>NC_067414.1:98705922-99025563 GCF_009764475.1 Pristis pectinata | reverse complement strand
TTGGGGACGGCTGCTGGAGAGATAAACAGGAAGACAAAAGACTACCAGTGCTGGAACTATTAGGGGAGAGGTGAATGGCAGATGTAAGCAGAACCAGATTGGGGAGGGGGGTGGGGAGCCTGTGGGTGAACCATGTGTGCAGTGGGTGGATGGAACTAGGAGGGTGAAGGGGATAAAGATGGGTGATAAAGGGTGGACTGGAGGAGGGTTGAAAGGAGAGAGAGAGGGTGGGGTAGGGGAAATACATCGGAAGGGAGGAGAGAGAAAGGAATTTGAGGCAGGCTACAACCCAGTGGGTAATGAACATTGAAATTGTCAAATTCAATGTTCATACCCACTGGGTTGTAGACTACCCAGGTCGAATGCCGAGTTGTTCTTTTAGTGTGTATTTGGCCTCACCCCGGCAGTAGAGAAGGTCAAGGACAGGTCTGTGTGGGAATGGAAAGGGGAATTGAAATGGCTTGCAACTGGGAGCTCAAAATAGAAAGGAACTTGCTTAATTAACAAGACATTTGCCGATGTATAGAGGGAAAGTTGTAATGCTTAAATTGGTCGTGCTTGAACTGATTCTATTTAAGACACTACAATGGCTGTTACCATTCCTAAAAACACAACATGGACCATCACAATAAAGTGATGACAACATGGAATGGTTGCCCAAATTCTCTCGCCCTCCTCTTTCTAACCTGCCGCCTCCCGTTCCCCCCCCCCCCCCCCCCCCCCCCCCCCCCCCCCCCCCCCCCCCCCCCCCCCCACCAACAGCCCCCATTATCCAATTTTGTTTCCCTTCCCCACCAGGCTCCATACATGTACAGGTTAACTTTCAGTGATCTGTGCCCCTTTCAGTCTCTCACTATTTAAAACATTTTTTCAACCGAAATGGATCCCTTCACATTTTTTTTCACATTATATTCCATCTGCCATGTTCTTGCCCATTTACCTCCTGTGTCCATTTCACCTGGAAGCCGCTCTGTATCATTATCACAGCCTACACTGCCACCTAGCTTTGTATCATTGTTCCTTTCTTATTATTCGTGATCTCATCCCCATCACTGATGTGCGTTGTAAACAGATGCAGTCTCAGCACTGATCCCTGTGGCTCCCTACAAAATAACAAGGCCCCCAACTCCAAAAATGACCCTTTTGGTTTTATTCTGCTGTGTCAACCCAAACCAATACACTACCCCTGATATTGCGTGATCTAATTTTATCTAACAATGTTTTGCATGGTATCCCATTGAAGGCCTTCTGGAAATTCAAATGCACCACATCCATTTCCCATTACCTATTCTGCTAGTTACCACCTCAAAAAAACTCCAACGGATTTGTCAAATATTATTTCCCTTTCATCAGTTCATGCTAACCCTGCCCAATCATGTTTCTATTTTGTTTTACAAATCCCTTACTGCTTCTTCCTTGATAATAGTCTAGCATTAGCTTACTACCGATGCCAGGTACAATATTCAGATATCAAATCCATGCTGGACCTTGAATATCAAATCCATGCTGGACCTTGAAAATCAAACAAACTGCAGATGCTGGAAATATAAAACAGAAAATGCTGGGAATACTCAGCAGGTCCGACTGCATCTGTGGGAAGAAAAACAGAGTTAACATTTCAGGTTCGAGACCCTGAAGAAGTTCGGAAGAAGGGTCTCTTTCCTGAAATGTTGACTCTGTTCCTCTCCCCATAGATGTGTCCTGACCTGCTGAATATTTCCAGCAAATTCTGTTCTGGGCATTTACTTAACTGATTACTATTGTTTCTTCTCCAATCTCCTCCTCTTTTCATTATTTTAAAAATACTGATGCAGAGTTGAAATAAAGAGAGAAAATGCTGGAGGGTCTTGGATGTGAAATGTTAACACTATCTCTCTCTCTCCACAGACGCTACCTGACCTGCTGAGTGTTTCCAGCATTTTCAGTTTTTATTTCAGACGTCCAGCATCTGCAGTTGTTTTATACTATTATTTACTGACACAAGGCTATTGGGAGTGTTAATAACTTCCTCATAGAGAATAAGGAATGTCTGAGGTTTAACAACATGAAGTTCAGATATTCCATTGAAAGCAGTACCATAACTGAAAGGGTAAACCCCTCTGTTCATACAGGCTTTGAAGTTGATCAAAAACAGCTTTATAGTACCTGTAGTTTTTTTTTGTTTTTCATTAACACAGTGAATTAGTTTAATTTATGTTGATCTTTTTTCATCTTATCTGCTCCTAATGGTATACTGTTGGTGTTCAGACAACATTTTAGCTTTTCTGGCCCAGTCTACAATGCTAACCCATGACAGCCTAGAAACGTGTCAATCTGAATGACTTACTTTCACAGTAGGATAACTCCATGAGGAAATTTGCTAACAAATATACCAATTGTTTGCAATTTTGAAACATAGTCACAATGCTGGTTGTATTTTACTAAAAGGAAGAAGCTTTGTGACTGTGTCACTCTTCCTCATGTTAACTCCAGGCAGTTCCTGGTGGTTGGTTTCTGTAGGAGCAAACGGAAAGGCCACGCAGAGTTGGTGTTTGAACTAACGGGCAATTTATTGAAACTAGTGTGCACCAAGAGACCAGTTAAAGCTGATCCACCTCAGTGCGAGTTTGGTGCAGCTTTTACATTCTCGGCTGACAAGATTACACAAAAACTTGATTAACTGTAAAACTAGGTTTGGATAACAGAATGGTGACGACAGAAAGACGAATCAAACGAAGCCTTGATTACGGAATAAAATGATTATCCACAAGTCTAACCATCAATCCAGTTTTCTATTACAATAATGGGTGCTCGCTATAACATAATAAATGAAGCTCCTGACTGCTGCAGTCCATGTCTCTACTCTTAGGCTTGTCTGCAGTTCCCTGTTACCACATCAGCACAATCCACCTCCCTATTTACTAGTTATTAGCCCTCAATATTCTTTCCCCTACGACAGTTTCCTTCATATTTTTGCAACATATTAACCCAGAAGCTCGGCACATGCCTTTCAATAGTTAGTTATGAGTTAATAAAGGATCAAAGTGTAATGGTGCTGGAAGCTTTATCTCAAGAACAATATGCAAATTCATTAATATTTGTCAATGTGTCCCACACTGGAAAGTAATAGTTGGAAGATAATGTGAATGATCTGCTGATTAAGTGACCTTCGTTAGGTTATCCACAATGTGGGACAGAGGACATACTGAGACTTCTGGCACATTGTCAGCACCATGTTACAACTGGGATACTGAGGGGCCCATGTATTTAGGGGATCACTTGATTAGAAATAGAAACATGAAATGCGGAGCTACTCGGCAGGTCAGGCAGCCTCTTTGGAGAGAAAAGCAAGAGTTGCAAGGAGTTGGTGCTGCTGCCTCACAGTTCCAGGGACCCTGGTTGATTTGACCTCATTTGCTGCTTGTGTTGATTTTGCAATTTCTCCCTGTGATAGCATGGATTTCTGCCGGATGCTTCAATGTCCGCCCACATCTAATGAGAGCATCAATGGCAACTGTAAATTACCCCTTCGTGTTACACCTACCTCCTGTGTTCTGTCTCGTTCTCTTCACCCCCTCCCCTCTGGTCCCCATTTTTGATCCCTTCAGCCCCCCCATCACCCATTTTCATCCCCCTCCCTCTCCTGGTTCCATTCACCTACTAGCCACATATTTCACCCAGCGGATCCCCTACCCCATCTGGTTCCATCTGCCGTTCACCTCTCCCCTAACATTCCAGATTCCAACGCTGGCATCCTTCTTGCCCCCTGCTTATCACCCTCCAGCAGCTGTCTCCACCTTCACCCTGTCCTTCCCCCCACCCGGCTCCTTCTGCCCATCACCCCTCACCACCACACCTCTCCACTTTATACTGCCTACCTTCCCTCTCCACTCTCAGTCCTGATGCAGGGTCTTGACCTGAACCAGCAACAATTTCTCCCCCCACAGATGCTGCTTGACCTGCTGAATTCCTCCAGCAGTTTGTTTTTTCCAGCACCTTCATTCTCTTGTGAATTCATTTCCCAAACCCATGACCTCTACCACCACAAAGGACAAGGGAAAGGGCATATGGGAACACCCCCACCTGTAAGATTCCCCTTCAAGTCTCACACCATCCTCATTTGTTAGTATTTCAGTGGTCCTTCATAATCACTGGCTCTAAATCTTGTTACTCCCTCCAACTATGGGAGTACCTTCACCAGAAGAACTGCAGCAATTCAAGAAAGTTGCTCACCGCCACTTTATCAAGGGCAATTAGGGCTGGGGAAGTAAATGCTGGCCTCGCCAACAAGGCCCTTCCTGTGCAAAGTAAGTAAGTAAATTTTCTGAGTCCGCTTGGTGAGATAGATACTGTGTGGTTGTTTGGGAGTGTCTATAATTAGGGGCCATAGACTCAGAAAAAGGGGTCAGCGTTATGACTTAGATGTGCAGAAACTTTATTCTCTCAGAAGGCTGTGAATTTCTGGCATTGTGTCCACCTAAACTGTGGATGCTGATCCATTAGCTGTGCTAAGGGCTGAGATAGAATTTTGCACCAAGAGTTACAGGAAGCAGGCAGGAAAATGAAGTTGAGGCCAGGATTCGATCTATTATTGCACTGAATGGCAGATCAGCTTTGAGGGGTCTATTGCCAATTCTTTGTTTGCGCTGTTATGTTCTTGGCACTCAGTTGGTGGACATTTGGCAGTCCATCTTCCCTTAGAGGCAAACAAACCCAAGCACCACAACAACAATTCCAGGAACTTAAGAAACAAGTGAGCTACTCCAATTGGTTTGAACCGCTCAAAGTTATCAAGAATTCAGCCCCTGTACTTCCTGCTCTCACCAGGGAGCACTTAGAATGAACAGACTAGGCAGCGTGACATTTGCACTGTTCAATTACCAAGACCCAGGAAATGTTGAGCGTATAAGACGATAAATTCCTGGCACAACAAATGCTGTAAAGTAGATATAGTTTGTTATTCTTGTTTCTTTTGCTTTTATGTGCCTGACATGAGCAGCGGAGACTGGGGAGTGGCAATTGCATTTAAATTCTATTGATGTTGGCAAATATCCTGGGATGATTTTGCAGAGAGAAGAGATTTTTCAAACCAAGTAGTTTTCTGTTATTATAAAATTTAAAAAAAACAAGAAAATGCTGGAAACATTCAGCAGGCCCAGCAGCATCTGTGGCAAGAGAAACAGAGCTAACATTTCAGGTTGAAGACTCTTCACCAGACCCTTTGTCGGGTTTCTGTTACCAGCTGCCTCAAGTCACAAAGACTTTGCTGGTCACTAGTTATGTCATATCATTCTTCTGCATGGGACTCATCTACATCTAGGCGCAGCAGGATTATGAAGCATGGAGCCATATCGTCAAAATTTACAGAACAGTGGAGGCCATTGGCCCATTATTTCCATGTGGGCTAAAGATGGAGCATTTGGGTTAATCCCATTTCTATTCTATCCACAATCCTCACCAGAGACCCGGGTTCAATCCTGACCTCGGGTGCTGTGTGGGGTTTGCATGTTCTCCCTGTGACTGCGTGGGTTTCCTCCAAGTGCTCCTAAAGACATGCAGGTTGGTAGGTTAATTGGCCACTAGAAATTGCCCCAGTGCGTAGGTGAGTGACAGAATCTGATGGGAGTGTGGGGAGAATAAAAAATGGGATTAATATAGGGTTAATGTCGTTGATGGTCTGTGTCGGCCATCAGGCTGAAGAGTTTGTTTCTGTGCTGCATCTCTATTTGATTCAAGTTCATAGGCATAAAGCCTAGCTCACTGACCCAAGTCTAATGGGACACGATGATGTGTCAGGTTGGGTCGAATGTATACTACGATAAAATAGCTCAGGTTGGGCCGTCCCATGCCAGCCCAGCTCAGGATGATTTGTTTATTGTTACCACCTGTTCTCTATTGTTGGTCAGTAGCAATGCCTGTGGGGTTTTTCTGCTTTCTGCAAATGCCCTCAAGTCAAATATGCAGAACCATTGCAAGGATGTGAGCAGGCTTTAATTTATCCCTGGGTAGACTTCTACATAACCTTGGAAGTTATGGATCTTCAGGTGGACATCTTCAAATGCAGTGTTTCTGCCTCCATCACACTTTCAGGCAGTGAGTTCCACGTTCCCACTCTCATAAAAGGGAAAAAAGCTCTTCCTCAACTTGTCTCCAATCATTCTATCAATTAACTTAGGTCTATGCTCCTAGTTACTGGTGTCTCTGCTTAAGGGAAATGGGTCATTCTATTTATCTTTTCCATGCCTCATAACTTTAAGCACCATTCTTACAATTGTACGGGCTGTTGGTGAGACTGCACCTGGATTACTAGGGCACAGTTTTGACCCCCTTATTTGAGAAAGGATATACTGGCATTGGAGACATTCCAAGAGAGATTCATTGGGCCAGTTGCCCAAGATGAGAGAGTTGTCCTTGATGAATGGCTTTAAAATTTAATTCTGTATCCTTTTAAGTTGAGAAGAATGAGGAGTGATCTTATTGAAACATGTAAGATCCTTTAAGGGAATGACAAGGCAGATGTTGAGTTATTTCCACTAGCGGGAGAATCTTGAACGAGGGGATATAGATACAAGAGGCTGGTCATTTAAAGCTGAGGTGTGTAGGAATTTCTTCTCTCAGTAGGTGGTGATTCTCTGGAATTCTTATCCATGGAGGGTTGTGGGGACTAGATCACTGGAAGAATTTTAAGAGAAGGTATATAAATTTTTGATATAAACTTTTATATAAATCAAGGAATTGAGAGTGATGTGGAGCTGACGCAGAAGAGGAGTTGAGGCCGGGGGGCAGATCAGCCAACATCATACTGAATGGTGGGGCAGGCTTGAGGGGTTAAGCTACCTACTCTTCCTATTTTCTTGTGCTCAGTGAAATCTCCCTCCATATCCTTTGTTCCAAAGGAAATGATCCTGATCTGCTAGTCTCTCATAACTATAATTCTTCAGTCCAGGTAACATCCTTACAACTTTCATCTGTACCCTCTTTAAATATGTCATCAACCTTGTTTTTGGTGAGTGGAACTGTACATAGTAATCTAGCTGTGACCTAACTAGTGTTTTACTAGAGTTTTACTATCACCCCCCCCCCCCCCCCACCGTTGTATTCTAAATCTCAGTCAATAAAGGCAGGTATACATCCTTAGTCACCTTATCCAAATACATCCTCAGTAACCTTATCTACCTGTTCTGTTACTTTAAGGAATCCATGGACTTGCACTCCCAAGGTCCTTCTGTTCTTCTACACTTTTTAGTATCCCATATCACGATAGTTTGATGGTTTGACAAAACAATGTCGTACCTTGTGTTTCCCATCCAATCCAGGGAACACAGCATTGGGGTACCAGAGTGAAAAGATGAGGCTCTTAATCTCCCTTCTACTGGTGTTCTTGTGTATTACACGGGCATCAGTCAGATTCTTGGTTTCATGGGTGATCTGATTTCCCTGAGACCTATGGCTAGTGATCCTTCATACATGGGTGAAGCTTTGATTACAATAGATTTAGAATCACATGAATCTTCTCAAGGTCAGCCACGACTCTTTGCAAAGAAGCTGAACAGAATATGGAATCTCTTCCTTTTGATGGATAGCCCTACATTAAGGGAAGAAATCCCTAAGGTCACATTAATGCCTGTCATAATGTTTAAGTGAGAATTAATGCCCCGCCCCCTAAATGAGCCTTTTACTTGCCACTTTAGCATTTTGTTAAAGTAGGTGATAAATTTGTTGACCCTTTTAAATATGACAGTGGCCTGATGGTGTCAGTTTCATTGCACACTGGTTGATGGGGCAGATCTCCCTTGTGGAACCTCAGTAGGAGCCAGGGATCATAAAAATTTAATGCATGCATAATTGGTCCAACACTAAACTTCTCTGACTTACCACCTCTCCCCTTCTCATCCTCACTGACCTAGCATGGCTGCAGTAATATTTTAGATTTAAAATCTCTTCTTTATGTGTGTGTGTTTGTGCCTGACTTTTCTTTACCTCATCTCTCCACTCTCCTTCAGCCTCACATCCCCTTCCAGATGCTCTAACTGGTCTTCTTTGTACCTGTCTGATGCACCAGTAGTCAGCAGAAGGAAGACACAGAACTCGGGAGTGGTGACCAAAAGCTTGATTTTGCAGAAGGCTATTGAGAAAGTTCTTAAAAGCGTACATAGCTGAAGGGTCAGAAATGTTTACAGAGGTAGTTCCAGACAGTGGCTGAAAGCAGTCGGAACTCTGCCATCATTGCAAGGGGTAAAGGAAAGGGGCTTTATTTCATACTCAAAGAGATGAATGGCCTGCTCCTGTTCTTTTTACCCTGTGCTTTAAAAAGAACAGGAGTGGGCCATTCATCTCTTTGAGTATGTTTGTCACACATTTAAATCATGATTGCTCTTAGATCCATCTCCCTGCTGTGTTTTGTAGTCTTCACCACACTTGCTAATGAAAATCTGTCAATGTCAGTTTGAAATCTACAATTGGCCCTCAGCCTCTACAGCTTTATTAGAGTAATACAATTGAAGGAGTCCATTTGGGCTTTTGAGTTCATACAAGCACTATCTGAGAGCAATCCAAGTGGTTTCATTCCCCCCAACTTTTCCCATGACCCTACAGATACTTTCGTTTCAGAAACTTATCAAGCTCCCCTCTGAACACTATTTTTGAATTTGCTTCCTCTACTAGTCTTGCCAATGCCTTCCATACTCAAAGCATTAGCCATGTAAAAAAGATGTGCTTGTATTTGCTTGTTCTTTACTCAATCACATTTATTGAATTGTCCCATGTTCTTGATCACCCTCCCGATGGGCACAGTTTTTCTCTGTCTACACTTTCTACACTCTTAGTGATTTTAAATGCTTCCATCAGACCCTCTTGCAGCTTCGTCTGTTCCAAGAACAATACCAGCTTCTCCAGTTCTAGCCACCTAACTAAGAGCTGTGATTCCTGGAATCAATTTAGTAAGTCTTTTCTTTGCTCTCTTTAAACTTCCCAGAGCCCCCAGAACTGTGTACTCTACTCCAACTGTGGCTGAAACAGTGTTTTATAAAGCTTCACCATCTGGGCCATGCCATCTTCTTGCAGCTACCATTGGGCAGGAGGTACAGAAGCCTGAAGTCCCACACCACCAGGTTCAGTAACAGCTACTTCCCTTCAACCATTTGGTTCTTGAACCAACCGGCACAACCCTAATCACTACCTCAGTACAGCAACACTACGACCACTTTGTACTACCAATGGACATCGTTTTGTTTTGTTCTAATTGAGTTCTTTCTTGTATTATTTTGTATAATTTATGTTCAATTTATGTTTTTCTTGTGAATGTTGTGCTTCTGATGCTGTGTGCCTGTGATGCTGCTGCAAGTAAGTTTTTCATTGCACCTGTGCACACACGTACATGTGCATGTGACAATAAACTCGACTTTGTTGTCCTTGTCTATGTATGATGGGGAAACGCCTCTACTTTGTGAATTGATCAATTACTAACAAAGCACAAGAATAGTTCCCAGCAGACTTCGTTAGGAGTCTTAAAAAATCAATGTTGAGATGGGTCTGTGGTCTGGGGCCAGATGAGGCTGTAGGAAGGTTCTATCAGTTCACAAACTAGGATCGGTCTGTAAGCATGCCAGGCAGCACCACGTGCAGGTATCCACATGGTATGACATCCCAGGCCTCCATCCATTTGGCTAGTATGGGCACTGTGGAATAAACCTCCCATGGGATATGTGTGAAAGAGATATATAATTTCTTTTTATAGGACAAGTGGGATGCATAAAACAGGATTGGGCTCTTGTTGACTGATGAATCAGAGGAGCAGTAATTGCCCTTGTGATTACGAGAGAGTAGGAACTCCACTCTTGGACTATGTATCAATGGGGTGGTTGGGAGTGAACCATTGATCACTGACGATGCACATCCTGTCATCGTCATTGCCATTCCCTGCCACTGATAGGAAGAGCCCACTACATATTACATCCTCTCCTTCTACCTTGTTCAAATTAATCTTCAGACCTCGCACAACTAATTGTCAGAGTTCATCTAATAGCTGCAGGTGCTGTTCCATGGTAGAGGTGACTAGAAGAGAGTTGTCCGCATACTGCACAGACAAGTAGGTCAAGAGAAAGACTTCTGGTAGGGAGGATTGTGACTGAGTTGTGGAATTCTTACACTAGGCTGTTGCTCCTTGAACATGAAGGCAAATTTGTACTGGTCTCTAATCTGACAGGATTACTCTAAAATCCATTAAATATCTTGAATGTGCAATAACATTCAGATCTTGGCAATACATTGGTCAGTGATGAAGGGACCTACCTAACAACTTGCCTTGGATGATCTTGTATAGGACCCAATAGTTTATAGTTAACTTTGAAGATCTGTTTGTCTTGTAAACTGCCCAGCCATGTAAGTTGATTGTGAAGGTTGTTGTGTGCAATATGCCCTTCTCAATCAATGAAACAACAGTGTTCCATGTACATCCGGGCCATGCCCACTTCTCACAGCTACTATCAGGCAGGAGGTACAGAAGCCTGAAGTCCCACGTCACCAGGTTCAGGAACAGCTACTTCCTTTCAACCATCAGGTTCTTGAACCAACCGGCACAACCCTAATCACTACCTCAGTGTAGCAACACTATGACCACCTTGCACTATAATGGATTTTGGTTTTCCTTGTTCTAATTCTGTTCTTTCTTGTATCGTTTTGTATAATGTATGTTTACTTTATGTTCTTCATGTGAATGTTGTGTCTCTGATGCTGTGTGCCTGTGATGCTGCTGCAAGTAAGTGTTTCATTTGCACCTGTGCACACACGTACGTGTGCACATGCCAATAAATTTGACTTTGATATACAAGTACTTCTCTCTGGGAATGAGGTTGTGGGCAGCGGGTCATTACTCTCTTCCTTTCCCTGCATGTGACATAATCGGGTTTTGAAGTACTAAAGGACTGTTATGCTGTAAATTTGTGCTGAACCCTCTGGCAGCTTGCCAATGGGCAATTGGAACACACAGGTCCTCTTAATTGTCTAAACTGAATGCACATCGGACAGCTCCAACAATGCACTGCTTCCTGTTTCCAACCAAACATATCGCTGGACATAATCAGAATTATTTCCTAGTGTTCCACGCTCATCAGGTACAGCTATGCACAGGACTTTAATTACCCATACCTCATGACCCTGAATGGAAAGAAAAGCCTTGTCCCCATTCAATGTCATTATCAGTGCCTCACCATCAACAGCCCTGGAAGTCACCATTGATTAGAAACTTAACTGGGCCAGAAAAGTAAATACTGTGGCTATAAGAGCAGGTCAAAGGATGGGTATCCTATGGCGAGTGACTGCCATCCCAAAATCTTTCCATCATCCATAAAGCACAGGTCATGAATATGATGAAATATGATGACAAGGGTCGATCCAAGAATACTCAAAAGCTCAAAACCATCCAAAACTGCTTAATTGCCACCCTCGAAATTAATTCCCTCCACTACTTGCTGACCATAAACAAAATACACTGCAGGTACTTGCAAGGCTATCTGTCCGCATCTGCCGAACCTCCAGCCTTTATCACCAAGGGCAGCAGGTGCACATCAGCTCCAGCACCTGCAGGGTGTACATTATCTTGACTTGGAAACGTATCCCTTCATTGTTGCTGGAACTCCTGCAACTCCATCCGGGACGTCACTGTGGGAGTACTCAAGGATCAAGGATGCTGCTCACTTCCACCTTCTCAAGGGCATTAGGGATGCACGATAGATGATGGTCTTGTCAGTGACACCCAAATCCTGAAAAATGAATTAAATAAGACCCTGAAGTTTATTTTTGACCAATGTGGACAGAAGGACTGGATAACTTCCTTCTGGGTCATATACAGAACATAGAGTTAGAAAAGATATCCGTGAGTGTTCGAGAATGTGTTGTGCAAGGAGGGATTTTATTAACAGTTTTCTCTTCTATCCTGCAGGCTTTGACTCCTTGCCGGGCTATGATTCTGTCAGCACCATTTGCCTGTCGACATGTCCGAGCAGCCACTCTTGATATGTGTACCTAGGCAGTGAGTATGAGGGGACTTTGACCTTGTATCGATCTTGATTGGGCCCAGCCCAAATTTCTTTCAAAGTTGCACACAAGCAGCAGGGTTCCCTGAACAGCAATCAAGGTGGGAACTCCAGCTGAATTCTTTTTAACCTCTCTACTTAGATGTGTTGAGGCCAATTATGCTCTCCTCTTCCTGCCTGCCAGTTAAATCAACTGACATAGCAGAGCCCAAGATTGAAGCTGAGACGTTCAGTGGAACATGGACAGCTTTACACTCACTCCAGTAACTGAGCTACTGGGCTGTTATCATCAAAGAATTAATCAGCTACACAGTTATGTGCCTGAACATGATTTATTGTTGGCATTTATCAGTGCTCTACATTATGAGATCAGTGTGCATCAGCAAGAATATATTAAAACCTTGAAGATGAAAGGTCTCATAGCCTTCAGATACGTCAATGGAAGCTGGGTTGTTTCATGTCATGTATAGACTACATTTCCATGTACTGTGTTTGTTTTAGTCACGTATAGACTGCTGGTGAAGCTGAGAGTAGCACAGATTTGGCTCAGAAACTCAGCAGTGAAGGAAATTAGAAAAAGGAGCTCTTACCGCTGGCATAGTAAATGCAGGTTTTCCATATCTGTCTTGCTGCCTCGACTTATCCCTGTATTTATTAATGAACTAGGTGATGAAACAGAACGCCATTTCCCCAAGTTTAGCAATGACTCGGACAGACAGCATTATGAGTTTTCCCGATGCAAGCATAAAAATACAAATTATATTTTTAGATTGAGAAATTTCGGCAAATTTTTGCAAAACATTTCAAAGTAATCAAATACAGAGACACAAGAGACTGCAGATGCTGGAATCTGGAGCAAAAAAATCAACCACTGGAAGAACTCAGCGAGTCAAACAGCACGTGTGGGAGCAAAGGCGTGGTCAACGTTTCAGGTCGAGACCCTGCATCAGGACTGAGAGTGTAGAGGGCAGGTACCGGTATATAGAACTGAGAGGGAGGGGCTGGTAGGTGATAGGTGGAACCAAATTTGGCGGGGAGGTGGGGGGGGGGGGGGACGGAGGGAAGGAAGGGTGGGTGAGGGGGTGAAAAAAATGGTGGGAGATGGTCAGGTGGAGCCAGGTGGGGAGGAGGGAATGTTAAGACCTTTGATTAGAACTGGGAAAATTAAAACGCAGAGAGGTGGCAGGGGGCTATTGGGTAGTACAGGAGAGAACAAAAAGGAATGTTTATGGTAGGGTGCAAGAAAGGAAAAAATAAATGCCTATAGAGATGAATAGTGCTGGATAAAAGAGGGTAAAGAGATTAGTGAACAAAAAAAGGTCAGTGGAGGATAATTATCTGAATTATCAGACAAAAAAAGATGTGAATTGTAGATATGAGAAGTTGTCATACTGGAAATGTTGAAACTTGAAAGGACTGAATTCACTCAATGTTGGGAATGCTTTAATGCACCCAGTGAGAAGATGAGGGGTCACCCCTCAAGCTTCCTCGAGCTTTGTTGGAAGAGCGAATCACAGAACTTGATGACGAAAGGGGAACATTCAGCCACTGTGTCCATGCAACCAAAATGGACTGCAGGTTCATCCCATTTCTCAGCTCTTGGTCCATAGTCCTGCAGGTTATGGCTCTTCGTGCGCTCAATCAGGTGGTACTGAAATGTCACGAGCATTCTGCTCTTCCTGCCCTTCAGGCAGAGTTCTAGACTGACTAAGTGAAAAATATATTAGTTCAATTTCTCTCCTCCTTCCACTTAGCTAACAGCTATAGTCATAATATTATGCAGCACAGAATCAGGCCCTTCGGCCCAACTCGTCCATACCGACCAAAGTACCTTCTGAGGTTGTCCGATTTGCCACATTTGGCCCATAATGCTCTCAACCGTTCCTGTCCATGAACTTGTCCAAATGTCTTTTAAAAGTTGTAATTGTACCCATCTCTGCAGCTTCCTCTGGCAGCTTGTTCCATGTACCCACCACCCTCTGTGTGAAGTGGTTGCCCCTCAGGTCCCCTTTAAATATTTCCCCTCTCACCTTACCTATACCCTCTAGTTTTAGACTCCCCTACTCTGAGATAAAGACTGTAACCATCCACCTTATCTATGCCCCTCTTAATTTTATCAGCCTCTATAAGTTCATCAATCAGTCTCCTTCACTCCAGGGAAAACAGTCCCAGCCCCTCCCTGAATATCCCAAGTGAAGCATTCCATGTGCCTTCCTTCACAACCTTGTGTTGCCACTTCCAGGGAATGATGTACTTATACCCTCAGGTCTCTCTGTTCTATAACAATCCTCTGAGTCAGGTCATTTACTGTGCAAGTTCTGCCCTGCTTTAAATGCATCACTCTGCACTTGTCCGAGTTAAATCCCATCTGCCGTTTCTCTGCCCACTTCCCAGTTGATCTAGAGCCTGTTGTAACCTTAGACAACCTTCTTCACTGTCCACCACACCACCAATTTTGGTGTCATCTGCAAACGTATTAATCATGCCACTTACATTCTCACTGAGTTACACAGCAGGGAAACAGGCCCCTTGGCCCAACTCATCCATGCCAACCAAGATGTCTATCTGAGCTAGTCCCATTTGCCTATGCTTGGCCCATGTCCCTCTAAACCTTTCCTATTCACGTACCTGTCCAAATGTCTTTTAAGCATTGTTAACGTACCTACCTTCTACCACTTCCTCTGGCAGCTCGTTCCATATACGTACCACCCTCCGTGTGTAAAGTTTCCCTTTGGGTCCCTTTTAAATCTTTCCCCTCTCACCATAAATCTATGCCCTCTAGTTTTAGACTCCCCTACCCTGGGAACATGTCTGTGGCCATTCACCTCATCTATACCCCTCATGATTTTCTATACTTCTATAAGGTCACCCCTCAGCCTCCTACGCTCCAGGAAGAAAATCCCACCCTATCCAGTCTCTCCTCAAAACTCAGGCCCTCTAGTCCCAATAACATACTTGTGAATCTTTTTTGTGCCCTGTCCAGCTCACTGACATCCTTCATATAGCTGGGTGACCAGAACTGTGCACAATACTCAAATTTGGTCTTACCCCAACTACTCGTAGTTTTCATCCAAACTGTTAACGTTTTATGACAAACAACAGTGGACTCGGCACTAATCTCTGCAGCACAACATTGGTCACAGGCCTCCGATCTGAGAAACAACCCTCCACTACCACCCTCTGACTCCTTCCACCATTTGTATCCAATTGGGTAGCTCACCCTGGATCCCAAGTGAGCCCACCTTCCGACCAGTCTACCAAATGGGACCATGTCAAAAGTCTTTCTAAAGTCCATGTAGACAACATCTATTGCCCTGCCCACATTAATCCTCTTGGTCACTTCTTCAACAAAAAAAGAAAATTAAATTCATGAGATATGATTTCCCATGCATAAAGCTATGCTGACTGTCCCTGTGCAGATCGATCTCTCAGAATCCCCTCCAGTAACTTTCCCACCACTGAGGGGCTCACCAAGCTGTAGTTCCCTGTCACCAAGTTTTTGTCCTCTCTAGTGAATGTGCATTACCTGTCTTTACCTCTGATAATTTGGTGTACCTCAATTTAATTTCCTTTTATTCCTCTTTATTTCCAAACAATGGAAGCCCAGCCTAGCAAGTCTCTCCTCCTCACTGTAGCTCTCCTACACCACCAATACTTGTGAAAATCCTCTCTGGTACTGCCACATCCTTCCTGCAGTGTGGTGACCAGAGCTGTACACAACCTAGGCCTAAGTAGTGTTTTACGTATCATAACCTACCTCCCTGTTCTTGAATTCTAAGCTTCGACCAATAAAAGAAGGTATCCAATTGGTGTTCTTAATCACCTCCTTAATCCACTTGTCTGGGATGTATGGACATGGGTTCCAATGTTCTTCTGTTCCCCTTAGAATCCTACTATTTATTGTATATTCCCTTGCCTATTTTTGCCATTTTTCATTTCTCTGTCCACCTAACAAATCCATTGATATCTCCCCGTAGCCTCAAGCTTACTTTCTCACTATCAACCACTGCCATTTTCAGCACCAATATTTGTTCATGTCATCGACCTATAACATTGAAATGCAAGAGGCCAAGGGCCAAACCCTACAGAACCCCACTGCAAACAGCTCTCCAGTCACTAAAATTACTGACATCCTTTGCTTTCTGCTACTTGGCCAATTTTTATTCCAGCTTCCTGCTTTCCACTGGATTCTAAGAGGTTTTTATTTCTTGATCAATCTGCCAAGGGAGCTTGAGAAACAAAGGACTGCAGATGCTGGAATCCAGATGAAAAACACAATGGTGCTGGAGGAACTCAGCAGGCCAGGCAGCATCCATGGAGAAAAGCAGGCGGTCAACGTTTGGGGTCAGGACCCTTCTTCAGGACTAAAGATAGGAAAAGGGGAAGCCCAATATATAGGAGGGAAAAGCAGAGCAGTGATAGGTTTGCCTTGCTTAAAATCCTTCTATCCTTTTGTTTATTTTTCTTTTGGGATGTGGACGTCACTGGCAAGTCCAACATTTATTGCCTATCCCTAAATGCTTCTGAGAAGGTGCTGGTGAACTGTGCCTAAAGCAGAATTCAGATGGGTCTGACTGCACCTTCCTGTCTGTGCTCACCTTAATGCCTTCCTCAAAATATTCAATTGTTAGTTCGTCAGACACTACTTTTCTCCACGATAATTGGACCACTTTTACTTAGCTTGTGCTCCTCTCAATGTTGATGTGTGCTGACCTGTAGAATTTTTACCAACAACTTGCCCATCACCATTGTCAGTCGAACCGGCCTACATTCACTATATCCCTTTTTAACAACATCGACATGTTAGCCACCTTCTGGTCTCCTGGCACCATTGCCTATAGTCGGAGAGGATTCAAAATGATTCTCAGAGCTTGCACTCTGAACTCTTGCTTTTCTCAGGAATGTGGGTGGTGTAGTGGCACAGCTGTAGAGCAGCCACCTCACAGTGGCAGAGACCCAGGCTGAATCCTAACCTCAGGTACTGTCTGTGTGGTTTCCTCCCACATCCCAAAGACGTGCAGGTTGGTAGGTTAATTGGCCGCTGTAAACTGCCCCTGGTGTGTAAGTGAGGGGTAGAGTCTGGGGAGGGTGGATGTGGGTGGAACAAAATAGGAGTCGTGTAAATGGGTGGTTGGTGCGGACTCGGTGGGTCAAAAGGCCCAGTTCCATGCCTCATGACTCTGCATGCTGACCAGCAATTTATCTACTTTCGACGATGCTGGACTACTCAACATGCTCTCTCTATTTACAAATTCTTTCTGCGGTTTGATACCTTTATTTTTTTAATCCATGGAGACAGACGCAAAGTTTTCATTCACCACCAAAGGGCAAAAGCAGTGGGGACGTGGAGGCCCCGCCTGCTGCAGGTTCCCCTCCAGGTCACACACCAGCCCCACTGGGAAACACATGGACATTCGCTCCTACCTGCCCGAGAGGGTCCTGGAGCCTCGGTCAGAGCGGGAGAGCAGCGTCTGCAGCCACTGCACAGGCGCTTTCAGCCTCCGGCTGCGGGGCGGCGCTCCACCCGCTCCACCGCCTCCCCGCAGCCGGGGCGGCCCATCTTGGTCCGGGACAGCAGGGTGACGCTGGTTGCCGGTGTGGTGTGAGGGTTGGTGTCGCCAGCGGAGGTGAAGCCGGTGAGGGGGGATCCCAGCCCTGCGACGGGGACCGTTCCCTTTCCTCCGTCAGGCATCGCTCACCCCGCACCACCGACGCGTCCGCCTGTGGAGGCGCACCCACCGCCCCCCCCGCGCCCCTCAGCTGGGCGGGGGCACGTCCAGAGCCGGCCGGTGTACGGGGCGGCCACTTAAAGGCATGTCCGGGGATCCCTGAAGGGGTGGTGAAGAAGGCAAAAAGGATACTGGCCTTTTGTAGCCAGGGCATAGAATACAAATGCATTTTATAAAACATTTTATGTGCTTTAAAAACATTGGTTAGGCCACAGCTGGAGTACTGTGCACAGTTCTGGAAGGAGATGATTGCACTGCAGAGAGTGCAGAGGAGATTCACCTGCATGTTGGCTAGGATGGAAAGTTTCAGTAATGAGGAGGGACTGGAAAGGCTGGGTTTGTTTTGTGTGGAGCAGAGAAGCTGAGAGGGGACCTGATGGAGCTGTATGGAGTTATGAGGAGCATTGACAGGGTAAATACTAGGGAACTCTTCCTTATCAGAGCAGCTGGAGTTTTAGTCCTCTTACCTAAGAAAGGAAAAAGCACTGGAGACAGTCCAAAGGAAAGTCAGCAGGCTAATTTCTGGGTGAGAGAATTGTCCTATTGAGAGGGGCTAAACAGGTTGGGTCTGTATTCTTTGGAGGAATTTAGAAAGATGAGGGTGATCTTATTGAAACATAAAATCCTAAGGGGTCATGGCAGGATAGATGTTGAGATGTTTTCATTAGTGGGTGAGTCTCGAATGAGGGAACATAGTTACAAGATAAAGGGCTGGTAATTTAAAACTGAGGTATGCAGAAATCTCTTCTCTCAGAGGGTCGTGAATTTCTGGAATTCTCTGTCCCGAGAGTCATGGGAGCTAGACCATTAGGTAAAGTGGAGGCCGATTTAAATTTTTGAAATAATGGGGATCAACTGCTGTAAGAATCTGGCACAGAGAAGAAGTTGAGGCCTGGGGTAGATCATCCAAGATCATATTGAATGGCAGAACAGACT
Source organism: Pristis pectinata (assembly GCF_009764475.1). Lineage (NCBI taxonomy): Eukaryota > Metazoa > Chordata > Chondrichthyes > Rhinopristiformes > Pristidae > Pristis > Pristis pectinata. Next base: position 99,006,887 of record NC_067414.1, on the reverse strand, counting down.
CAAGGGGCCAGATGGCCTTCTCCTCCCAATTTCTTTGGTTCTTATGAGGTCTCAAATAGAGTATAGATGTAGGGTAAGGGTAAGAAGTCTAGAGGGGATCTGAGGAAGAATTTTTCATCTGGAGGGTGGTTGGAATCAGGAAGATACTGCCCACTGCAGTGGTGGAGCCAGGTACTCTCTCAACATTTAAGATGTATCCAGGTGAGCAATTGAATCGCCAAGGCATAGAAGGCTATGGAACTAATGGTGACAAATGGGAGTAGTAGAGATGGTTGGCATGGACGTGGTGGGCCAAAGGGCCTGTTTCCATGCTGTAGGATTCTAAAGCTTTATGACTCTATGGCATTATTGCCTATCTACTTGCCCTAATTCCTGCTGAGCCAATCTCAACCAACAGGCAGTGGAGTTTTGGCCCCTCTGGTTTGGACCACGAGTGAAGCATTCATTCACCAGTGAAACCAAGTCTATTTTAACAAGGAAATATACGTTAAAAGTTGGCAGTAACTTTATCTGCAGGTTGCTCTGTGTCGGTTCTATGCGTCTTGTAAACCCATGGAGTTGTTGAGCTTGCTGCCTTATTTATATATCATACTCTTTGTTTTTTTCCCCAGGTATTCCCTGATGCTGTGGTTGCTACCCTGGCATGGCTGACTTCCTGGCTGCGTTGTGTGACTCTGATCCTTCTAACCCATTTCCACTGTGGCAAAATGGTAGCGTTGGATACTGCTTCACTCAGCTAGTTCTCAATGTGGTGCCACATGCTGCCCTGGCCTTTGCCAGTGCTTGTTATCTTAACACCCCTCGGTACGTGAGTTCCACGTCTCTGTTTTTGTATCAAGTGCCGTCTCCCAGAGGTCATATTGGGAGCAATTCAGGGTAGAATCAAGGGAAGTGGCTGGCTGATTCTGAAGTTGTTATTTTTTTTTACTGAGGCTGCATGAAACCACAGCCTGGACAGATGATTACAATGCAGGCCTTGGTCATCAGGTTACATATGTGGATGTAGATAATTACGACATTGCTGGCAATGCCAGCATTCATTTCTGTCCTTAATTAGTCCTGAACAAAGAAGACAGTTAAGAGTCAACTGCATTGTTGTGGAGTCACAGATCGGCCAGGTCGGCAAGGACAGCAGATATCCTCCTCGAAAGGATAAAGGTGAAGCAGTTGGGCCACTGTGACGATCCTGTCATTTCATGCTTACTGTTAATGAGGACATACATTCCAACTCGGTCATTACTGACATTTAAGCTCGGCTCAAGCCTCCTCTTCTCATCTAGAGCCAGAGGACTAGAGAGTACGAAATGTTACTCCTTGTTCAAAACTGGGAGCAGGGTCAGCCCAGAAACAACAGGCATGTCAGGCTGATTTTTAGAAGCTTGTTGAAATATTGCTCTGGGACAGGTTTAATCATCATCAAGAAGAAAATGGATTAATTAAGGCAAGTCGGCGTGGATTTATTTTGGGCAAATTACGTTTAACCGATTTGACCATTGTTGTGCTGTACGCGATCTGCCTGGTGGCTTTTGATAAGATGCCACACAACAGGCTTATCTGCAAAGTTGAAGCACATGGCTAAAAAAGGATATTGACAGCATGGATACAAGGTTGGCTAAGTAACGGACCACGGATGGTTGAGTGAATGCTTGTCTTTCAGACGGGAAGAAGGTGAATAGTGTTGTTCCCCAGGGATTGGTGAGGAACTATCTTTGATCTCTATTAATCTTTGATCTCTGTTGATGACTTGGACTTGGGTGTAAACTACTATTTCTAAATATGCGGATGATATTTTGAACTGTGAAGAGGTAGTGATAGGTGCAGCAGGATAAAAACAGCCAAGTGAAGTGGCCAATCACATGGCAGATCAAGTTTAATGCATCCAGAACTATAAGGTAGGAAGAACAAGGAGAGAGAACATACAATCAAGGATAGTGTTCTAATAGAGACCTGGATGTATGTGCACAAGTCATTGAAAGTGGCAGGGCAGGATGAGAAGGTAATTAAGAAGGCATAAACAGTTCTGGGTTTTAACAACAGAGGCATAGAGTAGAGAACAGGCAAGTCATGCAGAACCTTCGTAAGTCACTGGTCCACCCTCAACTGCAGCATTGTGTTCAAAGCTGGTCACCATATTATGGGAAGGCTGCGAGGATGTTGGAGGAAGTACGTAGACGATGAAGGGACTGGACAGAGTGGATAGTCAGAGCCTGTTCCCATTGGTGGAGTAGAGATCATGGGTATAAAATAAAAGGAGAAAAGAATTAAGAGTGATATGAGGATTTTTTTTAAGCAGCGTGTGATTGGAATATGGAGTGCACTGCCTGCAGATTTGTTACAAGCAGGTTGCATTACGGCCTTTGAGAGGGGGTTGGATAAATATACAGTGGAGAAAAATTTGCAAGGTGAGGGAGGAAGGGCCAAGAGGTGGAACTAGTGAATTGCAGTAGTTGTAAGCCAATGAGGACACAATGGACCAAATCACCTCACTCTGTGCTCGAACCATTCTATGATTGTATGACATCTGTCAGCATGATCCTCTCTACTATTCTTTCTCAGATGTGAAATGCATGCACAGTTTTCACTTCGACAACTTATTGTGGTAGTGAATTGCCTATTCTCATCACACTTTCTTCTGAAACTCCTTGTATCTATTCATTTTTGCAAACATTTTTAAGAGTAGTAGGTGAAAGAATCTGTAATGGTTCTGGATGAAAAATAACAGTTGCAGCAACATCACTTGGATTTAGCACATGAACCTGCTGGTCAGTTTCATGGAGTCTGGCACCAAGCAGATGACAAAGGGCATCTGGTACACACTGGGACTGTTCCTGAGCACCTTTGCAGGTGCCACCATCCTCAACCAACTCAACTATCAAGTCATGATGGTTGGCATGTCAGTTCGGGCAGCTCTAATCTCTGCCGTTAGTCTCTAATTTGGTTCTGAATCGCCAGTTTTATGAACGGGTATAATTTGAGTGGTGTGCAACATGGAAAGATGTCACCAGGTGCAAAATAATTGTAGTTCTGAGATGGTAGCTGTTACGTTGTTGGAGTTACATAGAGTAACAGATGCTTCAAAATGGAAGTGCTCGCACAATATGCCGAATGAGAAATTTAGCATTAGCTTCCTAAGTGCCAATACCTCTTGGTTTGATTAAAGAATAAAAGTAATTTAACATCTTCTGAACTTGACTCTTTCGTTGACAGATCTCGCTGGCAGAATTTCGCATGGAGCTGGGAATGCAGGATTATCATTTCTTTCGTTATGTTGGCTCTTTTCCTCATTGACGTGGTGGCAATCATCTTTTTTCCAAACCTGAATACTCTATGGCTGGAGGTGTTGGTGGACTCTGTTGCTGTGGTAGCCTGGCTTGTTCATGGACTGGCAATGATAGCACTCAGCAGATCGCAGTATGGACGCTCGTTAGGTCCAACAGTACTGATGATCTTTGCCATCCTGCCTGCCCCTGCGTTAATTATCATTCTGGTAGCTGATTGTCAGAATGGACAAGTCACATGCTCAGAATACCTCTCAAGCTGGCTGCGATTCATTTTGATCAGTGCAGAATTAAGTTTGCTTCTTGCTTATATCGTTGTGCTTGTTGCCTCCCACTCTAGAAGAGACGAACAGGGTTCTGAACGGGAGCCCCTGTTGCAGGGTGTGAGTACCGGACCTGAGGAACAGATTGCAGCCGAGGAGGGGACGAGTTGGGTCTCTCGCCTCTTCTACTTCTGGATGAACCCCCTGATGAAGCAAGGGTATAATCGTCAGATTGCCCAGCCCAACAATGTCTACCAGCTTCCGCCAAAACTTCGCACCGAAACCATTGAAGAACTTTATCGCAAATGCTGGCAGAGGTGTGCACTCATAGCATCAAAGAAGGAAACTAAGCAACCTGGACAGAAACCTCAACCTGATAGGAGTCGGAGCCCCCATGGAAATTCATGGAGTGATCGAAGATGGTCTGGGGCGAGCCAGGAAGAGAGCACGCCTGCAAACAAAGACACGGAAGTGCGCCTGTTGTCGGTCTTGCACAAAGCCTTTGGATTTCGTTATTACTCCCTGGGGATATTGAAGTTTATGGGCAACATGTTAGGCTTTGCAGGACCTCTGCTTTTAAACCTGCTGGTCAGTTTCATGGAGTCTGGCACCAAGCAGATGACAAAGGGCATCTGGTACACACTGGGACTGTTCCTGAGCACCTTTGCAGGTGCCGCCATCCTCAACCAATTCAACTATCAAGTCATGATGGTTGGCATGTCAGTTCGGGCAGCTCTGATCTCTGCCATCTATCGCAAAGCCTTGCGTGTCAATGCCACTACTCTGTCCAGATTCTCCGTGGGTGAGATTGTCAACTTCATGAGCACTGACACAGACCGGATAGTGAATTTCTTTCCCAGCTTTCACGAGGTGTGGAGCCTACCATTTCAGTTTAGTATCACTCTGTACCTTCTGTACCAGCAGGTTGGTGTGGCTTTCCTAGGGGGCCTTATTCTAGGGTTACTACTGGTACCAATAAACAAGATCATTGCCAACATCATAATGGAGAATAACAAGAAAATGCTCGGGCATAAGGATTCCAGAGTCATGGTAAGCATTACATAAACTGCACAAGTGGTTTATTCTTTACACAATCCACCTTTCACCCCCCCCCCCCCCCCCCCCCACTGTTTCATCCTTTCCTCTGTACCGTTTTCCTTCACATTTATCTCCCTTCCATGTGTACAGTTTGGCTTAACTGCTCCTCATGGCAGCACATTCGAAGTGTGTATCTCCTGGCTTTATTGGGGTTTATTTGTGGATAATTTGTATCTATGTTCACAAGTTTTGAGCTCACCCACAAGGAAACAACTTCTCCAACAATTTTAAAGAACTCCTAGTTAGTCATCCAGTAATCTTCATCTCCAAACAGTCCCTGTGTGTTTAATCCTTCCTCTGACTCCTTTTTGAACCTTCTGCAGTGCCCTTTATTGTCCTTTCAGAATATGGGACCAGAACTGTCATCATTACTTCATCAAGCCCAGGTTTCACAACCCTTTCATTTTTATCCAGTTTCCCATCCTTCTCTTTATCAGTTCTGTTGGTCCGGAAATGAAACATATTCTTCCACTTTTTAAGACCTTGTAAGCTTATATTGTGAACCTTTACCCTTCTATTCCAATGTTATTCAATACACTTGATGCTGCTATACTTTAAAATGAATTCTTTGGAATGCCCTAACCTTGATTTTATTGTAAACATAGATATCCCGATGTGTTTCTATGTATTAACTTTTTTTGCAGCCACCTCCTTCCATCTGCCAAAATGCGATAGGTTGCACTTACCATTGTTGAAATTAATTTGCCAATTACAAGCACGTTTGGGTTTTATTAATGTAATGTGTTTATTACATTCTTCCTCTGTGTTGACTTTACCTGCAGTTGCTGGTATCATTGAATTGTGAAATTATTCTCCAGATTCATGGTTCAGATCATTCATTTAAATGGTGAATAAAACGATTTCACCACCAGTCCCTGGTTTCCTTCTCTGAGGATGAGGAAGCCTATTTAACCCCACGTCATTGGCAGCCAGCTTGTTTTTTGACTACTTTTTCACTGACTCTGCAGGTACCAGATATTCCAGACCTGTAACTTAGTACCTTCATCACAGCCTCAATGAAGCTTCAAGCCCAACAACCAGTCCACATGAAACAATTTCACCAAAGTTCCACCGGTCACCCCTGATGATGGGAATTCCTATTGGTGTATGGTATTGCAGATAGTGAACTTTCAAGAGACGATTATTCACCCAGACTTGCCAAATTGTAATTAGAGATGCACTATCCTGGAGCTCGCTTGTAAGTAAAGATGCAACTTTCTGTAGGCTTCCCTTGGGTACAAATGACCTCTCTCTCTAAGTACAAATGTACTTGCCTGGAAGCTCCATATAAATAGAAACACATGCTCCTGAAGCTTCACTGTAAATACAGATGTACCCTCCTGGACACTCACTGTAATGCAAATACATGTTCCTGGACACCTCCTGTAGGTATGGTGCATACTCCTCAAGGCTCCTTACAGGTACGATGCATGCTGCTGGATGCTCTCTGCAGGTGCAGTCTGTATGCTTCCAAACACTGCCTGTGTACAGACACAGAGTGCTAGAGATCCCTGTATTTGCAGCAGTCTTAGGAGGCCCCCTGTGGCTACAGAGGCATGTAACCAGAAGCTCCCCAAAGATGCAGGTGCATGCCATAAGACGTAGGAGCAGGATTAGGCCATTCGTCCCATCGAATCTGCTCTGCCATTCAGTGATGGCCGATTTTGCTTTTGTTTGTTTTTCAACCCCACTCCCCCGCCTTCTACCTGTAACCCTTAACCCCCTTACCAATCAAGAACCTATCAATCTCTGCCTTTAATACCCCCATGGAGGCATCTTGGAGGTATAGGTACATATTCCTAGAGGTTGCTTACAGATGCAAGTACGTGCACCTGAAGGCATTCTGCAGGTGCACCTTGCTCGTCAAGGAGATTCCCAGTAGGTTTGTGCATGCTTGTGCATGTGGCAAATAAGGAAGCTGGTCCCTATTCACCACCTGCAGTCGTCCCTCAGCTGATGAATGAGAACTCCATGTTGACAAATACTTGGAAGCCATACTGATGGCAGTAGGGCTTGGTGGTTGGGGACTTCATCGTCCATCGTCAGCACTGGATCTGGCACCTCAAGATTCGGCATACCTGCTGTCCCTGGTCATTAGCTGAGGTGCTGACCTGGTGATGCTGGAACACAGGCCAACATGTGATAAACAGTGGAAGCAGCTCCCTGTGGACTGACAGATCAGCTATTGCTGTGCAGTCTTACTGCATCCAGTCATGAGTGGTGGTGGATAACCGAGTGAATAGTGAAAGGGGGGAGCTCAAAGAACATTTCTGTCCTCACTGATGACAGAACTCAGCACGTGAATGCTGAGTAAAGGCTGGATCATTTGCAATAAACCTCTTCCAGAAGTGCCTGTGTATAATCCTTTCTCACTTTCTCCTGAGGTCCCCATGATCACGGTTTTCAGCTAATTTGATTCACTCCACGTGAAATGAAGAAATGGCTGAGAACACTGCAGGCAGGAAAGGCTGTGGGCCCCATGTAACGTCCTGGGAATAAAGCTGAATTCTTTTGCTCCAAAACCATCCTGTTGTACTGTTCCAGTAGAGCTTTGGCCCTGCATGTTTCCAAAAAAAATTAACCAGGAACAAACTCAGCAGCTTCAGTCTTTGCAGTTTTTAGTCAAGGGAAAGAGCATAAAGAAGAATGCAGCATTCTGTATACGAAGCTGAAAGACTCCTTGTGTCTTACTCTGTTGATTTTGAAGGGCACATCTCATCCCTTGCTCTACCTGGTGATTGTACTGGATCCCATTTCCTGGATCCCAAGCTAACTTTTTGTTTTGATTTCCCAGCTGATGACTGAGGTTCTGTTTGGAATGCGGATAATAAAGTTCTACACCTGGGAAGACCACTTCATTGAAAAAGTTGATAATTACAGGAAGAAGGAGCTGCACCATCTCAGAATCATTAAGTATCTCGATGCAGTTTGTGTTTACATGTGGGCAGCCCTTCCCGTCGTGATCTCCATAGTCACCTTTGTCACCTACACCCTGATGGGACACCAGCTTACTGCAGCCAAGGTCAGTCACGTACCTTTGACAGTAGCCCAGATCTGTTTCTTCCCTCTTTCCAGTTAAAGTAAATTAATGGATAAATTGGTTTATTATTGTCACATGTACCGAGGTACAGTGAAAAACTTTGTTTTGCATGCCATCCATACAGATCATTTCATCACAACAGCGCATTGAGGCAGTACAAGGAAAAACAATAACAGAATGCAGAATAAAGTGTTACAGTTACAGAGAAAGTGCAGTGCAGGCAGACAATAAGGTGCAAGGTCATAACAAGGTAGATTGTGAGGTCAAGGGTCATAGAAACCATAGAACCATAGAAAACTACAGCACAGGAAACAGGCCATTTGGCCCTTCTAGTCTGTGCCAAAACATTATTCTGCTAGTCCCATTTACCTGCCCCCAGCCCATACCCCTCCAGACCTCTCTCGTCCGTGTATCTATCCAATTTAAGAGCAAGCCCGCATTTACCACATCAGATGGCAGCCCATTCCACACTCCCACCACTCTTTGAGTGAAGAAGTTCCCTCTAATGTTCCCCCTAAACCTTTCCCCTTTCACCCTAAAGCCATGTCCTCTCGTACTTATCTCTCCTAATCTAGGTGGAAAGAGCCTACTTGCATTAACTCTGTCTATGCCCCTCATCATTTCGTAAACCTCTATCATATCTCCACTCATTCTTCTCCGCTCCAAGGAATAAAGTCCTAACCTGCTCAATCTTTCCCTGTAACTCAACTCCTGAAGACCCGGCAACATTCTTGTAAATCTCCTCTGCACTCTTTCAATCTTACTGACATCCTTCCTGTAGTTCGGCGACCAGAACTGCGCACAATATTCCAAATTTGGTCTCACCAATGACTTATACAACCTCACCAAAACATTCCGACTCCTATACTCAATACTTTGATTTAGAAATGCGAGGATGCGAAAAGCCTTTTTTACAACCCTGTCTACCTGTGACTCTACTTTCAGGGAATTATGTATCTGAACTCCCAGATCCCTTTGTTCCTCCGCACTCCTCAGTGCCCTACCATTTACTGTGTTTGTCCTCCCTTGATTTGTCCTTCCAAAATGCAACACCTCACACTTGTCTGCATTAAATTCCATCTGCCATTTTCTGGACCATTTTTCCATTTGGTCCAGATCCCTCTGCAAGCTTTGAAAGCCTTCCTCGCTGTCCGCTACACCTCCAATCTTAGTGTCATCCGCAAACTTACTAATCCAATTTACCACATTATCATCTAGATCATTGATATATACAACTAACAACAATGGCCCCAACACAGATCCCTGAGGCACACGACTAGTCACAGGCCTCCAGTCTGAGAAACAACCATCCACAACCACTCTGTCTTCTCCCACTCAGCCAATTTCGAATCCAGTTTACAACCTTACCATGGATACCCATTGACTGAACCTTCTGAACTAATCTCCCATGTGGGACCTTGTCAAAGGCCTTACTAAAGTCCATGTAGACAACATCTACAGCCTTACCTTCATCTACTTTCTTCATGACCTCCTCAAAAAAACCCCACAAGATTCGTTAAACACGATCTGCCATGCTGACTATCCTTAATCAACCCTTGGCTGTCCAAATACTTATACGTCCTATCTCTCAGAACACCTTCCAATAATTTACCCACTACTGATGTCAGGCTCACTGGCCTGTAATTACCTGGTTTACTCTTCGAGCCTTTCTTAAACAATGGAACAACATGAGCTATCCTCCAGTCCTCTGGTACCGCACCCGTGGCTAAGGACATTTTAAATATATCTGCCAGGGCCCCTGCAATTTCTACACTAGTCTCTCTCAAGGTCCGAGGAAGTATCTTGTCAGGCCCTGGGGATTTATCTACCTTTATTCGCTGTAAAGCATCAAGCACCTCCTCATTTTTAATCTCTATATGTTCCATGACACTAGTGCTTGTTTCCCTTCCTTCCGTATCCACGATGCCAGTTTCCTGAGTAAATACTGATGGAAAAATAAACGGTTTAAGCCCTCCCCCATCTCCTGAGGCTTCACACGTATACGACCACGGATCTTCTAGGGGACCAATTCTGTCTCTTACTATCCTTTTGCTCTTAATATACCTGTAGAAACCCTTTGGGTTTACCTTCACATTATCTGCCAAAGCAGCCTCATGTCTTCTTTTTGCCTTCCTGATTTCCTTTTTTAGTATTTTCTCACATTTCCTATACTCTTCAAGTACCTCATCCGTTCCTAGTTGCCTATACCTGCTATACACCTTTCTCTTTTTCTTAACCAGCTCACCAATATCCCTTGAAAACCAAGGTTTCCTATGCTTGTTACCTTTGCCTTTAATCCTGACAGGAACATACAAACTCTGCACTCTCAAAATTTCATCTTTGAAGGCTTTCCATTTACTGAGCACATCCTTGCCAGAAAATAACTTATCCCAATCCACCCTACCTAGATCCTTTCTCGTTTCCACAAAATTGGCCTTTCTCCAATTTAGAACCTCCACTCAAGGACCAGACCTATCCTTATCCATAATTATCTTGAAACTAATTGCATTATGGTCACTGGACCCAAAATGCTCACCTACACATACTTCTGTCACCTGACCTGCCTGGTTCCCTAATAGGAGATCAAGTATTGCATTCTCTCTCGTTGGTACCTCTATATATTGATTTAGAAAACTTTCCTGAACACATTTGACAAATTCCAAGCCATCCAACCCTTTCACAGTGTGGGAGTCCCAGTCAATATGTGGAAAGTTAAAATCCCCTACTATTACAACTTTCTGTTTCTTACATCGGTCTGCTATCTCCCTACAGATTTGTTCCTCCAATTCTCTCTGACTATTGGGCGGTCTATAATACAACCCTATTAGTGTGGCCACACCTTTCCTGTTCCTCAGCTCCACCCATATGGCCTCTGTAGACGAGCCCGCCAAGCTGTCCTGTCTACGCACAGCTGTGATCTGTTCCCTGACCAGTAATGCCACTCCTCCCCCTTTCATCCCTCCCCCTCTATCACGTCCGAAACAACAGAAGCCCGGAACATTAAGCTGCCAGTCCTGCCCCTCCTGCAACCATGTCTCACTAATAGCAATAACATCGTAATCCCACGTGCCAATCCACACCCTAAGCTCATCCGCCTTACCTACAATACTCCTTGCATTGAAATAGATGTACCTGAGAACATTACTATCAAGTCCATCTTATTGTTCTAGGGGACCGTTCAATATTCTTATAACAGCAGGATAGAAGCTGTCCTTGAGCCTGCCTGGTGGTACATGCTTTCAGGCTTTCATATCTTCTGCCCGATGGTAGGGGGGAGAAGAGAGAATGTCCAGGGTGGGTGGGGTCTTTGATTATGTTGGCTGCTTTACCGAGGCAGCGAGAAGTGTAGACTCCATGGAGGGGAGGCTGGTTTCCGTGATGTGCTGAGCTGTGTCCACAACTCTCTGCAGTTTCTTGTGGTCTCAAGCAGAGCAGTTGCTGTACCAAGCTGTGATGCATCCCGATAGGATGCTTTCTGTGGTGTACTGATAAAAATTGGTGAGGCTCAACGGGGACCTGCCAAATTTCTTTAACAACAAAGTTAGTGAAGTTCCCAGATGCCTGAGAACTTTCTGCACATTCTGCGAAATGGATGAACTTAATCAAGAAACAAAATACTGAGTTTGACCATCTCCCCAGGATGTGCAGAGCTCCTGGCAAGGACTGTGGCCCATTCATTTTAAATTCCTCTGGCGGCTTTTGGGGAAACATAAAGGCCTTGAAATGCATTTGCATAATATCCCCAAAAATTGGCGTGCAAGATGAAAGTTGCGTTAGTCAATTTTGTGCATGAGTTCATGCTGGTTGTTAATAAGTTACGGACTTCTTGCTGTGAGAATTTTGTGCTCGTGTATTCTGTGGTGTCCAACTGCCTACATGATGTAAACATTTGCACAGTGCCCCAAGTTCATTGCTGGGGAGACTCTTGGCTCCATTGGTTTGAGTCACGACTACCACTGTTCTCTCACTGAAGGGCAAACTTAATAACGCTGATGGTTTATTTAAAGCATCAGACGCCTCCTGAATTCATAGGCAGAGTTGAAGACCAAACAAACCTCAGGTAGACAGACCCAAACTGGGACCTCAGTTATCACATCCCCAGGTGAGTTCAACAGATTCCCCCTCAAAGATGAGTTGCTTGAAGTGCCAGAAGAAATCCTGAAGTAGTTTTATGTTCATCCGATCAAAAATGAGTAAAATACTGGAAAAAGACATTAGAGAGAGGAAAAGTTGGTGTTCATGGTAAGAGGTTGCCAGGGAATTGTTATCAGGGGGCGTGTGCCCTTTTGTAGCTGCCTGCACTTTTGGGAACACGATTCTGCAAACAAATTCAGGTGCGAATATGAAAGATTTATTTATCGAAAGCTGAAGGCTCTCGCTTTGGCAGCAGAGCTGCAAAGTGTTGTATGTGGCAGCAGGGATGCCAATCAAAGAAAGAAGCTAATGCTGGAAATCTGAAACAACGAAAGGAAATGTTGCAAACACTCAGCGGCTCAGGCAGCAACTGTGAAAAGATGCCTCATTGAACCCTAATCTAGTTTGCAGAGAGAGGCAGGAGTAAGGCCAGAGGAGGCAGTGAGCCAATAAAATGGATCAGAAGCAAGTGAATCGTTCTTTGATGATTAGACAGACCACAGTGTTAATGATAAGCAAAGAGTTTGGCCAACAATTGGGGTTTACACTTTTTCAGACATTTAACAATGTTAGGAAACTTCCTAAGGATATTTCAAAAAGTTGTAAAATTTGTGAAATGTAATGATATCAGTTCCAAAAGAGCACTTGAAGGCTGTTTCAGGAAGAGCAGAGATTAAAAATTGAGTTTACTGTGTCGATAGCTCCTTTCCTCACAGCTCTGCCTTCAGCAAGAGCCCCTACAGGGTCATACCACCACACGACAAATACCCCTTCACCTGCTGGGGACCATTGGCAAGGAATGAATGATTAGTGAAACTGCTTATGTAAAAGGCATTCAAGGCCAGGGAGAGCTCTGTTAGGGTACGTGCCCCATATGAATACCTACATTTTTCTGACCTCTGCACTGGAGCCAAGTGCCCCTTCCAGGTGAAAATGCAAAAGTCACATTTCATCAAAGATTCCCCCCTTAGCGGGAAGAGCTTTTTTTGAATTTTGCAATGCAGCAGTGAGTAGCAAAGTATAATATATGGCATGGATCATCCGAGAAAGCAGGCAGGCTTTCTGAGAGGGAAGGTGACCTTGTCTCTGACTTTAAGATCAGTATAGACACCTGTTGGTTTGCTGTTCGAGTTTTGTGCAGTGAACAAACAACGAACGTTGCTCTTAAAGTCAAAATCGGGGTCACCCTCACTCTCAGAAGATAGTGCTGGAAATATTGCACAGGTCAGACAACATCTGTGGAGAGAGGACCGAAGTTAATGTTTCAGGCTGAAAACATAGAGTCATGGTCTTGTACAGCACAGACATTGGCTGTACATCAAGTACCCTCCTGTACTTATCCCTTTTTCCAACACTTGATCCATAGCCTTCCATGCCTTGGCGATTCAAGTGCTCATCTAAATATTTAAATGTCTCTGCCTCCAGCAACGCCTCGGGCAGTGTGTTCCAGACTCCAACCACCCTCTGGAGGAAAAATTCTTCCTCAGATCCCCTCCAAACTTCTTATTCCTCACCTTAAACCATAGAACAATACAGCACAATACAGGCCCTTTGGCCCACCATGTTGTGCCGTCCTCTGGTCTTCGACATCTCTGCCATTGGGATAAGTTTCTCACTCTGCACGTTATCCATGCCCCTCATGATTTTGTACACCTCTATCAGGTGCCCCCACCCGCAGCCTCCTCCGCTCCAAGGAAAACAAACTCCGCCTTTCCTGTCTCTCTTCATAACTGAAATGCCCCATTCCAGGCGACATCCTGCTGAATCTCCTCCAATGCAAGACTTTTTATCAGACCCGGGGAAGAGAGAAACAGGTTAGCTTTAAGTTGAAGAGGGATGGATAAGATGGTGAGAATATGGCAAGTCCTGGATTGCTGTGGTGATAAGCTGCTGATGGAGCCATTTGGCTGGCAGTTAGAAATAAAAGGTGTGTAAAAGTTGTGAGCTGCAGATCAGGCAGTGTCAGTGGAAAGAAGGAACCAGCAGAACAGGCCAGTTCCAATGCAAAAGAAAAAGTGAATTACTTAAAGTTGTTGAATTCAGTGTTGAGTTGAGAAGGCGTCAACATCCCCAGATGGAAAACGAGGTGCTGTTCCTGGTCGTGCTGGGGCTCGTTGGAATAGTTCAGGAGGTCATGGACAGACAGGCTGGAGTGAGAGTGGGATGGAGAATTAGAGTGACAGATACCAGGAAACCCAGGATGACTCATGCGGACAAAACGAAGGTGCCCTGCAAAGCAGTCCCCCAATCTGCGTCAGTTTTGCCAGTGTGGAGGAGAGTACCAAATGCAGAAGCTTGTATTGGAAGGAATGCAAGTGAATCACTGGTTACCCAGAAGGAATGTTGGATCCTGAGAGGGTGGGGTCAAAGGGCAGGTGGTGCACTTCCTCGAGCTGCATGGGGAAAAGCAGTTAGAAGGGGAACGGTTTGTGGAGAAGACAGAGTGGACCAGGGAGGGAACAGTCCCTTCAGAATGCAGAAAGGGGAGAGTAAGGGAAGAGGGTGACATCTTGCTGAAGGTAGTGCAACTTCTCTCCCCCTTCACGTCCCTCCCTTTTTCTACATTCCCTATCATTTCCGTACCCACTCTTTCCTGTGACCACTGCCCCACATCTCCTCCCTCTCCACAACACCCTCTCATTCTCAGCCTGTTAACCCTTCCACAACCACTCTTCCACATCACCCCTTCCATCCATGTCCCAATCCATTTCTCTCTGCCCAATAGTTCTAACTCTCACCCACTTCAAAACCCAGCCTTATCCATTCGCTATACCTCCCCAATCCATTCCCCATTACGTTTTCCTTTTCTCTGACATGCTCCCTTTTCCTTCTCACAGGTGTTCACAGCCTTGGCTTTGGTGGGAATGCTGATCATGCCCCTGAATAACTTCCCCTGGGTCCTGAATGGGATATTGCAGGCAAAGGTCTCCTTGGATCGGATCCAGCGCTTCTTGTTGCTCTCTGACCAGGATCTCCGCACCTACTACAGGGCAGGTAAATCACTTCCATTTGTGAATGGGTAAGATACTTGCCAATAAATGTCAGAGTAATTCATGTTGTAGCATCCGATTTGTTGTAAAATACCTTTCTAGCTATATTTGATCGGCCCTCTGCCGCAAGCAAGCTTTTGAACTGACTTAAATGTATCCCACACCAGGTTAAATTCTTCCTCTTGTTTTCCTCGAATTCTTTCCAAAAATAATTCTTTGAAGTTAACTTTTCTATGTGCTCTATTATATCGTGTATTGTGGAAGAGTCCTGAAACATTGGAACTGTGTGTCTGGTACAGGCAGACCCGATGATCCTAACTCAGCAATTGAGCTGCATAACGCTACCTTCTCCTGGAAACCCAGTGAAACTTCTGATGATCAAAGTAATGGGAATGGCGAGACTGAGCAAGACAGCAGCCTGATGCTCTTGAATCTGAATCTGATGTTGACAAAGGTAAGCTCATTATATTAAAAAAAAGTAATAGTTATGTTATGTTCTTTTAAGGGAAGGATTAATCACATTGTCCAAGCTTTACTCGAAGCAAGTACTTCATTAACGTGTTTCTGGTAGATTTAATGTAGTTGTTCATCCAAGCTATTTGTACTGCCAACAAAATACCACTGTCCCACAGCATAATTCTCAGTACATCTTTGTCATTAGAACTACATTGGTCTTATCTGACCATCATGGTTTACTTCCAGGCCTTGCACCATTTTAATAGAATTACTAAATGTTGTATTTGCTTTAACAATCTTTCTGACAGTTTTCCATTGCAGCAACAAAATTAAAACACTAAGACCCAACAGGAACACTTTTAAATAGGACAATGCATTTTAAATATTTTGCTATTTGCTTGGACCACTTCTTATCATCTGATTGTGGTATGATGTCCTTGAGGTAATCCATGCAATAATCCCACATGTCGTAGCCTGGCACCCCAAGTGTGTCTCATTTATTCTGCTCTGTTTCCTGTCTGTCAACAAAATTTTCAATCTATGCTGTTGGTCCCCATGTGGGACTTTTTCAAAATCCAAATATATCGCATCCACTCGTTCTCCCCTATCTGTTTTACTAGTTATATCTTCAAAAACTCCAATAGTCAAAAACAATTTCCCTTTCATAAATCATGTTGATTTTATCTAATGTTGTGGATATTTTCTAAGTTATCACACCCTTTATAATAGACGCTGGCATTTTTCATCCTACTGATGTTCTGCTAACTCTGTAGATCCAAGTTTTCTCTCCCTCCTTTTGTAAATATCGGGGTTATATTTGCCACCCTCCAATCTGCAGGAGCCATTTCATTATCTGCAGAATTGTGGAAGATGACAACCAAGGCATCCACTGTGTTCACTGCTACCTCTTAGTGCTCTGGGAGACAGATATCAGGCCCAAGGGGTTTGTCACCTGTCATTCCCATTAATTACTCCGGTACTTTTTTCTTTACTAATGGTAATTTCCTGTAATTCCTTCTTTCCATTAGACTTTTGCTTCCCTAGTTATCTGTGTTCTCTTCCATGAAGACAGAACCAAAGATTTTCCTGAATTGCTCTGCAATTTCTTTGTTCAGTGCTATAAATTTCTCCCGTTTCTGACTCCAGGGACCCATATTTGTCTTTATTAAATCATCTAAAAAATATATCTGTAGATGCTCTTACAGTCCGCTTTTATCCTCCCTGCAGGTTTACTCTCGTGCATTATTTTTGCTGTCAACCTCTTGTTTCATTTTTGCTGCTTTCTAAACTGCTCCTCATTCTGAAGCTTGCTACTTTTTTTATGTGACCCCTCTTTGTCTTTAATACTATCCCTAACTCTCGTTCACCATGATCAGGTCGTTTTTCCTTTCCTGCTTCTGCATTTGTTGCAGTTCCTTCATTTGTTCCTTAAATTGCCCCTCCGCCATCATGCCTCTCAATGAGGCACCCCAATCTATCACAGCCAACTTGCGTCTCGTGCCTTTGCCGTTTCCTTTGTTTAGAACATAGAACAGTACAGCACAGGAACAGGCCCTTCAGCCCATGAGGTCAGCGCTAAATCTCTTCTGTCTGCCTGCATGTGATCCATATCCCTCTGCTCCCTGCATGTTCATGTGTCTATCTAAAAGCCTCTTCCACCACTACCCCTGGCAGTCCATTCTAGGCACCTACCACTGCCTGTGTGTAAAATAAAACGTGCCCCACCATCTCCTTTAAACTTTCTCCCTCTCACCTTAAATCCATATCCTCTAGTATTTGAAATTTTCTACCCTGGGAAAAGATTCTACCCTATCTATGCCTGTCATAATTCCATAAACTTCTATCTGGTCTGATGCGGGAGTTCATTCATGGTCTTATTGTTTGGTGGAGCAGGTTCAGTTAGATTTCTGACCACTTTCTGCTATGTTTTTGTGTTCTCAAATAGATACATTCATCACACTTACAGATTCTGCTTCCATCTGTCTACAGGGGCAGCTGATAGGAATTGTTGGGAAAGTGGGCTGTGGCAAGAGCTCACTGTTAGCAGCAATAATGGGAGAACTCAACAGGTAATATCAGAATGTATAGAAATTGCAATATGGAGACAAGTATTCAACCTAATTTTTTTTTACTGTTTATTTAAGGATGTTTTTCCTTTAACTACATTTTCCCCCACCTTCCTTTCCAATCTAATCATTAATGTTAATACAGTTTCTGTGTCAGCAACCAAGAGTTGTTCATTCTCACGTCTCTGTAAAGTTCCCTTGCCTTAATCTCTTACGTTTGTTCTTGATCCTTCTGCCTGATCTTTTGGCTTTGTAGACTAGAATTAGAAGTTATTAAAATGTCTTCCAAAGAACTGGGAAGGAGAGATGTGTCTTGCTTCAGGAAGGCCTCTTTTGAGTGTACTTCAATTCCTGTTCACGACATGTTGTCGTGCAGAGATGCTGAGTGCAATACGGCGAAAAGAGGAGAGTTATTTTCCCACTGCCAACAATACTCCTCCACCGCCTGCCCAAGTTAGTTCCCAATGGTGCCAAATGAGAGCTGACAAGTTAATGTCTGTTCTGACAGTTGTTGGTAGTAAGAGTATAACTCAGAGTCCCTCAGGTGTGAGTTATTGAAGGAGTTGAATATCTTTTTAATGTTACCTCAACCTCCTGGCCAGCTTGTAGAGTAATAAGTCAGCCCTGCAGACTCGTTAGGTTGTAGAAGGTGGGCTGGTTCACATGCTGGAAATTCTGTCATTGAAGTGTTCGAGTGGTTATGTTACTGGGTAAATTTTTACCTAGGATATACTAACATCGAGGGCAGTCCAAAGGAGATTCACAGGCTACCTGGGATAAGAGGGTTGTCCTCCCAAGAGGAACTAAATGAAATAGTTTGGGCTTGTATTCCTTGGAGTTTAGAAGAATGAGGCATGACTTTATTCAAATATATAAAATCTTAAGGGGGCTTGACAGGGTTGATGATGGGATGTTTCCATTAGTGGGAGAGCATCGAACTATGGGTCAGAACCACAAAATAGAGGCCAGTCATTTGACACTGAGGTATGCAGAAATTTGGAGACACAAGACTGTAGATGCTGGAATCTGGACCGACAAACAATCTGCTGGAGGAACTCAGCGGGTCGAGCAGCATCTGTGGGGGGGAAGGAATTGTTGACGTTTTGGGTTGAAACCCTGCATCAGGACTTGAGAGTGGAGATGGCCAGAGATGAGAAAGCAGCCCGAGTTGATTGGTGGACTGAGGAGGGGTGTAAGATGACAGGCAGGTTGCGCCGGGGAGGGGTGGAGTTGGGAGACAGTGGCAGGTGAATGATAGATGGAGGCAGACAGAGAGGAAAACGGGGGAAGTAACAGATAAAGCAAGGTGGGAGGGAGATAAGCAGGAACACAAAGGGCTCCCAGTGCTACCTCCCCTCTCCACTCTCAGTCCTGATGCAGGGTTTCGACTGGAAACTTCGACAATTCCTTTCCTCCCACAGGTGCCGCTCAACCTGCTGACTTCCTCCAGCACATTGTTTGTTCTGCAGAAATTTCTTCCCTCAGAGGGTGGTGAATCTCTGGCATTCCCTGCCCTGGTGAGTGGTGGAAGCTGGATCATCAGAAATATTTAAAGTGGAGGTGGGTAAATATTTGATAGATCGAGGAATAGAGGGGTATAAAGAAATGGCACAGAAGAGGACTTGAGGTCAGCCATGGTCATATTAAATGGTGGGGCAGGCTTGAAGGGCCCGATTGCCTACTCCTGATATTTTCTTGTGTTCTTGTGACGAGTGATCTGGGGACTAATCCCACAGTAATATGGCAACTCCCACCCTGGCACCGGTGGAATTTAGACTCAGTTAACTTACAAAATCTGGAATACAAAGCTACTATCTGTGATACAAACAGAGAATGTTGGGGGTAGGCAACATCCTGGAGAGAGGAACATTTCAGCTCAGTTTCTTCAGTTACTGTCTGTGATACTAATTGTTGTGAGGGACCATCTGGTTCACTTATGATCAGCCTTGCCTTGTATGCGAGCTCACACTGACAGCTCTCTGAAAGGTCCAGTGAGTGACTTCATCGGAAGGCAGGTGGAGATGGGCAGCAGCCGGTGACACACACTATACAGCAAAACCGTGAATTCACAGTGATTTTCTGTAACAGTCTGATGTGAGATGGAGTGTTTGGGAATAGTAAAAGAAAGCTCTTGTTTGGGATGCGACAGTGACTAGCTAACCTGTTGTCGGCCTGGGCATTCCCCTGACACTGCCTGAAATCAGCCCAGGTATTTCCCCACCACCAGCCTGATCTGGCCCGAGTGCAAACCCCACACTGCCCAATGTCGGTCCGGGCATTCCCTCAGCTGCCCCTGATGTTGACCGGGCACTCCGCAGAGCACGGCCCAGTGTCAGCACCCACGCTGCCTCTGCCACTACCTCAGTCTGATAGCCCAGCTCTCACTGCACAGATGTGGAGCTCCTGGGAGGCTAGGACTGTTTCATCTCTATCAAGGTAAGAATGTTAAAGTGGGGTTAGACACAAAAGAAAAGTCATTGCTGTCTCTGCAGAGCGTGCATGTTCTCCCTGCGGGCTTTCCCCGGGTGCTGCAGTCTTCTCCCACATCCCACGACATGCTGGATGGTCGGTTAGTTGGTCACTGTAAACTGCCCTAGTGTAAGTGGGGTGCTAGGAGAATCAAGAGTTAATGGGCATTGAGGGAGGACAGGTTACAGAGGAATGAGTGGGATCTATGGGGTTGCTCTGAGAACCAGCATAGGGCCGAATGGCCACCTGTGTCATAAGGAAATGTGAAAAATACACACAGTGATCCCAATGTTTATGGAACCAATAGGTTAATGAAGGCAGTGAGGGAGAAGTAAACAAAGGAAAAGACTTGTTCTACCTCTGAAATGCAGTTCAGAGCTGCTGCTGAAACCAGAATCCAGCAGGAGAATGCTAGAAATCCCCAGCGTATCAGGCAGTCTATGTGGGGCAGTGAACTAAGTTAATATTCCAGTCCTGACCCGAAATATCCTCCGTAACTCTGCCTCCACAGATGCTGCTTGACCCTTCCCGAAACATTTCACATCAAAGGCATCCTGCTAAAGCTGGACAGAGAGGAATTATTGCTGCCACTGTTACGGACTGTCTCAGGTTAAACCTTTCACATTTTTTTTAAACCATTTTCTACCCCTCCCCTTCCAGGAGGTTCTGACTTTTACTGGAATGAAGTTTCGGGCAGCCTGGAGTCTCAGGTTTATCACTAAAGGATCCATTGTTTAAACCTTGGTACTGCTATCAGGTTATTCATTTATAACAACAAACATTACATGCAGGGCCAATGCACAGAGAAGGCCATTGGTTTGTGATAATCCTTCCCTATCCCTGGATAGCATCTGAACCCACTTGTTCTTCTCCACTGCCATTTTGGCAACTAATCCAGCCTCCCTCTGAAGTGCCATGAGGCTGATTTTTGTCTCAGCCTTTGAAGAAATCTTTATTGTTGTATCTACTCTGTTTAAATTGGGCTGCAGAGCAGCAGAATCGATGCGTGAGTGGATTTGTTTTCTTCTTGCAATGGTAATTAAAATCTTATGTTTAGGTCTTAGATTAGTGAAATGGTGGTCTTCATGTACTGAGTACATGTTCAGTAGAGAGAGTTATGTCAAAGCCATACCAAGCTCTGATTGGACCATATCTGGAGGAGTGTGAGGATTCCAATGGGCCACCCTCTGTATTAGGATCGTTTGGCCTTGGAAAAAGCACATTGTAGATGTAAGTGAATGCTACCTGAAGTTGAGGCTTAAATTCTGAGGCAAGGTAGCTGAAGCCAGGCTGTACCTCCCAGAATTTAAAAAGGTTGAAGGGTGATGATTCCATCAGACTTCTCAGGATATTAAGGGCAACTGATGGTGGCAGGATTAAGGTGGCACAAAGATCTCTGAGAGGTTGCCCTGAAACATTAACTGTTTCTTTCTTCACAGATGCTGTTTGACATGCTTAAGTATTTCCAGCATTTCTAATTTTTACTTGTGGCAAATTAGACCTTGGTTTGTATTCACGTTCCTGCCTGATTTCCCCATTGTCCAAATATCAATCTACCTCATCTTCAAATGTACAACGACTCAGCAGCCACCTTCTGTTGGCAGAGAATGTCAAAGATTTATTTGACATGAAAGCAGAAATTCCTGCATGTTTCTCCCGTGAGTAGTTGGGTCCTTATCCTGCTTGCTCTCCTTTGCTCTAGACTCTCCCCACCAGGGAAACATCCCCACAGCATCTACTCACTGAGACCCCTTTAAGAACCTCAGAGAGAACAGGCCTATTCCAGGACTGCAACGGGTCAAAAAGGTGGCTCAGTACAACCAGATCAAGGGCAATTAGGAATGGACAATGTTGATATTCCCAAAGAATGAATAGGGAATATTCTGCTCAATCTTCCCTTATCCTAGGAATCAGTGCACCACCTCTAAAGCAAGAATATACTACCTTAAATAAGGAGATCAGCAGTGTACTTTTTTTTAAAAAAAGGAAATGGAAGGAGGGCCGGTACATGGAGCAAGGTCATGGATAAACTACGACCTTGTTGAATGGATGTACAGGCTTAGAATAAAAACCCTTCTCCTAATCCTATGCTCGTGCTTCTTATTCCTTGCAGGCTTGAGGGAGAAGTGTACATCTCAACACAAGTGGAAGGCTTTGGCCTAGCTGCTCAGGAGTCCTGGATTCAGTTTGCTACAATCCGTGAGAACATACTATTCGGAAATCAATTTGATGCCAAGCGTTACCGGGAGGTGATCGAGGCATGTGCGCTCTTGGAGGATCTTGAGGTGTGGGATCCATTACTGATCTCTCTAACGTACTCAGTGCTAAGAGTTATTCAAAATCTAATGATCCGGGTCCTCTCGTACATTACACGTGTCAGTAAGTCACGTGTAATGTATGAAATAACTTGGGTCATTAGATTCCCTACAGGATATAAGATAAGATCAGATAATTACAGAGAGAAAGATCCCAACGACCCCAGCAGAGGAACAAATGTGGCTCTCACCAATCGCTCTTTCTCCCACCTATCTCCCTCATTCCCCTGCCCAATGTACTAATCAGAGTTGATGTTTCCTTATATTAGTGACCGTGGAGTAGCAACAGGTTGAACATAATGCAAGAGAAAAACACTGCTGGAAACATTCAGCCGTTCAGTCGGCATCTGTGGGAAGAGACACAGAGTTCATGCTTCAGGTCAAGGACCCTTCATCAAAACTGGGAAAGAGAGAAAACAAGATGGTTTTAAGTTGAAGAGGGGATGGGGGAAGGATGGACAGTACAAGGGGAATATCTCTGATGGGTGAGACAACGGTTGTCGTGGAGATAAGTTGTGGATGTCATCTGGGTTAATGCAGGTGGGACGAGAGAGAGAAGTAAACTAATAAAAGCTATGGAATAAGGGCAGTTAGAAAGTGAGGAAACAAAGAAAGAAGCATAAATAGTCGTGAAGTACAGGGCCGTGGGACGTGCCCAGCAGGTCAGGCGGTGCTGATGGAGAGAGAAAAAGAGCCAATATCGTTCGTTTACAGAAGTGACTGGTTCTGGTACAGGTAGAGAAAGCAAGTTAGCTGAGGTTTGAGAATCTGATAACAAGTCTTGAAGGCTGCAACATGCCCATGCAGAAGATGAGGTCTTTTAGCCTGGTACAGCATAGAACCCTTTGGCCCACCATGTCCATGCCAACCACCGAGTGCCCATCTATACTATATTAGTGCAGGAGGTGACAGTGATGGGTCAGAATGGCAGTGGGATGGAGAATTAGGTGGCGGGCAATAGGAGGCTCTGAGTTGCCCTAGTGGACTGAATGTGTTTGGTTTCTCCAGCGCAGAGACCACATTGTGAACAGCGAATGCAATGACTCTGGATCGGACAAAGTGCAAGTGAATCGCTGCTTCAGCTGGAAAGCCTTCTCTGGATGGTGGGGGGTGATGAGACGAAAGGACAGGTGTTGCATCTTCTGCGGTTCCACGGGAAAGTGCTGTAAGAAGGAGAATGGTCGGTGGACCAGGGAGTGGCAAAGGAAGCAATGCTTTTCAAGATGCTGAATGGTGTGGCTGGTGGCGGAGTCTCATTGACACTGGCAGGAATTGTGTAGGACGGTCATCAGCGGAGGCTGCTGGGGTGGAAGGTGAGGACCAGGGGGACTCTGTCCTCGCCACGAGGAGAAGGGGACAAAAGCAGGGGTACGGTAAACAAGGGCTTTGTTAACAATGGTCGAGGGGAAGCCATGGTTCAGGAAGGAGGAAGACATTTCAGAGGCACTTGTATGGAAAGTCTCATCATTGAAGTAAATACAACAGAGGTGGAGCAACTGGGAGAATGGGGTGGAGTCCTTGCAGGAGGCAGGGTGGGAAAAATAATTAATACAGCGATGGGGATCTGTCGGCCTACAGGCATAATGTGAGCCTCGTGCTGAAATCTGTTCTCTAATGAAATGTGTGAAATAGTTTGTAAAAATTGTTATTTGAAGAGTTTATTTCCTGTGTTTCCCTGTCATTTGCAAAACCAATGGCATGATGATTCTCATCAGACTGAGATCTTGAGATCTGGACTAATTATCCTATGTTCTCACTCCGTGCCTGCAAGTCAGTTACTGAAATAGATCTGGGGTAAAGCCATCAGTAATGGTGACAGTGACATTTATGGTTTGTCATAAAACCCATCTACTTCTTTCACAGTCACCTAAACGTGACTCCAGACCTGCAGTTACAGGTTTGACTCGTCTTATTGTGGCCACGGAAGGTGAAGAAATGCTGGCCTTGGTGTCGATTCTCCATCCCGGCAGTGAATGACTACCGCCCCACCCTACCTCGACATGCCCTTTTACGAAGGACATAATGTACTACATATTCTGTATCAATCTTGTAATCATCTGTAACTATGGGGGGGGGGAGTGTAGAAAAATAATGGGAAGAGCTGATGGTTTCATCAGTGCTTATTGAATCCATGAACTGTGATACATTATGATGCAACTGTGTGCATCATCTTCCACTAACACTGGCAATGCTGACACCTTCAGTGACCAAGAACAAAGTCATCCCTGTCACACAGAGATAGGGTTTGATTTCAGACCCACTGCTGTTGTCAACTATTAACTGCTCTCCAAAAAGGCAGGCTCCTGAGTTCAATTAACAGGAACTGCTTGTCAGTGATGTAAACAATCCATGAGTGAGTAAATAAAACACCTGCAGGAAACTCTGCTGTTTGGTAATTCAAAGCAAACCAGTACATACACGTCCATACTGAATTCTAGTAGCATTTCATAGCTTGCTGGGTGTAAGGGATTGAGGGTTAGGTAAACTGAGATCCATCCTGGGCCTTATGGTCTGATCTTATTCCCTGAACACATCAGGTTTAATTCTCAAATGCTGGCAGCATTGATCCAGAATTACCACAGCAACTTTGCCTTGTATTTGGATGCAGGTCCTGCCGAATGGTGACCAGACGAGCGTTGGAGAAAGTGGAGTGACTCTCAGTGGTGGGCAGAAAGCCCGCATTGCCTTGGCCAGAGCAGTTTACATGGTAACGGTCATTCTGCTGATTCATAGTCAGAGAGAGAGGAGATGTGGGAATGCACACCATGAACAGCCTCTGTCTGCAGTCCCACATCTCCCTTCCAGTTACTGTTCATTGCAATTGTGTGAAAGGAAGGGGAGATCTGGGGTTCTGCACATTCACTAACACGGCACTTAGAGGAGTGAGGACTCCTATTTGTAGATGTGTGAAGGGTTGAGAGACGGGAGGCCTCTATGGTGAGGGGAGAATTTCACATGGAACCATGAATAGCTGAGATGAAGAAGAATCAAATAGACTCCTCAATCCTCCAAGCCTGTTGTGTCATTCAGTTAGATTTTGACTGAACTGTACCCCTGCTCCATTTACCTGTCTATTATATATCCCTTTTACAAAATTCCCTCAGTTCCTCGTTACATGAAAATTTCAAGCACCCCTTTTTAAATTCTTGAAGCTATGACCTTAGTTTCTGTAATAGTTATAATATCACAGTCCCATGTACCTATCCATGCCCTGAGCTCATCTGCCTTAGCTGTCAGACTTCTTGCTCTCAAATAAATGCAGTTTAGATTATCAGACCTTCCTCACTCCCTGTCCTGCCGACTGGACTTTCTCACTTTAACTTCTCTATTTACCTCAGCCTATCTGCCACACTGCTACTTTGGGTCCTAATACCCTGCCAGAGGAGTTTAAACCCTCCGAAGAAGGTCCAGCAAATGTCATAGTTAGATGGGAATGTGGGGATGAGTTTCCAGTCAGATCAGCCGTGATCTTGTTGAATCGCCAAGTCGGCTCAAAGGGCTAAAAAACCTGTCCCTTCTCCTCACTTGTCTGTCTGTCTGTTCATATATTGTGTATTCTTCCAAAGGTGTAGTGCCCAGAATTACACAATACCTCCAGAGCGTTATATTGCTGGAACTAAACTTCTTTCCTCTTGTACTCCAGTCCTCTAGGTACAAAGCCCAAGGTTTCATTCACCTTTTTGATTGATTCCTGCACCTAACTATGACATTTTATTGATCTATCTTCATGGATCCCCAAGTTTCCTTGGACCTGAAATGCTTCTAGTTTTCCCTCCATTTACAAAGTAAAGATGCAGTGTGCATGACCTTCCATTTGCCACAGCATTGTCCATTTCTATCACTGTAACTTAATGCTTTCATTTATACCGTTGCAATGCCATCCTTCCTGTGCTGCTAGCAAACATGGGTAGTGCGTCCTCTAGGTCGTTAATAAATAAGGTGAATAGTTGTGGTCCCAATGCAGGTATCTCAGACATCCAGTGTAGAAATAAGGCCTTAGACCCACCATGTCCATGCCAGCCATCAAGTACCTGTCTACTAATCCCTTTTACCAACACTTGTTCCTTAGCCTTGCATGCACTGGTGATTCAAGTGCTCAGCTAGATACTTATTAACTGTTGTGAGAGTACCTGTCTCCACCACCCACATGCTGTGTGTTCCAGATTTCAGCCACCTTTGGGGGGGAGAAAGATCCTCCACAGATCCCCTCTTGCCCCATTATTCTCTAGTTTTAGGCACCTCTGTTATGTGGAAAAGTTTCCTATTGACTATTGTATCTATGCCCCCCATAATTTTGTGTACATCTATCCATCCTCCTCCTGGGAAAACACATCCAGTCTCTTGCAGGTTTGAGAACCTACTCACCATTCTGTTGTGTACCTCCTGCCACTTGGGCTTAACTGCGTTAATAATTCCCTTTTCAATTTCAAGCCCTGCATCCTCGTCTCTTACAGGACAAAGATGTGTACCTTCTTGATGACCCACTAGCTGCAGTGGATGCAGACGTGGCCAATCGCCTCATGAAGAACTGTATCCTGGGAAGTTTGAAAAATAAGACCGTTATCCTTTGCACACACCGGACGGAATTTTTGGAAGAAGCTGACATGGTGGTGATGATGGAAAATGGGCGGATAGTAAAAACGGGTGAGCCAGTGAGTGTGTGGTTTTGCAGGGAGAGCTCACAGACGTCCATCCCGAAACCTCTAACCTTCTGTCTTGAACAGTTCGCATTCACACATGAAAAACAAGCATTCATCATCAAAGACACTGTGGCACAATATTCAGTGGACAAGCAGCTGGCGAAATTGGGGGAAATAAAGTAGGAACGTGTCCTTCACTACTGTGCTGATGTTGTTTGATGTGTCAGCGGTAAGGGCTCTCCCCAAGCAGCAAACTGTTGGAGCCCCATCAGGCTGCTGAGGGGTGCTGACGGAGCAGAACGGGATGAAGGGCTAATTCTGCTGCTCTGTGAGGAAGCAGCTCGGATCAATGTAAGGAGCACTGGGCCACACTCGCCGATTCCTGGTGTGTAGTTCATGTGTGTGTTATAACAAGAGGGTGCAGGAAAGATTCACCAGGATGGTGCCTGGATTAAGGAGTATTAGCTGCAAGGAGAGGATTGTTTCCTCTGGAGGATCAAAGGCTGGGGGCGAGCTGATAGAAATATATAAAATGATGAGATTTATCATCTCATAAGATGATAAATTATAAGAGATGCCGTAGATAGCCCGAGTCTTTTTCTCACAGTGGAAATGTCAAATAATAGAGGGCATAGTTTTATGACAAGAGGGAGAAAGTTTAAGGGAGATTTGTGAGGCAAGGTTTTTACACAGTGCCTGGAGTGTACTGCCACAGAAAGTGGTGGAGGCAGATACGACATCAGCATTTGAGGGGCATTTAGACAGGCACGTGACCAGGCAGGGAATGGAGGCTTACAGACCATGTGCAGGCACATGGGATTAGTTTAAATTAGTATCATGGTCGGCACAGACATCGTGGGCCGAAGGGCCTGTTCCGTGCTGTACTGTTCTATGTTCTATAACTCTGCAGTGGTGTCCTCAGTGTCCAGCGCTACACTTCACAAGTAACTCTTGACAAAAAGTGATGTGTCTGTGCTTTACTGCAGCTATAGTCTGGGTTATCATGAAGGCTCCAGTAGTGCCTGTTATTTGTGCACAGGGCTTGCTCTGCTTGGAATCTGTTGATAGCATGATAGGTTAAAGCTAGCTGGGCAGACTGTGACAAAGAACTTGTCTGGTAATGACGTCAAACTCTATTCCTTGCATGTGAGCATCTCAGCCACTACAAGTGGGTGTTGTGATGACAGATGAGTATCTCAAAGTCAAAGTCAAGCTTTTTGTCATATGCACAAGTCCATGTGTGCACAGGTGCAATGAAAATCTTACTTGCAGCAGCATCACAGGCACACAGCATCAGATAAGCAGCATTCACAAGAAAAAACGTATAAATTATACACAATTCTTACAAGAAAGAACACAATTAGAACAAAAAGTCCATTTTAGTGCAAAAGTGAAGTCTATTTAGTGCAGAGTACCTGCTCAATATAAGCTATCTTTTTACAGCGACAGGCTTGGTTTGGTAGGAAGCTTAGCTGGTAGTTTATTAGTTACAACTTCTCATCATAGGTGAAAGGAAGCAAAGCTGCGTAGGACCAGGAGCCAAGATAGAAAGTGACATAGAGATTTCCCAAGAGGGTCTACGTTGCTGAATGCAGTGCCACCTCATTGTTTAACTAACGTGACCAATTCCAGTCTGATACACAGTCGTCTGCCGCAGAGCTCAGAATGGTGAGAACTTTTGTCCTTCGGGATGGGGTTCTTTGATGCCCCCCTCCCCCCACCAATATCCCAGCCCTCTTGTAAGCTTTGCCTAATTTGAAAACTGTGATGACCAACAGGATACTGATCTCTGGTGCCCACCTGAAACGATCAGGACAAGCAGCAGTCTCCTACTCAGGTGGTCAGAGTCAGACAGCAAGGCAGGGTCCCCTGGTTGCTTCAGTTTCCATTGACAATCTCATTTCCTCCTGGAACGTGCAGGTACCCCTGAGGAAGTCCTGAAAACAGAAGAGGAAAATGCCAAGACCAAAAAAAAGTCAAAAAAGAAAGCTGCAGGTAAGTGAATTCCACTTCCAAACGCCAGAGGGTGAAATAAACCCGAACATGCTGGAAGCACTCGGCAGGTCAGGCAGCGTCTGTGGAGAGAAAAACAGAGGTAACATCTCAGAAGCACTTTCTAGTTCACTTCATAGAGCAGTTAAGAGTTGACCAGATGGCTATAGGCTGAGCTGCACAAAGGCCAGATGGGTCAATAAAGCAGATTACTGTTTCAGGTCAATGACCTTTCATTGGAACTAGGAAGAGTTGGAAAACAAGCTTGTTTTAAGTTGCAGAGATGGGAGTAGGTGGGCAGGGGGAGAGAGATGGAGAGAACAAGGGGACTGTACACACAAATTAGGGACTAGAGTAGACCACTTGAGCCCTGAACCTGCTCTGCCGTTCATGCTGACTTTCAAGATCGTTGCTGACCTGATTGTCTCTCCAAAGCAGAAAAACAGAGTATTTTTTAACTGGCAATAAACTGGAAATGTTGATGCTCAAAGACATGTGGGGGTCTTTGCCCCCAGTCACTGAAAGCCAACGTCGAATCTCGCAAGCAATTCCTAATTGATTCCCCTTCTCACACTTACTACATCTGTCTGAATGGCTGTTTTCAAACTCAGCAAAGGAAAAAGGCCCGGAAGTGGACGAGAAGGAGATGGAGGAGGAGCAGAAAGAGCCAGCTGAAGAAACTATGGAGGTCCAACTGGAGGCCAGAGAGGACGAAGACGAGGAGAAGAAGGTGGGAACCGTGGCCCTGAATGTGTACCGATCATACTGGCTGTCGATTGGCAGATGGCTGGCATTCCTCATACTCTTCTCAATGTTCCTCATGCAAGGTAAGATATTTGACCGTGTCCACACTCTGCATCCAACATGAGCTGTTAAGTGATAAAGTTACGGAATCATCAACAGGGAGGGAGGGTATGTGGCTGATCAAGTCTTGGCCAGTTGGCCAGAGGGTGATCCCAACCTCCCATTCTGCACCCCTTTCCCTTCGGTCCTGCAGATTGTTCTCTCCTTTTCTGAGGATATGAGGCTGGGCAAGTGGTTGATGTATCAGTGGTGGGGGTGTGGAGGGGCCACTTTGGAACCAGAGATTCAGTTTCAAGATATTCATGGAAAACAATAGGACTGATCCTCGAGTTGGAGTCCTAAATTGGGTCAAGGTTAGTTGCATTAAATCAGAGAGGCTCATTCAATTGTACATCAGTGGCCGGTTTGACTTGCCGTTGCTGTGTGGTGAGTGTCACTGATGTCTGAAAATCTGGCCGAGGAGTGCTGAGATCGGTCGGGATTGGAGTGAAAGGCTCCTCCTCTCTCACCTTTCCTTGGTCTCTGCTATGTCTGTCAAGCAGGGGTAGGTGACTAACCTCCCAATGAGACCAAGCGGGCTCTGCTGACTCAGGTCTCTGGTCCTGTGACAGGGGCTTGACT
The DNA here is from genome assembly GCF_009764475.1 of Pristis pectinata. Taxonomy (NCBI): domain Eukaryota; kingdom Metazoa; phylum Chordata; class Chondrichthyes; order Rhinopristiformes; family Pristidae; genus Pristis; species Pristis pectinata. Next base: position 98,976,721 of record NC_067414.1, on the reverse strand, counting down.
ACAGTTGCCATGCATTTCTATGCTTCGCTTCCTACGTGCCAGCTACAGCCAACACCAGAACCAGGATGGTGTTGCCTTCCCAACACCAGAACCAGGATGGTGTTGCCTTCCCAACACCAGGACGGATTTATAAATGTAACAATTCGCAATCCCTTCCGTTGCAGCCACTCGTAACTTGTCCGATTGGTGGCTCTCCCACTGGATCTCTCACCTGCAGAACAAAAATGGCTCCATACCAAGCAACCATTCAACGTGGGACTATTCCCGACAGAAGATGCGATTCATTCGGTAAGCACAGGCTGTGCGGGCACGGGCAGATGGCCAAACATTTCCTTCGATGTATTTCTGGGAGTCTGTGTGTCCGTTAGCGTGTGAATCACCACGGGTAGATTTTCTGGCAGAGGTGCCTAATACACAGTGAGCATTTCCTCACTGCTTGAACAGGATTAGATCCCACCCTCAGAATGTGGGACTGCTCCCCCCGCTGTGTGGAACAGTTCCGGGCGACTGTTGCCCCCGCTGTGTGGATCAGTTCCGGGCGACTGTTGCCCCCGCTGTGTGGATCAGTACCGGGCGACTGTTGCCCCCGCTGTGTGGAACAGTACCGGGCGACTGTTGCCCCCGCTGTGTGGATCAGTTCCGGGCGACTGTTGCCCCCGCTGTGTGGAACAGTTCCGGGCGACTGTTGCCCCCGCTGTGTGGATCAGTTCCGGGCGACTGTTGCCCCCGCTGTGTGGATCAGTACCGGGCGACTGTTGCCCCCGCTGTGTGGATCAGTACCGGGCGACTGTTGCCCCCGCTGTGTGGATCAGTACCGGGCGACTGTTGCCCCCCGCTGTGTGGAACAGTACCGGGCGACTGTTGCCCCCGCTGTGTGGAACAGTACCGGGCGACTGCTCCCCCCGCTGTGTGGATCAGTACCGGGCGACTGTTGCCCCCGCTGTGTGGATCAGTACCGGGCGACTGTTGCCCCCGCTGTGTGGATCAGTACCGGGCGACTGTTGCCCCCGCTGTGTGGATCAGTACCGGGCGACTGTTGCCCCCGCTGTGTGGAACAGTTCTGGGCGACTGTTGCCCCCGCTGTGTGGATCAGTACCGGGCGACTGTTGCCCCCGCTGTGTGGATCAGTACCGGGCGACTGTTGCCCCCGCTGTGTGGATCAGTACCGGGCGACTGTTGCCCCCGCTGTGTGGATCAGTACCGGGCGACTGTTGCCCCCGCTGTGTGGAACAGTTCCGGGCGACTGTTGCCCCCGCTGTGTGGATCAGTACCGGGCGACTGTTGCCCCCGCTGTGTGGAACAGTACCGGGCGACTGTTGCCCCCGCTGTGTGGATCAGTACCGGGCGACTGTTGCCCCCGCTGTGTGGATCAGTACCGGGCGACTGTTGCCCCCGCTGTGTGGAACAGTACCGGGCGACTGTTGCCCCCGCTGTGTGGATCAGTACCGGGCGACTGTTGCCCCCGCTGTGTGGATCAGTTCCGGGCGACTGTTGCCCCCGCTGTGTGGATCAGTACCGGGCGACTGTTGCCCCCGCTGTGTGGATCAGTTCCGGGCGACTGTTGCCCCCGCTGTGTGGATCAGTACCGGGCGACTGTTGCCCCCGCTGTGTGGATCAGTACCGGGCGACTGTTGCCCCCGCTGTGTGGATCAGTTCCGGGCGACTGTTGCCCCCGCTGTGTGGATCAGTACCGGGCGACTGTTGCCCACATGTTGTCAGCCAATATAACGTAAAGTACCCGCATCATGTGGTTTGGTGTAGTTCATTGTGTTTGTCTCATATGATGGTTGAAGGTTTAAATCGTGAATCCTTGCCTTTTTGGGAGCTCTGGCATTTCATCATTCAAAACTTAGTGTTTGCAAATGTCACTTCTTAGAAAACTCAGCAACAGAGGGAAATGTGTAGATGCTCAAGGCAGCTTTGCAAAGTTCAGTTAATCCATAACATCGATCAGTTGAAGTAAAATTGCTGTCTGTTGCTTTCTGTCTTTGTTGCAAGGTCCCTCTCCATACAAGAACTGTCACCAGATGTCAAATTGTTCCTGATAATTTTTGGTGGCATTGCTGCTGCAAACACTGCATTCACGGCAGTTCGAGCCTTTCTCTTTGCCTGTGGTGCTATCCATGCCGCTGTGGTTATTCACAACAAACTTTTACTTCGTGTAATGAAGGTTAGTGGTCCATCTACTACCGACCTTTATACGTTTGTTTCAATGTGAACCTGTTTCTTTCAATCCTGTTTATTAGGCGTGAGTGGGATTACAAATTCATCTCGGACTAGGATCAGTTCCTGATCTGTAATTGAGAGGCTTTGATCATTCCCAGCTTTAAAGGATCAGTCTGGGCAGTCTTTTTCTCAAAGAAATAAATTGCAGAGGGAGACTGTAGATTCCGTGCAGACATGTGACTGTGCATGGATTACATGTTCAAACCCTGCACCGTGTGGAGGGATAGGAGTTTCACTCTGTTGTCAAAGTCGAGTTTATTGTCATCTGCACAAGTACATCCATGCACGGGTGCAATGAAAAACTTACTTGCAGCAGCATCACAGGCACACAGCATCAGATAAGCAGCATTCTCAAGAAAAATAAATTAAACATAAATTATACACAATTTTTTACAAGAAAGAACACAATTCGAACAAAAAAAGTCCATTTAAGTGCAAAGTGATCAAAGTGGTCATAGTGTTGCCAGACTGTAGTGATTAGGGTTGTGCCGGTTGGTTCAAGAACCGAATAGTTCAAGGGAAGTACTATTCTTGAACATGGTGGTGTGGGACTTCAGGCTTCTGTACCTCCTGCCCGATGGGAGAAGACGGCATGGCCCAGATGGTGGGGATCTTTGATGGATGTTGCCTTCCTGAGGCAGTGCCTCATGTAGATACTACCAATGGTGGGGAGGGATATGCCTATTACGTACTGGGCAGAGTCCACTTAGTGATCTGGGAGGCAAATCCAGCATTTCTATCCTGTGGCTGTCTGTGAGAAGGTTCACCACTGCCTTTGGGGTTGGCTTGGGGTTAGCTCCACAATGGAATAACCTGCCTTGGTAGCTATGGAAGCTTTAGAAAGGGAAATCAAGCAATGAAATGGCAGAGTCTCAATTGGTTTTCATTCTGTTTTAGGCCACAACGTCGTTTCTTGACACAACTCCCATTGGACGCATTGTGAACCGTTTCTCTACAGACCTCTACAGTGTGGACGACACGCTTCCCTTCATCCTCAACATCTTCCTGGCCACTCTGTATGGCCTGCTGGGCATGGTGCTGATGATCAGCTACAGTCTGCCATGGATCATGCTGATCCTGGTGCCGCTGGGCATCATTTACTTCTACCTGCAACGCTACTACCGCTTCACTTCCAGGGAGCTCAAGCGCCTGACTGCCATCACTCTCTCCCCAATCTATACACAGTTCTCCGAGACACTGAAGGGTCTCACCACTGTCCGGGCATCGCGGGCCATCGTCAGGTGAGCTCTTTATCAAGCAGTGGGATAATGAGTCATAGGTGCAAAGCCATGATGAGGTAGATTGTGAGGTCAAAAGTCTATCTATCGTACAAGAGATCCGTTCAAAAATCTTATAACAGTGGGCTAGAAGCTGTCCTTGAGCCTGGTGGTACGTTATTTCAGGCTTTTGTATCTTCTGCCCGATGGGAGGGAGGAGAAGAGAGAATGTCCAGGGTGGGTGGGGTCTTTGATTATGTTGGCTGCTTTACCGAGGCAGCGGGAAGTGTCGACAGAGTCCGTGGAGGGGAGGCTGGTTTCCGTGATGTGCTGAACTGTGTAGTCTGACGTCTGATAAATAATAGCCTAGACCTTTCCTATCCATGAACCTGCCCAAATGTCTTTTCAATGTTGTAATTGTACCTGCCTCTACTACTTCCTCTGGCAGCTCATTCCTCATACTCACCACCCTCTGTAAAAAGCTTGTCCTTTGAATCTTTCCCCTCCAGTCCTAAACCTATGCCCTCTCGTACTCTAATGCTGTAAGAGAACCTGCCTCCACCACCAACCTCCCCACCCCCCACCCCCGGCACTGAGGTGCAGATTTCAACCACCCCAGGTGAAAACATTCTTCCTCAGCTCCCTATAAACCTCCTACCCTGTACCTTAAACCTTGCCCTCTGTTCATTTCCTCTTAGCAAAGATGTCAAAGTTTCTCACTGTCTATCTGTGTCCCTCATAACATCATGTACTCAATGTTCCCCCCACTTCCAAGGGAAACAAGCCCAGCCCGTGTTGTATCTGAAACTCCATCCTGGTGAATTTGCTCCACACCCTCTAATCACATCCTTCCTACAATGTTCAACCAGAACTCCACACAGTGCTCCAGTTACCCCCTAACCAGTGTTTGATAAAGTTGGACAAGAGCTCCCTGTTCTCATCCCAGCTAATGAAGGCAAGTATCCTGTATGTCTCCCCTACCTGTGCTGCAACCTTCAGGGATCCTTGGATGTGTACATCAAGGTCTCTCTTTCTCTGTACTTCCTAGGATCCTACCATTTGTTATGTATATCGTGGCTTCATTTGACCTCTAAAAAAGTATCACCTCACGTTTTTCAGGATTAAGTTCTATCTGCCATTTCTCTGTCCCTCTTACCAACCACTCAATATCATTCTGTTGCAAAGACTACCCTTCTCACTATCAAGAAAACCACCAATCATCCTGTCACCTGTGAACTTACGAATCATACTTCCTACATTCAAATCCATATCATTAAAATACAACAAAGTCCATAGCTCTCTGAAAGTTGCCGCACAAGTTGATAAGATGGTAAAGAAGGCTTATAGCATGCTTGCCTTTATTAGTGGAGGCATTGAGTTCAAGAGTCAGGAAGTTATGTTGCAGCTTTATAAAACTCTGGCTAGGCTGCATCTGGAGTATTGCATTCAATTCTGGTCGCCCCATCCCAGGAAGGATGTGGAGGCTTTGGAGAAGGTGCAGAAGAGGTTCATCGGGATGCTGCCTGGATTATGGGACATCAGCTATAAGGAGAGGTTGGACAAACTTGGATTGTTTTCTCTGGAGTGGTGGAGGCTGAGGGGAGACCTGACAGAAGCTGATAAGGTTATGAGATGCATAGATAGGGTGGACAGTCAAAATCTTTTACCCAGGGTGGGGAATGTCAAATACTAGAGGACATGCATTTAAGGTGAGAGGGGGAAAGTTTAAAGGAGATGTGCGGGGCAAGTTTTTTACACAGAGAGTGGTGGGTGCTGGAACTGGCTGCCAGGGGTCGTGGTGCAGGCAGATACGATAGTGGTGTTGAAGAGGCTGTTAGATAAGCACATGAATGTGCAGAGAATGGAGGGATATGGACCATCTGCAGGCAGAAGGGATTAGTGTAATTAGGCACCATTAGCTTAATTAGTTCGGCTCAACATGGTGGGCCGAAGGGCCTGTTCCTGTGCTGTACTGTTCTATGTTCTAAAGCGTAGAGGTCTCCACACTGATCCCAGTGCTACATCACTTGTCACAGGCTTCTAGTCTCAAAACTAACTCTGCACCACCTATCGCTGCTCTGATCATGTCATTTTGGTATCCAAGTTGCAAACTTTCCCCGGGTCCCATGAACTCTAACATTTGGACCAGTCTTCCATATGTAACCTTGTTGAAGGCCTTACTGAAGTCCATGTAAACCACACCAACTGCCCTACCCTCATCAACACACATTGTCAGTTCCTTGAAAAATTCAATCAAGTTAGTTGGACAAGATCTTCCGTTAACTAAGCCGTGCAGACTGTTCCTCCAAGGGCAGATTAATTCTGTTTCTGAGAATTTTTCCAGTAATTTCCTTACCAGGGGCGTTGGACTCACTGGCCTATAGTTACAAGGCTTACCCCTGCTGCCCTTTTTAAATGAAGGGACCTCATTTGCTGCCCTGCAGTTGTCTGGTACCTCACCTCTGGCCAGAGATGGTTTAAACATCTGTCAAAGCCTCCGTAATCTCCCTCCTTGCCCCCATGGCAGCCTGGGTTCTATCTCATAGGGACCTGGCAATTTATATACCAAACCCACTGAGGTGTGGAAAAGATCCTTCTTTTCAATGGTAATTGATTTAAAATAATGTGGGAGGATTTTCCAAAACAGCTCCTCAGGTGCAAGCATTTACCTCAAACATGCTTCAAAATTATTTTCCTTCCCAGCCTGCCTGGTGGCTGTGAGCTTGTTGGCGTTTCGTTTTACCTACGGTTCCAGAAATGCCCGTGTGCGTAGGCTGCCTCAGTTGTTGGCTAATTCCACTCCCGTTCCACCCTCAGGTTTGAGAAGGAGAACAGCCGTCGCCTTGAACTGAACCAGCGCTGTCTTTACGCTGCCAATACTGCCATGCAGTGGCTCGACATCAGGCTGCAGATGATTGCTGTTACTGTAGTGACGTCCATCGCTGTCATTGCTGTCATTGAGCACAGCCTGAGCCGTGGCAGTCCTGGTAAGATGTTAGCACCTCAAGATAAGGGGCACAATGATGGGACCAGAGCAGAGTATCCCCACCGTATCCCAATGCCACGGCACCATCCCCACCGTCACAAGCTGCAGCAGTGCCAGAGACAGTCAGTGAGCTGAACGGAGCAGGAGCAACACTGCCGGACTGCCACACCCCCTACACTGGAACACCACTGACTGACTGTCCCCTACACCTCACACTGGAACACCACTGACCGACTGTCCCCTACACCCCACACTGGAACACCACTGACCGACTGTCCCCTACACCCCACACTGGAACACCACTGACCGACTGTCCCCCACACCGGAACACCACTGACCGACTGTCCCCCACACCCCACACCGGAACACCACTGACCGACTGTCCCCTACACTGGAACACCACTGACCGACTGTCTCCCATACCCCACACTGGAACACCACTGACCGACTGTCTCCCATACCCCACACTGGAACACCACTGACCGACTGTCCCCCACACCCCACACTGGAACACCACTGACCGACTGTCCCCCACACCCCACACTGGAACACCACTGACCGACTGTCCCCTACACCCCACACTGGAACACCACTGACCGACTGTCCCCCACACCGGAACACCACTGACCGACTGTCCCCCACACCCCACACCGGAACACCACTGACCGACTGTCCCCCACACCCCACACCGGAACACCACTGACCGACTGTCCCCCACACCCCACACCGGAACACCACTGACCGACTGTCCCCCACACCCCACACCGGAACACCACTGACCGACTGTCCCCCACACCCCACACCGGAACACCACTGACCGACTGTCCCCCACACCCCACACTGGAACACCACTGACCGACTGTCCTCCACACCCCACACTGGAACACCACTGACGGACTGTCCCACATAGTGGTGGGGAGGGAAAACCAATGGGAAAGTGAGGGACAGGAGAGATTGAATGACAAAAGTCTTCCTGGCCTTAACGACCAAGACCAGAAGAGAAATTACCTGAGATTGGCAACAGAACCCTGGAAAACCGGGTTGCAGGAATGCTGATTATTTGACATTGGTGAACTAGGTGCTGAATTGTGCAGAGTAGGAAGGTGAACCCACTGCTCCAAATGTGGTCTTGGAATAGATGCAACAAAATGTCCTGTCATTTATATCCCCTTCTAGTTATGAATAACAGCGTGCCATTAGTCTTTTGGATTATTTTTTTTTAATTATAGTAATCTGTGTTAATTGTGCCCTAAATCTCTTTCGACCTCCACTGTCCCGAGCACCATTTACACAGTATTGAGAGCAATACTTAGTCTGAGCGCTATTAGTTTGCACTCACCTGCATAGAAATCCATCCAAAGTTTTGCCCACTTGCTTTACCAAAGTCTCCTACTGAATTTACATTCAGGTCTCAGGACTGTGGCTTGATGCCTTAGCCTCCCGATTAACAAGGTAAATGATTCTCAGTTTCATTCTTTGTGTGGTGGTTGTGCAAACACACTTCTCGTGTTTCGGGGACACGCTGAATTTCCTTAGCCTCCTGAGGAAGTTGAGGTGCTGGTGTGCTTTCTTGGCCGTGGTGTCTTTATGGTTGGACCAGGACAAGGTATTGGTGATGTTTACACTTGTCCCTTCTCTTCAGACTGTGACCCCTGGTCCTGGACCCCCCTGTCATCAGGAACATCCATCCTGCATCTACTCTGTCCAGTTCTGTTAGAAATTTGTAACTTTCGAGATCTCCTCTCGTTCTTTTAAACTCTCACAAATATAAGCCCAATCGACGCAGTGTCTCTTCACCTGTCAATCACGGGTGTGTCTCACACTTGGGGTGAGTAACTACCGTCGTGTTTTTCTCTCTCGCAGGCCTCGTGGGTCTCGCGCTGTCCTACGCCCTGTCAATCACAAACCTACTCTCCGGAGCCATTTCTAGCTTCACACAAACTGAAACACAGATGGTGAGTGTGGAGCGCTTGGATGAGTATACCACCGAAATTCCCAGTGAGCCTCAGGATGACTCTGTTGAGGTAAGGGGAAATTTTTGGGTGGTGGATGGAGATGGGGAGAAGGAATGAGAGGGAGGGAGTAAATGAGAGGGTGTTGTATGAAAAGCTGAAGGTGGGAGGAGTGACTGGGGTGTGTGCTGTTACAGCCGGATCACTGGGGTGAACGTTGTCTACGGTTGGACAGAATGATTGGCTCGGTGGTGTAGCGGTCAGCGTAACGCTATTACAGCGCCAGCGACCCGGGTTCAATTCCAGCTGCTGTCTATAAGGAGTTTGTATGTTCCCCCCGTGTCTGCGTGGGTTTCCTCCGGGTGCTCCGGTTTCCTCCCACATTCCAAAGACGTACAGGTTAGGAAGTTGTGGGCGTGCTATGTTGACACCGGAAGCGTGGTGACACTTGCGGGCTGCCCCCGGAACACTCTGCTGTGTGTTTGGATGTACATGTGACTAATAAAGAATCTTATCTTATATGAAATGACAATCAGAAAACCTGCTGATTCTGGAAATCTGAAACAAACAGAGAAAAGGTTGGAAACACTCAGCAGGTCGGGCAGTGTCTGCGGAGGAGAAACCGTTAACACTCAGGGTCAAGCATCCTTCATCAGAACTTGGTCTGACGAAGGGCTGATGAAGGGTCTTCATCCTGGAACATTAAATCTGCTTCTCTTCCACAGACGTTGCCTGACCTGCTGAGTGTTTCCAGCATTGTCTGTACGGAATGGGAATCATGTTTGTCAAATCTCATGGAATTTTTGAGGGTGGGGTAAGAGTGAAGCAGTATGGCGTAGCGTGCCTGTGATTTCACACGGTGCTCGATAAGATGCTGGACTAAAGACCTTTACACCAAGTAAACGCTCTTGGGGATGGGTAGCATGGTTGCATGGATAGAGGACTGACTACACAACACAGAAACAGGCCCTTCGGCCCAACCTGTCCATGCCCACCAAGGTGCCAGCCTGAGCCAGTCCCATTTGCTGTGTTTGGCCCACATCCCTGGAAACCTTTCCCATCCATGTACCCGTCCAACTGTCTTTTAAACATTGTCATTGTAGCCGCCTCCACCACTCTAGGAGCTCGTTCCACATACCCACCACCCTCTGTGCAAAAGAAGTTACCCTCTGGTCTCCTTTCAGTCTTCCCCCTCTCACCTTAAACCTATGCCCTCTGGTTCCTGGGGAAAACACTGTGACCATCCACCTTATCTCTGCCCCTCATGATTTTATAAACCTCCATAAGGTCACCCCCAGCCTCCTTCACTCCAGGGAAAACATCCCAGCTTCTCCTTTATAGCTCAAGCCCTCCAGTCCCAGCAACATCCTTATGAAGATGTTCCGCACTCTCTCTAGCTTAATCACATCCTTCCTGTAGTAGGGCGACCAGAACTGCACACTCCAAGTGAGGTCTCACCGACATCTTGTACAGATCGGTTTTCCTTTACCTTGTCCGCCAAGGATATCTCATGTCCCCTTTCTGCCCTCCTGATTTCCTTAAGTATACTCCTACATCTGTTATACTCCTCAGGGGAGACATAGAGTTTCACAGCATGGGAACATCAGAATACAGCAGTAATTGGGAAGGTAAATGTGTGCTGGCCTTTACTGTTTAGTAGTTGCAGTACAAGTAGTAAATCTTACTGTAGTGCCAGGTGCGATCAAACCTAGGATAATGTGTACCACTTTGTTTCCATTCCAATCCAAGTACATATTGGTGGCTATGGTTGGAAGCTTCACAACATCCACAGTCAGTGGATAGAAAGGTTTCACATCATCCACCATCCGTGGGAGAGTGCTTCTTGTGTCAAAGTCCCTCCTCTCAGCCTGCATCAGTTCCTCACTGCAAATCCCCACACCAACATCAGAGGGTACAATTCATCTTTCTCTGTTTTAGAACATCCTCTAGCAGATGCTACATATTTTCTTGGACTCTTTCAGTGGCTAGAATGCTTCCCTCCGTACTCTGGAAGAGCCACTAACCCTGTGGAGAAATCTTCCATTTGTATTCCACAGCATCATAGGTACAACACAGATGCCACGTCACAACGGGGTAGAATGCAGATTGTTTCCAGGGCTTCCTCTATCCACAGGTAGATCACTAACTCTGCATCCTGGGACATCCTTTTGCAGAGAGTAGCATTTTTCTTCAGTCTTCCAGAATTCTTTGTCAGTGCCTTCTGCAATCGGCTGAAAGGCCAGTTAGGCTTCAAGGGCATTTTAAGAGACTTGTTCCTGTGAAAGATTTGTTGAAGTGTTGCCTGTATATTTTTGTGTTCAGGTGTCTTCCACATGGCCACAGCGTGGTCTGATCTTATTCCAAGATGTGGTCCTTGTGTATCGGCCCGGACTACCGACTGTGCTCAACGGAATTAACGTCAAGATTAATCCTGGTGAGAAAGTTGGGATTGTGGGACGGACAGGTTCAGGAAAGTCCTCTCTCTTCCTGGCATTATTTCGGATGGTGGAGTTGACTGAGGGTCAGATTTTCATCGACAGTGTTGACACTCGAACTGTCAGTTTGTTAGAACTTCGGTAAGTTCACACGTCTCGTGGTGATGGGGGCTGGACAGTGGGTGACTACGCTGAGGTGGGCTTGATGGTGGGTGTCAGTCTGGGAGAGCTGAGGCTGAGCACAGATAGTGGAAGGAGAGTGACCATCACGCCAAGGTTTGGAGGCATCAATCCAGGATAAGATGCCGAGATAGGCTGGTGAAGAGGGACCGGTGTGAGATCAGGGGGAGGAGTGGTGGTGTGGGGTTGGGTGAGGGAGAGTGACACAGGGTCAGGGGTTGGGGCAAGGGGTCGGCACAAATTTTCAGGAGGGTCTTGAACCCGAAACATTAACTGCCCGACCTGCTGAGTGTTTCCAGCGTTTTCTGTTCTTATTTTAAATTTCCACTATTTGCAGACTTCATGTGCAGAACTGACCTGTCACAGATGTGGCGTGTTTCTCTGCCCTGACAGCTCAACCTAATTATTTCTCATTTCCGACAGCCTTTTGCTCTCAGTGTCTTGTCTTCATTTTAAATTACCAGAAATCTGGAAGGAATCTAAACCTAGCAACCTGAAAGGAAAGTAGAGCAGTAGATGTTGTCTACGTGGATTTTAGTAAGGCATTCAACAAGGTCCCTCTTGTAGGCTCATCCAGAACATTAAGATCCATGGCATCCACAGTGACTTGGCCATTTGGATTCAGAATTGGCTTGCCCATAGAAGACAGAGGGTTGTGGTCATTGGAGGTCCGTGACTAGTGGTGTTCCACATTGTGATATTTATAAATGATCTGGATGAAAATGTGTTTGGGTGGGTTAGTAAGTTCATGGATGACACAAAAGGTTGGTGGCATTGTGGACAGTGTAGAAGATTGACAAAGGATACAGCAGGATATAGATCAGGTGTAGATGTGGGCAGAGAAATGGCAGATGCAGTTTAATCTGGGCAAGTGTGAGGTGATGCACTCTGGGAGATCAAATGTAAAGGAAGAGTACACAGTTAATGGCAGGACCCTTAACAGCATTGATGTACAGAGGGATTTTGGGGTCCAAGTTTCTAGCTCTCTGTAAGTGGCCGCACCAGTTGATAGGGTGGTAAACGAGGCGTATGGCATGCTTGCCTTTCTTAATTGAGGCATTGAGTTCAAGATTCAGGAAGTTACGTTGCAGCTTTATAACACTCTGGTTTTTCCACATCTGGAGTACTGCATTCAGTTCTGATTGCCCCAGTACAGGAAGGATGCGGAGGCTTTGGAGAGGGTGCAGAAGAGGTTCACCAGGACGCTGCCTGGATTAGAGGGCATGAGCTGTAAGGAGAGGTTGGACAAACTTGGGTTGTTTTCTCTGGAGTGGTGGAGGCTGAGGGGAGACCTGATAGAGGTTTGTAAGATTATGAGAGGCGTAGATACAATCAGTATCTTTTTCCTAGGGCTGAAATGCCTAATACTAGAGGGGCTGCATTTAAGATGAGAGGGGGAAGGTTAAAAGGAGATGCGAGGGGTAAGTTTTTGACACAGTGGTGGGTGCCTGGAATGTGCTGCCAGGGGTGGGGGTGGAGGCAGGTAAGACAGAGCTGATTTAGAGGCTCTCAGATAGGCACATGAATGTGGCGGGATATGGACCGTGTGCAGGCAGAAGGGATTAGTGTTATTAGGCATCATGAGCTTAATTAGTCTGACACAACATGATGGGCCGAAGGGCTGTACTGTTCTATGTCATCCAGAGAGCTGAGTTCTACCCCCATCCTAGTCAACGATCTGGAGCTTGGAAAGTATGACTTACTCGTGACGATGTCCACATAGCCACCAGTTCATTAATGTCCTTCAGGGAGGAAATCTGCCACCTTCACATAACCTGGCTCGTGTGTGACTGAACCACACCAATGTGCTCGATTCCTCACTCTCCTCAGAAAATGCCCTAAGGCTTACTCGGTTTAAGGGAATCCAGGATGAGCACCAAATGATGGTCAGGTCCTGAAAGTGAACAACTGAACGTAGAATTGGAAGCTGCTGCTCTCCTGTGCGCCCTTACAGCAGGACCACAGAGTCCGGCTACTTCCTCAGTTAGGGGAGCCAAATTTGTGACATTACTGCATCCCTGTTCCCAGCATTCTGTCTCTTTCCCAGATCAAGGATGGCTATTATCCCACAGGATCCATTCCTGTTCAGTGGCACAGTGCGCGAAAACCTGGACCCACTGACCCACCACACGGACCAGGAGCTATGGGACGTGCTTCACCAGTGTCACCTACTGGAGGTCACCCACAGAATGGGTAAGTGAGGCCCAGTCATGAGAACTGCACCCACTCCCTCGGCAATGAGTTGTTCCTCACCTGGTCTGACCATCTCCATTTCAGGTGGATTAAACGCAGAGCTGGGTGAGAGAGGGAAGAATTTATCCATCGGACAGAAGCAACTGATGTGCCTGGCGAGGGCACTTCTCACAAAAAGTAAGGTGTGTGACCAAATACAGTCGAGGAGCGAGAGGGCTTTCCCTTACCTGCATGTCTGTGGACACCTGGCTCTCTGCCTGCTGTCGTTCCTCCATCCTCAGCTACAGTTTCTACTACGTGGGTTATTACAGGCTGCAGCTGTGTGGCTGAACTGACATAGACGTGGGCCCTGAGCCACAGCACGGCACCAGGCATTGCAGATTCCCCCAACACATGACACCAGAAGCTTAGGAGAATCAGTATTGGTTTATTATTGTCACTTGTACCGAGGTACAGTGAAAAGCTTGTCTTGCATACCGATCGTACAGGTCAATTCATTACACTGTGCAGTTACATTGCGTTAGTACAGAGTGCATTGATGCAGTACAGGTAAAAACAATAACAGTACAGAGTAAAGTGTCACAGCTACAGAGGAAAGTGCAGTGCTACACCAAGACAACGAGAGGTAAAGACAGAGTCTTTCTGTCCTTCTTGAATTGACGTCCCACACTGGCTTCCAGTCATCTGGCATCTCAAATGTGGCCAGACAGCCCCAACAATCTCCTCCCTTGCCTCCCCGAGCAGTCTGGGATGCCTCTCGTCAGGTCCTGGGGATCTATCCATTTTTATATGACACGTGAAAGTGCAGAGAAGGGAGAGATATGGTCAATGTGCGGGGAAGAGGGATTAGATTGATTGGGAGTCATTGGTTTAATCAGGTTAGCCCAGCGTCGTGGGCCAAAGGGCCTGTCCTGTGCTGTACTGTTCCATGTTTATGCCCACTATGACACCTACTATCTCCAAGTGCAATGTCCATCTCCTTCGTGAGCACAGATGAGAAGTAGTATTTTCAGACCTTGCCTCTTTCGTCCCCAATGGGTCCCACTCTTTGCACTTCATATGCCTGCAGAATGCTCCAGGACTTTCCTTAATTGTCATATTTCATGCTCCCTCTTTGCCCTTCTAATTTCTTTTTAAAGTACCCTGTCCTTGCGATGACTGCACTCGTCAGAGTGTGGAAGGATAAGAGGTGATCTTGTTGAAACATGTCAGGCTCTGAAGGGGTCTAACAGCGCACTGTGGATCCAGTACCATCCTGGAACTGGCGTCGCAGGGACCTTCGTCAGACCCTCACTGGTATAACGACAGGCAGTTTATCCTGATGTCAACACTTTTGCTCTTGCCTCGATGCTCACAGGAGCTACACAGTCTACAATTAAACGTGCCCTGTGGTAAAGATATGGGAACTGTCCATGGGTCAAGCAGCATCACCTTGGGCAGGTGGAGATGGGCCTTGCCAGCCAAGCCCAGTTTGCTCACACCGTGTAAGTGGTGCTGCATTTGCTGATTCCTGATTGAAGTGCGTCGTGGCACCCTGTGGGTTAACGCACACTTCTCTGCAGCTCAGTGAGAACCAACTGTTGGAGGTGGCCCAGGATTGGGTTGTAGTTAAGTGAAACCCAAAGTGGTTTCTCAGAGACCTCGGGAACAGAACAACCCTTCAGGCCATTGCATTGTCTGATTGCCATCTTAACTCAGTCCACTGTCTTGATCCTGTAACCTTTAATAGCTGTGCCTGACAGAGATTCATCAGTCCCAGCACTGCTCCCCAGCAGCAGCTTCGGGTGCCAGGGAGTGGGTTCCAGCTTTCCATTGTTCTTGGTGTGAAGGGGTTTTGCCTGACCTCACGCTGCCAGACTTGCTCCACTTCACGGTTTTGTCCCCTTGTTCCTGTCCCACATCAGTGCAAATAGTTCATTGGCTTTATCAAATTCTTTAGTCAGCTCATTTAGATCACCCCTCCATCTTCGACATGCTTGCAGCTGCAAGCTTAGTCCATGCAGAGTGGAGACACAAGAGACTGCAGATGCTGTGTGATGGTCCATGCAACTCGTGCTCAGAGTCTAACCCTCTTAGTACAGGTGGTGAGCCTGCGCTTTATCTGCTCTATCTTATTATTAAATTGTTACTGCACAGAAAGAGGCCGTTCAGCCCATTAACTCTATGCCAGTTAATAGCTGAGCAGTCTAGTCAGACTATCTGCTCTTTCCCTGCAGCCTTGCAAATTATTATCCCCTGAGTGCCTTCCCAGTTTCCTCTTGAAAGCCCTGATTGATTCTGCCTTCACTGTCCCTATCGGCTGTGTCCTACTTCCTAACTAACCCTAATATCAAACATTTTCCCTCACATCTTCCTTCTATCTTTCAACAAGAATATTATATCTGTGTTCCCCAATCTTTGAACCCTGGACTAATGTGGACGGCTTTCCTCTAGTCTTTCTAAACTAGTCGTGATTTGTACACCTTTGCAAATCAAATCTCTCTACTTCTCTTGCCTCTTCAGTCCAACCTTACAGCTGAAGTGTCTCACCCAGAACCACTCTAGTCAATCCCGCCTGCATCCGCTGCTGGAGCTTCACCACCTCCTGCAACAGTCCAGTTGTGTCAGGACCAACACCTTGTATCAATGTTCTGAAACGCTCTCCTTGTTGTGCAGATTCTGTGCATCGATGAAGCCACAGCCAGTGTGGACCAGAAAACAGATCAGCTGCTGCAGGAGACAATACGAAGGCAGTTTGCAGAGAAAACAGTATTAACGATCGCCCACAGGTATTTAATGTCACGGAAGTGAAGAAAAGAACAAGAGGGCAAGGAGCTGAGAATTGGGGGGGGGGGGGGAAGTATGATAGGAGAAAGGAAAGGATCAGGCTGACTGTGGGCAGGAAGAGGCCATGTGCCCTCTCTAGCCAGCCGGGGACCTGTGATAACTGTCCACGTTTGGGAGGGTGGAGAAAATATTTCATCTGTCTTCATTTCTTATTCTCTAACTTACAAAATGTTTAGAATTTTTCAACACCTGTCCATTTTCTGAGGCTCTGACCAGCGGAATGGGCAGGGACCTTCTGCCAACCTCCACCCCTGCTGCTCTGAAGATGTCTCAGACAGGGCATGTACTGACAACCATACCATGTCACAGGGAACATTGACAGCAAAGGTCATTATTGATCTGTTGCTGCCGGTTTGGGGCAAGGATCGATCTTCAGTTATCTCCCAGTCTCTGGACTGCTGAGGGAAGCGAAGTTGAATGGCCTCAGACACTTGGAGCCTTCAACAAGCATTGACCATGTGGCAGTGCAGGTTTGGTTAATTATAAAACATTACTTTTTAGAGTGTTGCCAAATTCCAGAGGCCTTTAATATAGTTAGCTCGGAGAATGCAAGGTTTGGCATCCAGATGGGTGAAGCCGGTAGGACATGTCCCATCTTTCTGGCTGTCACTGATGTGTGGCAGCTTCTTGGGAAGGTCAGAAAAAAGGATCTCCTGGGCAAGGCGGGCACCAGCAGTGTAAACATACCACTTGCCATGGTTTCTCTTGTGGTGTCCGCTATCTCTGCATAATTCCCCCTTTTGGTTCTGTATCTCTCAGGATTAACACAATAATGGATTCTGACCGAGTCTTGGTGATGGACGCTGGCACATTGAAGGAGTTTGACTCACCGGACGTTCTCTCTGAGGACCGGGATTCCTACTTCTACCATCTCATACACAGTGATGAGCTGTAGTGGAGGTGCTGTAGCCCCCGGATGACATGCCCACCATGGACTCAGGTCTTAGCTCTGTCTGCACTTAACGTTCGCAGAGCTGACGGTCTGGGTTAGGGAGCCAGGAAGCTAAATGCACCGTCTGCACTTCAAGCAGCAAAGGGAAAACACAAGGCACAGGGTTTGAAATATATTGGAGATGGTGAGAATGATGCTGATGGTGTCTGATCCTCAGTTACCTGGCCTTTCGCTTGGGCTGGGAACCATAATCCATCTGAGGAAAAAGCTACTGTGTCCTTCCATTCACTCTGGTAATGACTGACCAATCTACCTCCTTCCTGCAGTTCTCCACGTTGCCCCTTTACCCTGTTCCTGTCTCACTCTCACTCCCTCTTGCAACTTCCCCTCATTACTCGCTCCGTTTCTCCCTCTCCGAGATTCCGCATTCATTCTCATGGCCCCCTCAGACCCTCGCGTACCTCTCATGTCCTGCACAACATCCTGTTCATTCCTTGCACTCTCACACTTACCTCTCCAGCCCTGGTTGTGTTGAGTTTCTTTTGTTCCCTTTTGTTAACTTTTCTCCCCTCCCTGTGCCTGCCCTTCATTGCCTTCCACCATTCACTGTGATGGGGCTCATGATGCTGCTCAATGATGCAATCTTCTTGGTAACTGCCGTTTCTACTGACAGAGCCACCCAGGGCAGAACTGAGTGGGCTGTTACCTAATTTAGCCCATTGACCACGCACCTGCTTGGTTGGGTGCACTTGTGTTCTCCTGGGTCTCTCAGTCCCATGATCTGTCTGCTGTTGCAATGACATTTGATAATGGAGGGTATATGCATGAATGTCTGATAACTGATCAGCTTGTAGACTTGTTGTTGGGGTGCCTTCTCTTCGGTGAATCAGTCATGAGACCCCTGTACTGTATAAATAAATTCAGCACCCACACAGACTTCCCTCCTGCTGTTTGCTTGTCTATTTTTAAAGTGAATTCCATGTATTGAGTTTCACTATAGGTTAAGATTCAGCTGTTGATGTGAGCCACACTGACCTGTGTTGTCACTTCCATGGGCTGGCTAGGGGGTGCACTGTGTGCTGGCTAGATCAGTAATCATCACCTATCCAGTCTATGGACGGGAGCAGGTGAGGAAGCGTCAGATGAGGGATAATCTCACCTCCGAGGAAGTGACATGAGGTGAGGACTCCCTTTCAAGAGAAGAACTGTTCCTTTCCATTTTTAGGGACCCTGCCTTCAGTAAAACATGTTCCACAAACCTGATTTTAATTTGTAATCATTTGGGGCAGGATGGCATTTATTCCATTACTGACAGGTTCGGAGTGAAAGCAGAACTTTTCCCATCTCCCCACAAATATTCAAGTGGAAGCCTTTGCAATGACGCTGGGTTTCTGGTGGTCCCCGTGCATCGACTGGTTACAAAGCACAGCAATGCCAGACCCGGATTCAGAAGGCCTTGGCTCAACAGCAGTTGAAGAAATGAAGGTGAGTGAATGAAATACAGGAGTTGCGGGAGTGGGAGAAGGTTGACCAAGATTTGCATTCATCGAATTTCATTCAGTTCTGCTCGCCCCATTACAGGAAGGATGTGGAGGCTTTGGAGAGGGTGCAGAAGAGATTCACTAGGATGCTGCCTGGATTACAGGGCATGAGCTATAAGGAGAGGTTGGACAAACTTGGGTTGTTTTCTCTGGAGCGGTGGAGGCCTGATAGAGGTTTATAAGATTATGAGAGGCATAGATAGACAGCTGGTATCTTTTTCCCAGGGTCAAACTGTCTAATACTAGAGGGCATGCATTTAAGGTGGGGGGGTGTAATTTCAAAGAAGTTGTGTGGGCAAGTTTTTTTGACATAGTGGTGGGTGCCTGGAATGTGCTGCCAGGGGTGGTGGTGGAGGCAGATACGACAGAGGTGTTTAAGAGGCTCTTAGACAGGCACATGGATGTGCAGAGAATGGACATTGTGTAGGCAGAAGGGATTAGTTTTGTTAGGTGTTTAATTACTAGTTTAATGAGTTTGGCACAACATGGTGGGCCGAAGGGCCTGTCCCTCTGCTGTACTGTTCTGTGTTCTATGTCGATCACAACCTCTGTACGGTTTAAGAAATCGAAAGAAGCCTTGCATATTTCAACATGAAGAAAATAAAAGGATTGCACTGAGGGAGATTAAAAACTGACCAGGAATACACTGGGTATAATTAAATAATGATCAGTGATACACGGTGCCCCAGTTGGATGGCTGTCAGGAAGCAACTTGCAGAAAGACATGAATTAGCAAACACCCTGTGACTACGGTCTGCTGTGAGGGTGTTACAGTCCTAGGGTACAGGTTCAGTCCTGACTGCTGTCTGGGAGGAGTTTGCACGTTCTCTCTGTGACCACACGGGTTATCCCGGGTGTTCCAGTTTCCTCCCACATCCCAAAGACGGGCAGGTTGTTAGGTTAATTGGCTGCTGTAAATTGCCCCCGGCGTGTAGGTGAATCTGGGGGGAGCTGATGAGGAGACGGGGAGAAAAAAAATGGGATTAACGAAGGGTCAGTGTAAGTGGGTGTGTTTCTGCACCGTCTCTCGCTCTGTCAGTAACAGTTGTACTCAGTGATTAAGTGACAGCAGCCTGCAGAGTTCAAGCAAGTCGGGAAAACTGCAGCAACCAACCCGCCGGCCAAATGATCAGTCAGCCAGTGACTGACACCGAGAGAAGTGAGACAATAGGAAAGGGGAACCATGCAGCTACGAAAGGAGCTACCACCAGAAACCTTCCCTGACCACGAAAGCAGGAGCTGGAGGAAATGGTGCATGGACTTCTAAAGCCCAAGGCTGCTGGGGTGAGCACTTGGACTGTTCCCTTGGAGAAGCACTGTAGCACCAGCCCTTGATTGCTGACAACTCTGTTAAATGCCTCTCGTGCTCTTGATTCCTGTCACTTGGTACTGGTGGTAGAAACAACAGACAGTCCAAACTGCAAGTGCAATACCTTTATACCACTGTAATCACTCACTGTAAAGGTCTAGAGTATTGAAATCAAAGTCTTCAGGCAGCAGCCACTCCTCATTGGTTGGAAGACAAACCGTAGCTGGAACTAACTTGTATTATAATGAACAAGGATTGGAGCCATTCCACAGAAATCGAGCACCATTTTGTCCATGTGTATCTCACTGGTCAAACCACATCTGGTGCACTGTGCCCAGCTGTGGTTCCCCCAACATCTGGGTGATGTGGGTCTCCTTTGGACTTCACCACATGGAATTATTTCCAGCTCAAAGCACCTCTGCCACTCAGAGGCAATAATCTTGGTCTTGTACTTCCTGATGATGCCGGGGGTGGCCGTGCAGCTGATCAATTTTGTGCTGGTTCTCCCAGCATTCCCATCCCTCAGCACTTCCTTCCCCTCACCTACATTACACAGTACCACCTTTCCAGCTGCCAGTTCACCTGGTCTATTTCCGTTCAGCAACAGAGAGCTAGAAAGAAGACTTTTCCAGTGTGAAAAAAGAACAGACTGGGTTAGGGCAGAGACGTCTAAAAGATGATTGACACCAGGGGGAGGTCCTGATCCCTGGAGTGGTCACTTGAGGGAGTCGGAGAGGATCTTCCAGTGTGCCTTTATCCTTGGTAGCTTCTGTTCTGCTCCTTCAGAGAGGTCATGCACCTCTGGGCTGGTGGCACCTTATCCGTCAGCAAGGACGCAGGAGCCTGACTGGAGTCTGCCAACCTGTACGCTGTGGGTTTACATCATGTTCTTCAGCGCAAATAATTCCTTTATTCAAATCTTTAAAGACTAAAACTCCAAGTATCAAAAATAGTCAAAATCCAAACATCTCATCTTCACATTACAGCAGTGCTTCAAATAAATTATCTACAAGAGTGAAATACATAACATTAAATATTACCGGGAGGAAGCTGCAGAATAATGACAAAATGCATGGTAACAGAAGTGTCGCTGCTGTAACCCCTCACGGTCCATGTTCTCTGTACGTGCATCACCCGTGGGGAGGGAAAGGACTTTAATCCCCTCCTCCCCAAGACAAAGGACATGCATTAATGCTCCCACTATCCACCTCTACGCACCACATAATTTAAACCCTTCTCCCTGGTCAAGGGTGTACGCTACAGCTTGTTGGAGGTGGAGCCTGGAGGTTTCTGTCTCTGGAGAGGAAGCAGCATGGGTTAATTAGTTCTGTAGACAGGTTCCACTCCAGGAGGAAGCACGTTGTGGGGGGTGAGGTGCAGCCATGCACTGAAAAGTGTTGGTGTGGTATCCAGTCTATTGTGGACCTGTTGGGAAGGATCACAGCTTGTATACAGTCATGAAGCAAACATATAGTGAGGTGAATTTCTGCAGTCCCTCTCGACTGACAAAGTCAAAGGCTTCAGGTGAATAAAGGCCACGTAAAAGGAGTTTGTGCAGTGAAAAACATATCAAGAACAAATCACTGTCTGAAAGGAGGTATTAGATACGTTGATGGCTTAAAGGTGGATAAATCTCCAGGGCCTGTTGAGATGCACCCTAGGCTGCTGTGGGAGGTAGCGGAAGAGTAGTTTGGGGCCCTAAATCATCAGTGACTGGAGGACTGTGAATGTGGTTCCTGTATTCAGGGGCAGCAGGGGTAAGCCAGGCAATTACAGTCCAGTAAGTTGAATGTCCATGTTGGGAAAGATATTGGAAAAAAATTCAAAGGACAGGATTAATCTGCACTTGGAGAGGCAGGGATTAATCAAAGACGGCATGCTTTTGTTCAGGGGAGATCCTGTCAGGTTTATTTGAGTGTTTTGACGAGGTAACTGAGAGTAGCAGTGGCAGTGCGACTCAGGTAGTCTACATGGACTTTCGTTAGGCATTTAACAAAGTCCCAAACAGGAGACAGGTCCAAAAGGTTACTGCCTTTGGGATCCAAGGCAAACAGGCAAATTGAATCCAAAACTGGCTTAATGATAGGATGCTGAGAGTGACGGTGGAGGGTTGTCTTTGCAACAGAAAGCCTGTGACCAGTGGTGTGCCGGGGGATTGGTGCTGAGACATTTGCTGTTTATTATGTATATTTAAGATCTGTACGTCAATGTAGGAGGTGTGATTAGTTGAGCTCGAAGACGGCAAAGCATTAATGGTGAGAGGGTGATCTTGGGCTATCGACTGATGTTGATGAGTGAGTGAGATGGGCAGAGCAGTGGCAGATGGAATTTAATCCTGATAATTGTGTGCTGAAACATTTCAGGGCGACTAATGATGCCAGTACATACAGAATGAAAGTTAGGACACCAGGGAATATTGAGGTACAGAGGGATCTCGGTGTAGACGTCCAGGGATCCCAGAGGCAACAGATAAGGTGGTTATGAGGGTAAATGGGACGCTTGCCTCCGTTAGCCAGGGCATTGTCTGTAGGAGCAGGGAGATTATGCTACAACTCTATAAGGCACTAATTAACTGGAGCACTGTGTACGGTTCTGGTCACCATATTACAGGAATGGTGCCATCCCAATGGAAAGGGCGCAGAGGAAATTCACCGGGATTTGGGATGGGGAATTTCAGCCCTGAGGAGAGACGGGAGAGGCTGGGTTAGTTTTCCTTGGAGCGGGAATTCTGGATAGGCACGAGGGCAGAGGTAGGGTGGGTAGTGAGGAACGCTTCCCCTCAGCAGAGTGTAGGTGGGGGGAGGGGGGGTGGGTTCAAGATAACAGGTGGATTTCGAGGGGATTTGAGGAATTTTTTGACGCCGAGGGGATTTGAAATCTGGAAGCGGGTATTCTCACAACACGTGAGTGTGTAGATGAGCACTTGGATCAACGTGGCACAGAAGTCTATGGGCCAAGTGCGGGAAGATGGGATTCGTGTCAGTCAGTGTGTGATGGCCAGCAGGGGCGTGGTGGGCCGAAGGGCCTGGTTCAGGCCACCATGGAGATTACACGGCTCTTCAGCCAATGGCAGGAGGACCATGGTGATGACCCCTCTGTTGTCACGGCAGCCAGATTGGCTTGAAGGCATGTTCCCTGGTACCTCCTCTCCCGAGAGGGGGGTGAGGTTCAAATTTCTGACACACTCAGCACATAAAACATAACACAGACTGGCGCAGAGACACCCCCTCACATCTGGTGATCTGCTCCTGTCCCACCGAAGTCAGGTCACAAAGCACATCACACGTCACTATTGCTGTGTAGCTGGGTCCCTGTGGTCTGATTTAACTGTGGAAGGTCATTCCCAGCACAGTGTGTGTGTGTACGAGGTGAAACGGCTGGATGGAGCAGAGACCCGGGCAGCACCAGGGTGGTCTGAAGTTGTCGGTGAAGTCCTGGCCGTCAGTTCCACGTTGATGTGCTCGACGCAGCTACTCCCCTCAGTCCCAGTTCAACTCGTGCACACAAACCTCAGGTGGGTTCTTGGACAGGGATAATCTCCGTTACCCACTCCGTGTGGGTTTTCATCTGGCTGTAGAGGTGGAGCTCCTTGGGACATTTCTCCGTTGAATGTGAGTCTTCCTCCATGGGATTCACTGGCTCTGACCTGGCATCCAGATGAAGTTTTGCACACCCCAGCCCCGGGTGAGAGAGTCGAGGTCAAGCCATCCAACGCTAAGTGCTTCTATCTCACCCACCAATGCGAATGCATTCGGAAAGTTTGCTCTGCGGTAGAAAGGGTTGACAACGACTGTGTGAGACGTTCCCCGTTATATTGGATCCAGGTAGAGGTCCTTCCCGGCTGGGCGACTCGCAGTGCGGAGGAAACCGTTGTCGCCATCCTCCCCGGGGCTTGGCCGCCGCAGACACTCAGGGTAGCTGGACCGACACCTCAGCACCACCAGCACGGTGGCCAGCGCCAGGAGCAGCGTCAGGGCCCCGAAGGTGCTCAGCCACACCAGCTGCTGGTGGGTGATGGCTGCCCCACTCTCCGCCAGCACCTCCTTCACCGCCACCCTCAGCCGCACCTCCCCACTGCCCTGCCTCCCCCCGCTGGCACCTTCTGAAGAGCCACCCGGAGCCTGGCTCCGGGCACCGACTGGCCACGGCTGGAAGTCAGTCACGCTCCCAGAGTGGCGAGTGTTTTCCCGGCGCCCCCCGACCAGCGCCCTGGTCGCTGGCTCCTCCTGGTAACTCCGCATGGATTCAGCACAGGTTTTCCCAGAGTAACCCTCGGGGCAGACACAGTCGAAGTCCGCGACGCGGTCGATGCACTTGGCGCCGTTCTGGCAGGGTCTGCCGGCGCAGTCGTCCTGGTTGACGGTGCAGAAGCGGCCCTCAAAGCCGACGGGGCACTGGCAGGTGAAGCGGTTCACCGCGTCCCGGCAGGTGGCCCCATTGGCGCACGGCCTCATCAGGCAGTCGTCCACGTCCGTCTCGCACCGGGGGCCCACAAACCCCGCCAGGCAGTGGCACACCAAGGTGGCAGCGAAGCCATTCTCGTCCCAGCACGTCCCGCCGTTCCTGCAGGGAGACCTGCAGGGAGAACAACACAGCTGTTAGTAGGTTCTTTCCACCTAGATTAGGAGAGATAAGTACGAGAGGACATGGCTTTAGGGTGAAAGGGGAAAGGTTTAGGGGGAACTTCTTCACTCAGAGAGTGGTGGGAGTGTGGAACGAGCTGCCATCTGACGTGGTAAATGCGGGCTCGCTCCTAAGTTTTAAGAATAAATTGGATAGGTACATGGATGGGAGAGGTCTGGAGGGTTATGGACTGGGTGCAGGTCAGTAGGGCTAGCAGAATAATGTTTTGGCACAGACTAGAAGGGCCGAATGGCCTGTTTTCTGTGCTGTAGTGTTCTACGGTTCTATGGCTGATGGAGAGAAAGGTGCCTACACTTAGACTGAGGGGGTAGGGACAGCTCACCAACCCCGAGGAGTTCGGTGCTCTGCGTGGACTGATCCCACCCACTCAGTGCTCTCCAGCTCCCCTTTGAAAGGCCTGATAGTCTGCATCACCCTAAGGTTATTCACTTGTGAAACAAATCCTTCCCTCCTCCCTGTGTCTTTTTGTTCATTGTTTTCTATCTCAGTTCCCCAGTCTTGGAACCATCTACTGATGGGACCACTTTCTCCCCATTACCCTGTCTAATCCTGTCGGGATCTCCCATCCCTCTCAACCTCCTCTGCTCCATCATGAAATCCCTCGTCGCTTCCACTAAATCTTTCCTCCACTGTCTCTGGGACCTTCACATCCTTTCCACAGAGTCCCGGCCAGAATTGGACACAGTGTTTAAGGCACCTTTTAAAAAGTTTAAACCAGCATCCTGCTTTGAACTCCATGCCCATGTTATGAAGCCCTGGATCCCTAACCCCAACCCTAACACTGTTGTGTCAACATGTCCTACAACATTCAATCACCCAGATGCCTCTGTTACTGTGGACGTTTTAAACTGTTCCATTTTGCCCCTGTTGTCTCTCCCGGTTGTGTCAGAGTATCTCCTCCCTGCTGTGTTAAACTTCACTTGCCACATGACTGCCTGATCTGCCAGCCACCTAATCACTGTCCTCCTCGCTGTTCACCACACCTCTAGGTTCAGTAGCCTCTGCAAATATTGGAATTTTATCCATATGCCCAGAACCACATCGTAAACAAAGCTGTGGCTCCCAGTACGATAAGATGGACTCTTGACCTCACAATCTACCTCATTATGACCCCTGGAGACACCCCTACAATCCTCCAGTCTAAAAATCAACTGCTTTTATCTCCACTCCTTGCCCTTGAGCCAGTTTTCTATCCGTGTGGCTGAACCTTTAACTCCACGGGTTTTCATTTTGCTAACCAGCCTTTTCTGACAATGCACGAGTGTGACTGGGGCCGAGTTCCACGGGACTGTAGAGGGCACACGGCCCAGGAAAGGCCATTGGAGCCAGGCCAGACCAGTGTTACCCTCCACATCAGCCTCCTCCCATTCAAGTCCCTACCCCACTGTTATAAGACTATTGAACGGTCCCCTAGTACAATAAGATGGACTCTTGACCTCACAATCTGCCTCATCATGGTCTTGCACCTTATTGTCTGACTGCACTGCACTGTCTCTGTAACTGTAACACTTTATTCTGCATTCTGTTATTGCTTTTCCCTTGTACCACCTCAATGCACTGACGTGATGAAATGATCTGCATGTTGGCAAGCAAAATAAATGTGTTTTTACTGTACCTCAGTACATGCGACAATAATAAACCAATTTGCCGATTAATTTAGGTAGCAAGATCCTGGGAAACATGTTGCTGATTGAGTCATTTGTTCCTAGGGACTTCCTCTGTAGCTGTGACACTTTACTCTGCATTCTGTATTGTTTTACCCTGCACTACCTCGATGCACTGTGTAATGAATTGATCTGTATGAACAGTATGCAAGACAAGTTTTTCACTGTACCTCAGTACAAGTGACAATAATAAACCAAGAGTGAAAATCAAAGAAACCTGTTTAAGGAGAGACCAGAGAGGCCGGGACTGCTTCCCCTGACGCGGAGGAGACCGAGGGGGTGACCTGATGGAGGTATGTAAAATCACGAGGGGGATAAATAGGGGAGGTAGCAAAAGTCTTTTCCCATTGCTGTGGGTGCCTAAGGCGAGGCCACGTGTTTAAGGTGAGAGGCAGTAGGAGTTAAAGGGCATTGGAGGGGGAATTTTTTCCCACGCAGAGGGTGGTTGGGGTTTGGAAGGTGCTGCCCGAGCAGGTGGTGGAGGCACACACTCCCGTGACATTGAAGCAGCATTGAGATGGCTGCAAGGCAATGGAAGGCTCTAGACCGGACCAGGTAACTGGGATGAGTTCAGGTGAGGTACAGTGCGCAGCAGTGGTGGGACCTGTTTCTGAGCTGTGCACCTCTGTGACTGACTCTGCAGATGCCAGAAACCTGAAATATCAACCGAAAATGCTGGAAACACTCAACAGGTCAGGCCACAGCTGTGGAGGGAGAAAAACGGAGAACGTCTCAGGTTGAAGACTCTTCGTCAGCTCGTTGACCCAAAACGTTCACTCGGTTTCTCAGATGCTGCCTGACCTGCTGAGTGTTTGCTGTGTTTATGTCAGGATTATTCGATCCCATTCACCCTCTGCTACAACAGCCTCCCCGTCAGTGTTTCCCTACTACCCAACCAACAGGCACCTGTGTCAACCTTCTGCCTTTAACAACATTGTGCAGCTTATAGAACATGATTAAACCCACTGTTACAATCCTGTTCCAAGACCAGTGACACTGACACGTTACCGAAGGAGACGGGAGAGACTGTTGCTGAGGTGCTGGCCGGTGGACATGTGGAATGATGAGGACTCACAGGACAAATCCCAAGATGAACATGACAAGCGAGACCAATGATGCATCAGAGAATTAACAGCAAGAGCAACAGCTTAATCAGAAACCGTCAATGTGAATTGGGCAGGACAACATCCCGCCCAATAAACCATCTCAATCAACCACCTAAACCTCTCCTGGTGAAGACAGCACAGCCGAGTCACAGGCCCTTCAGCCCACCAAGTCCATGCTGACCTTCAGGAATCTGATGATAAAGTGCAGGATCTGTACTTAGAAGGTTCAAGGTATCCCCTTCCTACACCAAATGAGTTAACCCATGACGGTCTTATCTAAAAGATCAGTGGCTCCCAGAGAGGCCCACCTGGAGCAGAGCCCCCACAGAGTCCGCTCTAACCAGCCTCCCTGACTGATTCCTCCCTACGACCAATGTCTGTTGGGCCATCCAGCAGATTCCCCAGGTGGCTCTTGGATACCTGAGAGCTCTGATGTTGGACAGATCCACGGGCTTCTGGTTCAGGAACCCAAAACACACTCTTCCCCCATTTGTGCTCTCTTGCACACTCACGTGGAGACGTGAGCTCTGTCCCAGGCCTTGCCTGACTCCTGTCACTCGCTCAAATGTCTTAAAGCCAGTTCCTTACCGAGCTTTGGCACAGGGGCCGGCCTGCAGCTCACAGTTCTTCCCATAGAACCCTTCAGGGCAGGTACACCAGTAATCCCCCTCCCCGTCATCGAAACATTGGCCAGCATTCTCACAGGGACTCTGGTGACTGCACGGGTGAATATCTGCAAGGAGGAGAGGGGAAATGGTTAATAGTACAGGTCATGACTCCACATGTAATTCTCTCCTTCACCTTATTACCAGAACCATGGAGTCACAGAGTGGTACAGCAGTGAAACAGGACCTTCAGCCCACACTTTTTGCCCATCTACGCTTTCCTGCATTACCTCCACATCCTTCCATGCCTTGCCTATTTGTGTCTGTCCAAATGCCTCTGAAACGTAATGATTCCATCTGATTTCACCATCTCCTCTGGCAGTGAGCTCCAGATACCAACCCCCTCACATCCCCTTCAAACTTCCTTCCCCTCCCGTAGACCCCGATCTATTGCCCCTCATAATCACGTGCACCCCTCTCAGGTCACCCCTTAGCCTCCTTCGCTCCAGGAAAAACAAGCCCTGCCCGTCCAGTCTGTCCCCATGACTACAGTCCTCCAATCCAGGCAGTACCCTGGTGACTCTCCTCTGCACCCTCTTCCAGCGCCAACGCATCCTTCCTGCAGTGCGGTGACCAGAACTGCAGACAGTACTCCAAGTGTGGCCTGACCAGTGTCGTGTAATATTGCAACATAACATAGAACACTACAGCACTGTACAGGCCCTTTGGCCCACAACGTTGTGATGACATTTTATCCTGCTCTAAGATCTAGCTAACCCTCCCCTCCCACATAGCCCCCCATTTCTCTATCATTCATGTGTCTATCTAAGAGTCTCTTAAATGTCCCTAATGTATCTGCCCCCACAACCTCTGCCGGCAGTGTGTTCCACACACCCACCGCTCTCTGTGTTTAAAAAAAAATTACCTCTGACATCCCCCTTATACCTTCCTCCAATCACCTTAAAATTATGCCCCCTCGTGTGAGCCACTTTCACCCTGGGAAAAAGTCTCTGACTGTCCACTCGATCTATGCCTCTTATCATCTTGTACACCTCTATCAACTCACCTCTCATCCTCCTCCTCTCCAAAGAGAAAAGCCCTAGCTCACTCAACCTATCCTCATAAGACATGCTCTCCAATCCAGGCAGCATCCTGGTAAATCTCCGCACCCTCCCTAAAGCTTCCACATCCTTGCTATAATGAGGCGACCAGAACTGAACACAATACTCCAAGTGTGGTCTAACCAGAGTTCTACAGCGCTGCAATATCACCTCATGGCTCTTGAACTAATGAAGGCCAACACACCATATGCCTTCTTAACAACCCTATTGACCTGCACGGCAACCTTGAGGGATCTATGGGTGTGGAGCCCATAATGTCCCAACGTTTATATGCTGTGCCCCAACCTATGAAGAAAGCAGGTCACATGCCTCCTCGCCCTCCCCACTGACCTACAGTGCCACAGCCGAGCCCGTCATTTGTCCCATTATGCATTCAGTGACTTTCTGTCAGGGTTGTCCAATTGCTCTATTCCATAACCCTTCAAGTTAGTCCCCTGTGCTCAATCACTTTCTGAAAGTTGCCATGGAACCTGGTTCCATCTCACTTTCAGATAACAGTCACCACCATTCTACAAGAACTTCATGACCTCTCAAACTCCTCTGACCAGTGACCGAGAGGGATCAGGTTTAGCTGTCAATAGAGACGTGTTTCTGTCTGTTCCATGGTGGCTGGCCGTGAATCTCGTGACAGGTTCGCCCAGTTAACATCGGGGTTAGTCAAGGCTGTGTCATCGCATCGACCCTTCCCTCATTCTTCCTTGCCCCAAGTGCTTCACCTCCCGTAAACACCCTGCTCGGGTGGCCTGAATGAGAGACTGTTCAACCAGTACCACCTCCGCTCCAGAACCAAGGTCACTGCAACCTCATCCGTCCAATCACACGTTGCAGACGGTTGTGTTGGCTCCCGTCCAGTGAGCTCCCAACCACTGCAGGTATCTTCACCAAGATGCACGAGAGAACGGACCCTCACTGAACCACCCTCACACCCGTCCTGGTCAATCACTACCTGCCCCATCTGCAGCAGAATCTGCAGACCTCGTACAGGACATCGGTCACCACGAGTTATCCTTAACCTTAAGGATCTTTGACCACTAGAGAGTTTTCGCTCTGGCTCCCATTCACTCATCTGCTCTGTCACTTACATTACCCCCTAGTTGTGCACTGCCTAGATTATTCATTTCTCCTTGTTTTCCAATTACTTTAGGGTCACATCTCTCCACGTTGTGGCAAGATTAGCCACAGTCTTATTAAATGAGAAAACACATTTGAGGGGCTGTGTGCCTAATCCTCTTCATTCATGTGCCCGTATCTACATCTGGAATGTTCTCACCCCCGAGACACCTCGAACTGAGGACCCTGCAGCATATCGGGTGGCATCTCTTCAACATTAGTTCCTGACGTCGAGTCCCGGTATCCTTCAACTTTGCCAACACCGTCGTTGCAGCTCTGCTGCACTGTATCGGTCCCTTCCAACCCTTCTGTCAACTTGGACCTCACCTTTGTCACAGAACCTTCCGGTCCAACCGCTCTCGCAGATGCACTGCCAGGGCTGGTGACAGGTTCCATGTACACAGCCTGGAGATCGGACACACTGTTCACAGAGCTCGCCTTCCCATCCAGGGTCACACCTGCCATGAGAGGGAATGAGCAAGTGAATATCTTTCAACCTCCTTACAAGACAGTGTCTTATTTCCTAGATTCAGGCAGGCTTCCACTGGACTGGAAAACAGCAAACGTAACTCCTTTAATCGAAAGGGAGACGTCTGTCACAGGGAACATTTTAGAAACTATCACTGAAGACTTTACAGCAGGATACTTCGAAAAAAGTCAAAACAATCAGCCAGTCTTACGTGGTTCTGTGAAGGAAACCAGGTCTCATTAGTTTATGACTCTATTTCAAAGGATTCCAATAAAGTCACCGAGAGATACAGCACAGAAACAGGCCCTTCGGCACACCTACTCCATGCTGCCCATCACCCACTCACCTACACTAATCCTACACTGATCCCATTTGGTTTTATTATTCTAAATCAAACCCCCCCCCCTCAGATTCTACTACTCACCTCCACACTCGGAGCAATATATAGTGGTCAGTTAACTGACCAATCCACAATTAACCTCCCGATCCTTGTTTTTGGAAATATGGGAGGAAACCGGAACACCCAGAGGAAACCCACACGGTCACAGGGAGAACGTGCAAACTCCACTCAGATGGCGCCTGGGGCCAGGATCGAACCGGGGTCTCTGGTGCTGTGAGGCAGCGGCACTACCCACTGTTCCGCTGCGCCCTCCAATAAACACACAAC
Organism: Pristis pectinata; assembly: GCF_009764475.1. NCBI lineage: Eukaryota > Metazoa > Chordata > Chondrichthyes > Rhinopristiformes > Pristidae > Pristis > Pristis pectinata. The sequence goes on along the minus strand of NC_067414.1, from coordinate 98,945,578 downwards.
AGTAGATAATGTGTAACGTGAACGTGTAGATGACAAGTAATGCTGTGGATAAAGGGGAACTGGTAGACATATGAGATCTAGATTTCCAGAAAGCATTTGATCAGTTGCTACATCAAAGGTATTGAGGAAAGTAGGAGCTGATGGTGAACCAGGTAGCACTTGGCATAGATGGAAGTCCAGCTCCTAACAGGAAGCAGAAAGTTGGCATCAATGGGAATTTTCTGGATGGCGAGGTAGGAGTGGTGTTCCACAGGGATTGGTGTTGAGGTCTCAACGTTTTACGGTTGATGTAAATGACTCGGGTGAAGGCACAAAAGGCAATGGTTGCTAAACTCAGATCGGACAGTTGCTGCGAGAGGACACAGGAGGTTGTGGGTGTGGGCAACGATCTGGCACACGAAGTGTGATGTGGCAACGGGAGGGTGTGCACATTGGCAGCAAAAGCAAGACTGAAGGATGCCATCCAAGTAATGAGAGATCGCAGAGGGCTGAGATGCAAGGGGATCAGGGCACATTCACGAAAGGCGGACAGAGCAGGTTGGGACGAAAGGTAACGGAACGTTATCGTGCATTACTGGAAGAATGAACACAAGAGGCAGTAGGTTATGTTTCAGTTCTACAGGTGAGACCACATCTGGAGGACTGTGCAGGGTATGTATTGGTCTTATTTAAGGCAAGGTGTTAACGTGTCAGGAGCAGTTCAGAGAAAGTTCTGGACTAATACCTGGAATGGACGTTGGCTTATGAGGAAAGTTTGGACAGGTCAGGCTTGTATCCACTGAAGCTTAGAGGAGTGAGAAAGGACTTGAATGAAACATAAGTGTGTGAGGGCTCTTGACAGGAAGATGTGCAGATACGTTCCCTCTTATGGAAGAATCTAGAATCAGGAATCAATTTTAAAATTAGGGGCTGCCCGTTTAAGACGGGTGAGAACTTCTTCCCTTCAGAGGGCACCAGTCTTCAACAACGCCCTTCCTCAGGAGGCGCTGGAAGGCAGAAGGTGGAAAGTTGGTGAAGGAAGGAGTCGTCCTAATGCAGGGTCATGACCTGAAATGTTGACCATCCCCCTGCCTACACAGGTGCTCCCTGACCCGCCGAGTTCCCTGCGCCCTCTTGTTGGTAACCGACTGCCTGCCATGAGGATTAGTTGTCCTTTAGTTGGTGTTGGTCAACCGGCAAAGATCCAGCTTTGGGTCAGAACTGTCTGCCCGTGGAGCTGCTGCTGTGTTTACAACCTTGCCCAGGTTGTGGTTGGCACTGGGGACCATACCTGCACACACCAGCCTCCTCACAGTGTCCGTGGGCGAGGTTACAGCCGGGTACACATGGCACGACCTCCACACCTGGAGAGGGAGAGACAACCAGAGTCGGTCACACACCACCCCTGCTCACCCCACCTCAGCTCTTCAGATGCTGTTCCCAGCGGAGGAGCCTCTCCTGCCGCACACCCATCCCCTCCGGTCCCATCCCCCACAGACCCCCCTCAGTCCCCCAGGGAAGGGGAACCGATCCCCTCTCCCTCCCCCCCCCAGCGATGGGGAGCCGATCCCCTCTCCCTCCCCCCACCCCCAGCGATGGGGAGCCGATCCCCTCTCCCTCCCCCCACCCCCAGCGATGGGGAGCCGATCCCCTCTCCCTCCCCCCCCAGCGATGGGGAGCCGATCCCCTCTCCCTCCCCCCACCCCCAGCGATGGGGAGCCGATCCCCTCTCCCTCCCCCCACCCCCAGCGATGGGGAGCCGATCCCCTCTCCCTCCCCCCACCCCCAGCGATGGGGAGCCGATCCCCTCTCCCTCCCCCCACCCCCAGCGATGGGGAGCCGATCCCCTCTCCCATCCCCCACCCCCAGCGATGGGGAGCCGATCCCCTCTCCCTCCCCCCACCCCCAGCGATGGGGAGCCGATCCCCTCTCCCTCCCCCCACCCCCAGCGATGGGGAGCCGATCCCCTCTCCCTCTCCCCAAACCCCGCCTTCCCACGAAGGGGAGCCGATCCCCTGGCCCTCACCCCCCCCCATGGGTCCACCCCCCCCCCCCCCCCCAGCCTTGCTGCCCGGCTGGTGCCCCAAGGCTCACCGTCCAGCGCCCAACACCGGTGACCTTGGAGGAAGGTGCAGAGGGAACAGAGAGCCAGAACGGATTTCCTGAGGGCGACCATCCTTCCCGGGCGCCGGGGGACTCTGGAAGGAGAGCAGACAGAGAATGAGAGCGGATCAGGTCTCTGTGTGGTCAGTGACCGCAGGGAGCAGGAGGCAGGAGTGGCCCTTCTCCCCCTCACGCCCACTCCACCTTTCAGTAAGGTCACGGGTGACCGTCATCTCCAGGCCCCGTTCCCGCATCAATCCCTCATCCCTGGATTCCTTCGGTATCGAAAAATCAACTGGTGTCTGGAACAGCCTCAGTGACTGAGCCTCTCAGACCAGGGACTCTGGGGTCAACACCCTCTGGGTGAAGAAATGTCTTCTCAACGGCTGACCCCTGGTTCCAGATCCCCGGCCAGGAGACACTTCAACGTCCGTCCCTGGACTGCTTCCATTTCTATGAGATCCACAGTGAGTGGTAGATGTGGGAGGCTGATCCGAGACCGTGTCACGAAATCACAGTGCAGGGCCAATCCACACACGGAGTGTGTCAGACTCTACAGCACACACTCATACACCTAAAGAGAATATCAGACACTACACACTGTCTCCAGTACACATCAACTAGGTTACTGTGTCTGAGCCTGACATGATATTGCGAACATGATACAGTGATCAAGTCAGACATCTTCTGGAACTCTCCACACACACGCACACGCGCACACACGCGCGCGCACACACACACACACACACACACAGAGTGTATCACACACAGTACTGTACCAATATACATGTGATGGATATATTAGGCACTGTAGCCCTAATGCACATATGATATCAGACACTGCACCTTATTGTCTACCAGCAATGCACTTCCCTGTAGCTGTGACACTTTACTCTGCATTCTGTTATTGTTTTACCCTGTACTACCTCAATGCACTGTGTAATGAATTGATCTGTATGAACAGTATGCAAGACAAGTTTTTCACTGTACCTCGGTACAAGTGACAGTAATAAACCAATTCCAATACACAGTATTTCCATATACACTAGATTAGACAATATCCCCAGATGCACAGAGAGTATCAGATGTGCACATGAGTGCACACACCAAGGCTGTCAGACAGCATACCGGGCATGCATAGAGGGTAAACCTCTCTAAAATGCAGGAATAAACCCCAGGCCGGTCAGTTCAATTCCCGCACTGGGAAGTTTTAGGAATGATACTTAAGGAAGAATTAGTAGTTATTTGGACACGTGGATTGTTTAGGGGAAGCCAGTGTTGTTGGAGAGAAATCCTGGTTAATGTAAAGTTTTCTGATGAAGCCATGAAGAGAATTGGAGAAGGAGGTTGTGTCGATGTGAACCATATGGACTTTCTGAAGGTAACTGAGTGCTGCCCAACAGGCCACAAGATGGAAGAAGATGCAGCAGCCAAGTGACAGGAATGAAGCTGCTTTTCTTCACAAACTTTACGACGTGGACCTGGGTACATCGGACACAATCTCCAGATCTGCAGAGGAAACAACACCCGGAAGTGTGGTGAACTGTGAGCACAGAAGTGGGCTTGGTGCAGATATGGAAAGGGAGGTGTATGTGCAGGTGAGATCTAAGGCAGGTCTGCAAGGGGGCTGGAGCTGGAAGACCTGGGCCACAGGAGGCGAGGCAGCTTGAGAAAGTGGCTACAAAAGCACATGGATACAGGGATATTTTTAATGGATTTTTCTTATTATTAAAAAAAATGTTTTTAGGTATTTATATAATTTTTATACAGAGGGAAGGACATCATGATGAACCTTCATTTGACATTGGTTGGGTGATGTGGCATATTATAACCAGTTCATTGGGTGTATTTAAGGCAGAGGTTGATCTGTTCTTGATTGGGAAGGGGGTTAAGGGTTATGGGGAGAGAAGACATGATAGTGTAGCGGTTAGGGTAACGCTATTACAGCGCCAGCGACCCGGGTTCGATTCCCGCCACTGTCTGTAAGGAGTTTGTACGTTCTCCCCGTGTCTGCGTGGGTTTCCTCCGGGTGCTCTGGTTTCCTCCCACATTCCAAAGACGTATGGGTTAGGAAGTTGTGGGCATGCTATGTTGGTGCCAGAAGTGTGGCGACACTTGCGGGCTGCCCCCAGAACATTCTACACAAAAGGTGCATTTCACTGTGTTTCGATGTACAAGTGACTAATAAAGAAATACCAACCAATGTCAATATCAACCCCTCCCACGCAGTCAGACACCGCACTACAACCCCCAACACAGTGTCAGACACCACACTACAACACCCCACACAGTGTCAGACACCGCACTACAATGCCCCACAAACACCGCACTACAACTCCACATACAGTGTTAGACACCGCACTACACCACCACACACAGTGTCAGACACCGCACTACAACTCCACATACAGTGTTAGACACTGCACTACAACACCACACACAGTGTCAGACACCGCACTACAACACCACACACAGTGTCAGACACCGCACTACAACCCCCCACAGTGTCAGACCGCACTACAACACCCCACACAGTGTCAGACACCACACTACAATGCCCCACACAGTGTCAGACCGCACTACAACCCCCTACACAGTATCGAACACCGCACTACAACCCCACACACAGTGTCAGGCACCCCACTACAACCCCCACACACAATGTCAGACACCACACTACAACCCCCCACACAGTCAAACACCGCACTACAACCCCCCACAGTGTCAGACACTGCACTACAACCCCAGACAGTGTCAGACACCACACTACAGCCCCACAGACAGTCAGACACCACACTACAACCCCACACACACACAGCGTCAGACACTACACTACAATCCTACACAGTGTCAGGCACCGCATTACAGCCCCACAGATAGTTGGACACTGCACTACAACCCCACACACACAGTATCAGACATCGCACTACAGCCCCACACACAGTGCCAGACACCACATACAGCGCCACACATAGTGTCAGACACCGGACTGCAACACCCCACACACAGTGTCGGACACCACACTACAACCCCACACACAGTGTCAGACTCTGCACTACAACCCCACAGACAGTTAGACACTCAGACACTGCACTACAACCCCACAGACAGTCAGACACAGCACTACAGCCCCACACACACAATGTCAGACACCGCACCACAACCCCCATAGCTACAGTGTACCAGACACTGCACGAGACACGATCATGCACACAGCGAGTGTGTGAACTTGTCCCACCACCCAAGTGTGCAGGAGTGTGTCAGACACAATGGTGAACCTCCCGGGTGGACCCCGCTCTGCCCAACTTCACCATCAAGAAAACCTTTCTTAAAACAAAAACCATCTTTACCCACAGCGAAGGCGAAGCTTCATCTGTGGGAGGTGAAGTCGGTCTGAGCCCCGGGACCGGCGCGGTGGAGAAGCCCTGTCTGATCCGGCTCCCCGTTCCGTCCCGTTCCCGGATCCGGATCTCTTCTTGTTCTTGTTCCCCGTCCCAGTCCCGGACCCCGCACTCGTTCCCGGTCCCCGTCCCGGTACCGGACCCCGCACTGTTCCCGGTCCCAGTCCCGGTCCCGGACCCCGCACTGTTCCCGGTCCCAGTCCCGGTCCCGGACCCCGCACTGTTCCCGGTCCCGGACGCCGCACTGTTCCCTGTCCCGAGTCCTTGTCCCGGTCCCGCAGCCGCCCTCACCCCGTCTCCGGCTGCATGCAGTCGGGCCGCCGCTTCACACGCCGCCCGGGGCGGCCGGGGGTCTGGAGCCGAGCGCCAGGCACACGCCAGCTGTCAGCCCTGGCTCCCCGCCAGCCGCAGCTCCCAGCCGGGCCGACAGGGGCCGCGTGTCCCCGCTCGCCCCCCCCCCCCCCCGCCCCCCCGGAGGCCCCTCGGCCCCTCGAGTCCTGAGCAGCCTCGCCGCTCCGGTTCCCAACTCTCCCCCGGCGCCCCTCCCGGAACGCCGGCCGACCCACAGACCGGGTTCTTGTCTCACACACACGCCAGGTGCAATGGAATTCCTTGCCTCACCGAGGAGACAGTGCACATGGTGATCATACGTGCAACACTCAATGCAGCACAGGCAACAGGACGGGGCAGTGCAGACCGGGACAGTGCAGACCCGGACAGTGCAGTCTGAGGCAGTGCAGACCGGGACTGTGCAGTCTGAGGCAGTGCAGACCGGGACAGTGCAGACCCGGACAGTGCAGACCGGGACAGTGCAGTCTGAGGCAGTGCAGACCCGGACAGTGCAGACCCGGACAGTGCAGACCGGGACAGTGCAGTCTGAGGCAGTGCAGACCGGGACAGTGCAGACCCGGACAGTGCAGTCTGAGGCAGTGCAGACCGGGACTGTGCAGTCTGAGGCAGTGCAGACCGGGACAGTGCAGACCCGGACAGTGCAGACCGGGACAGTTCAGTCTGAGGCAGTGCAGACCCAGACAGTGCAGACCCGGACAGTGCAGACCGGGACAGTTCAGTCTGAGGCAGTGCAGACCCGGACAGTGCAGACCGGGACAGTGCAGTCTGAGGCAGTGCAGACCCAGACAGTGCAGACCGGGACAGTGCAGTCTGAGGCAGTGCAGACCGGGACAGTGCAGACCGGGACAGTGCAAACCGGGACAGTGCAGTCTGAGGCAGTGCAGACCCGGACAGTGCAGACCGGGACAGTGCAGTCTGAGGCAGTGCAGACCGGGACAGTGCAGACCGGGACAGTGCAGTCTGAGGCAGTGCAGACCCGGACAGTGCAGACCGGGACAGTGCAGTCTGAGGCAGTGCAGACCGGGACAGTGCAGACCGGGACAGTGCAGTCTGAGGCAGTGCAGACCCGGACAGTGCAGTCTGGGGCAGTGCAGACCCGGACAGTGCAAACCGGGACAGTGCAGACCGGGACAGTGCAGTTTGAGGCAGTGCAGACCCGGACAGTGCAGACCGGGACAGTGCAGTCTGAGGCAGTGCAGACTGGGACAGTGCAGATCGAGGCAGTGTGGACCAAGGCAGTGCAGACCCGGACAGTGCAGACCCAGACAGTGCAGACCGGGACAGTGCAGTCTGAGGCAGTGCAGACCGGGACAGTGCAGATCGAGGCAGTGCAGACCAAGGCAGTGCAAACCCGGACAGTGCAGACCCAGACAGTGCAGACCCAGACAGTGCAGACCGGGACAGTGCAGTCCGAGGCAGTGCAGACCCGGACAGTGCAGTCTGAGGCAGTGCAGACTGGGACAGTGCAGATCGAGGCAGTGTGGACCAAGGCAGTGCAGACCCGGACAGTGCAGACCCAGACAGTGCAGACCGGGACAGTGCAGTCTGAGGCAGTGCAGACCGGGACAGTGCAGATCGAGGCAGTGCAGACCAAGGCAGTGCAAACCCGGACAGTGCAGACCCAGACAGTGCAGACCCAGACAGTGCAGACCGGGACAGTGCAGTCCGAGGCAGTGCAGACCCGGACAGTGCAGACCGGGACAGTGCAGTCTGAGGCAGTGCAGACCAGGACAGAGTAGACTGGGACAGTGTGGACCAAGGCAGTGCAGACCCGGGCAGTGCGGACCGGGACAGTGCAGTTTGAGGCAGTGCAGACTGAGGCAATGAAGACCGAGGCAGTGCAGACCAGGACAGTGCAGTCTGAGGCAGTGTGGACCAGGACAGTGCAGTCTGAGGCAGTGCGGACCAGGACAGTGCAGTCTGAGGCAGTGCAGACTGAGGCAGTGAAGACCGAGGCATTGTGGACCAGGACAGTGCAGTCTGAGGCAGTGTGGACCAGGGCAGTGCAGTCTGAGGCAGTGCAGACCGGGGCAGTGCAGACTGGGATGGTGCAGTCTGAGGCAGTGCAGACCGGGGCAGTGCGGACCGGGATGGTGCAGTCTGAGGCAGTGCAGACCCGGACAGTGCAGAAACAAATGCCGTAGTGACCACAAGAGGAGGTCAAGCTGAGAGACTGGGAGGGCGGCAGCACCCCCTGGGAGGGTGCGGGAGAGAGGTGACCAGTTCAGGACTGCTCTCAGTGGGGAACAAACTGTTCTTGTCTTGTCGCCCAGGATTGAGTCCTGATGAAGTGTCTTGGCCTGAAACATCGACTGTCCATCTCCCTCCACAGATGCTGCCTGACCCGCTGAGTTCCTTCAGCACTGTGTGTGTGTGTGTGTGTGTGTGTGTGTGTGTGCGTGCCTGTATGTGTGTGGCTCCAGATTTCCAGCATCTGCAGAATCTCTTGTGTCTCCTTATACCCCCTCTATCCTGCTCTCACCTGTTCACTCCACTCGCTGATATTTTCTTGAAGTTTCTGTTCATCTTTCTCACTACTGACCATCCTGCCTGCTTTTGTATCATCAGCAAACTTGAACTGGTGACCGTGGTTTTATAAGAGACATGTTGTCACCAGCCGAGGTGACCAGTAGCAGACAGGAACATGTTCTTTCCACAGAATGTGAATGGACCCATCGGAACTGATGGGGAGCAGTCTGCTTCTACACTGTTGAAGTACACTGTCTGCACACAATGTGAGCAATCCCCTTGCACAGATTGTGAGCAAACAGTTGGCACATGTTGTGAACAATCTGTGCGCAGTGTGCGAGTGTGCTGTTCACACACGTGAACAATAAATTCACGCCAAACAGGAGCAGAAGATTCACCAATTGTCAACAATCCCTTCAGTGCTGTACGATCCATTGAGAGCAGAGTGTGAAACTGTTTGCTTAGAGCACAGGGAGGATCCAGTCAAAACAAGAGTGGGCAGGTCATTGACAGAAGACCCAGCATCAGGAGACCATTTGGCCCCTCATGTCTGCCCTGCCATTCATGGCTGAAGTTTTGCCTCAGGACCACTTCCTGCACTAACTCCATATCCCTGGACTCCTGTAATATCTAAAAATCTCCAATCTCTGTCTTAAACATACTCAGCTACTGAGCTGTCACAGGGCAGAGGACAACAAAGGTCCAATACCCCTTGGGTGAAGAAATTGCTTCTCACGTCTGTTTTAATAATTGGTTCAATAATAACAATCGGTTTATTATTGTCATATGTACCGAGGTACAGTAAAGAACTTGCTCTGCATGCCCTCCATGCAGATCAGTTCATCACATCAGTACATCGAGGTAGTTGACACAGCCCCAGTGTCTCTCTCGGTTCCAGACACCCCACTCGGGGGTGGGGGGGGGGGGTAATCAGATCCACACCTACCCTGACAGGTTATGCAAGGATTTATGTTTCAGTGAGATCACCTCCATTCCTCTAACCTTGAGTCCATTGGCCCAATCTACTTAATCTCTCCTCACATGGAAAGATCACCACCCAGGAGTCACGCTGGTGAACCTTAGGTGTGGAGATAAAACTCCAGCTGCAGTCTCCCCAGTAGGACACTCTACCCTTGTACTGAAATTCCCCTTAAAAGAACAGCAGAGATAACGTTCACCTTCCCAGCTGCCTGCTGAACCTCCGTGTTAACTGTCAGTGATCCTGTGCAAGGACACTGACAAAACGCAAACATTTGTTCTCACCGTGCATTGAGTGTTTATCACCAAACCATTCATAAATACAGGGAAGATGCTAAAAAGTTGGTTCCAGCTTGAGAACGGAAACCTGAGGGATCTGAAGACCAATGTTGGTAGCTGGTGGTATTCCCTGGGTTGAGAGCCGGGACTACTGCTGTTAACCTTTCTCGCTTGTTCCAGCTGTATTTGGATTTCAAAGGGTTAACTCTCTCTGGCTGTATTTGGATCTCAAAGGGTTAACTACCTGGCTATATTTGGATCACAAACAGTTAACTCTGTCTGGCTGTATTTGGATCTCAAAGAGTTAACCTTGGCTGTATTCAGACGATGTGTTAACTTTGGTTGTATCTGGATCTCAGAGGGTTAACTTTCTCCAGTTGTATTTGGATCTCAAAGGGTTAACTCCCCTGGCTGTATTTACCTCATGGGTTAACCCTTCCTGCCTGTACTCAGCGTTGATGAGTTCACTCTCCCCTGCAGTGCACTGTTGTATTCAGACCTCAGTGGTTAACCCCTTCTGGTCTGTGTCCAGACTTCACTGGGTTAACCCCTGACTGGTTCTGGTGGTTGCGGGCTCCCTGGGCGGGGGAGGTGTGTTCGGAGGCCTGGTGATAGAGGAGGCTGTTTGGAGAGAAGGGGTGACGACCAGTGTGGAGACGGTGTGACCCAGAAGCAGCCACCGATCATTCAACTCCTTTCATGGTTTCTAGACTTCCAACATGTTCCCTTAAAGGTGCAGGCCCCCACCGAGGGCATCAGTGACTGCTCCAGCCTGTCTGCAGGGGCGCTGTTCATGGAGGGTGCTGGTGAGGAGCTGGGGTTCTGACCTCTCCCTCTGTCCACCAGTGCCCCTGTTTTCTGGGCTAAAGTTCACCATCTCCAACTCTGCCGGCAGGGCTCTGCTCTCCAAGGTGATATCATGGTCCCGGGTCCTCTTCACTTGCAACCTGGATCTTTGCCAGTAAATTTGCTCCATGTCCACTACTGCCCCTGTGTCCATCACTGCCCGTGTCCGTCACCGCCCCGTGTCCGTTACCGCCCCGTGTCCATCACTGCCCGTGTCCATCACCGCCCGTGTCCGTCACCGCCCGTGTCCGTCACCGCCCCGTGTCCGTTACTGCCCGTGTCCATCACCGCCTGTGTCCATCACTGCCTGTGTCCGTCACCGCTCGTGTCCGTTACCGCCCCAGATCCGTCACTGCCCGTGTCCGTCACCGCCCGTCCATTACCACCCCGTGTCCCTCACCGTCCCGTGTCCCTCACTGTCCATCCATCCCTGTCCCGTGTCCATCTCAGTGAGGTGCAAGTACAGGGGAGGAGGGGAGGTCAGATCCACTTGGGGATGGATATGTCCGTCCTTGGCCTCCTCCACTGCTGGGAGAATTCCAAGCGCAAACTGGAGGAACAGCACCTCATTTTCTGTCTTGGAACCTTACAGCCTAACGGCATGAACATTGAATTCTCCCACTTTAGGTAATCCCCACCCCCCTCCCCAGAACCACCACCACCACCAGCCCCCCCCCCCCCCACCCCACCAGGGTTCTTCTCTTCTTCCCTTTCCTAGCCTCTTCTTCTACCTTTTTTCCCTTCCTCTCCTTAAGTTTGACCCATCCCCCGGTGGATCTGCTCTCACCTCCTCGCCTGCACCTCCCCTCTGTTGTCCACCTATCACTGCTCTGCTTTCCCCTCCTATATATTGGGCTTCCCCTTTTCCTATCTTCAGTCCTGAAGAAGGGTCCTGACCTGAAACGTTGACCACCTGCTTTTCTCCACGGATGCTGCCTGGCCTGCTGAGTTCCTCCAGCATCATCATGTTCTGTGAGATCCCTCGGATGGCCGTGTGAGGGCAGAGATCACTGATGCCTGGTGGACCATGAACTTTGTGTCAGGTCGGAGGTCCTGAGCTTCAGACACCCTTTTCCTCAGTTAACCAAAGGCCACGCTGGCCCGTGGGAGGAGGAGGTGAAGTCAGTGATGCTGCCGCGCCTTTAAATAGTAACTAAAAATACTGTGCCTTTAAATGGCAACAGATTTGGAAACTGCTGTGTGCACTGCTGCCTGTAACCATGGGCTCTGAGCCTTTACAATTACTATTCAAATCCACAACATGGATACAAACTATTATTTAAAGACTTCATAAACAATTACTGATTAAAGTTTAGTTCTGTTAATTTTATTCACTATTTAGATGTACACAAAAACTCTGTGTTATTCAAAGCAGGGATTTTGCAACATTTGAAGTTCCAATGTCAATTCACACTTCTTGCACAAGTGCATACATGCATGGACACAGACACACGCACAAACACACACAAACACACAGACACACGCACAAACACATGAATACAGACACATGCACAAACACATGAACACATAGACACGCACACACACACACACACAAATGCACACGAACACACAGACACACGCACAAACACACACGAACACCCACAGACACATTTACAACACACAGACACACATATACAGATCAAACACACACACACACATTTACAAACACACACAGACACCCACATACACACACACATGCACACAAACAGACACAGAGAGTGGTGGGTGTGTGGAACGCACTGCCGGCAGAGGTTGTGGGGGCAGATACATTAGGGACATTTAAGAGACTCTTAGCCACGTGAATGATAGAGAAATGGGGGGCTATGTGGGAGGGAAGGGTTAGATAGATCTCAGAGCAGGATAAAATGTCAGCAAAATATTGTGGGCCAAAGGGCCTGTACTGTGCTGTAATGTTCTATGACACAGACACCCACATACGTACACACGCGCATGCACTCAAACACACACACAAACACACACACAGAAACAGACACACACACACACACACACACACACACACAAGCTCAGATAGCAGTAGGACCAGGCCCGTCAGCCATTTGGCCCCTCGTTCCTGTTCCGTCACTTCAGTAAGATCCAGGCTGATTTTTTTGCCCCATGTCCATTGTCCAGCATGGTCCCCACATCCCTTGGTCCCTTTAATATCCAAAGTCTGTCAGTCTCTGTGTTGAACACACTCAGTGACTGAGCCTTGAACAGACATTCACCCACCACTGGGTGAAGAGATCACAGAGCCATACAGCACGAAAACAGGCCCTTCGGCCCAACTCATCCATGCTGACCAAGACGCCCATCTAAGCTAGTCCCACATTTGTCCTTCTGACCTCAGTCCTAAATGGCTTTCCCCTTATTCTCTGAGCCTGGTTCTTGGCACCCTTGCCAGGGAAAACCACCTCCCTGCAAGCCGTCAGAATTTTGCACATGTCAGTGAGACCAGCTCATTTCAGGGGGAACTGATAGGAGCTCGGGGTGGGATGGGGGCATCAATAGGTCAGACAGGGGCTGGGTGAGTGTGTGGGTGAAGCTGCCGCTGTGAGTGGGTGGGTATGTCCCACGGTTCCCGCTCCACACCCTCCCTGTGGACCTGTGCTCACTCCTGCTCTAGATTCCTGCGTGGCAGGAGGACGTGTGTGGCCATGTCCGAGGTCAGGTTACACACATTCCTTGCGTGTAGTTGGATGCAGCTCCCCGGCGCTGCCTGGGAGCACGGAGCCCAGCACAGCCCCCGTCAGTGGTGGGGGTGGTGGGGGGAGGGGAGGGGAACAGAGGGGAGACGAGAGGGGAGGGGGAGTGGGGGGGAGTGAGGGAGGGGAAGGGGAGGAGGGGGAGGGGGAGGAGTGAGGGAGGGGAAGGGGAGGAGGGGGAGTGGGGGGAGTGAGGGAGGGGAAGGGGAGGAGGGGGAGGGGGAGTGGGGGGAGTGAGGGAGGGGAAGGGGAGGAGGGGGAGTGAGGGAGGGGAAGGGGAGGAGGGGAGGGGGAGTGGGGGGAGTGAGGGAGGGGAAGGGGAGGAGGGGAGGGGGAGTGGGGGGGAGTGAGGAAGGGGAAGGGGAGGAGGGGGAGTGAGGGAGGGGAAGGGGAGGAGGGGAGGGGGAGTGGGGGGAGTGAGGGAGAGGAAGGGGAGGAGGGGAGGGGGAGTGAGGGAGGGGAAGGGGAGGAGGGGAAGGGGAGGAGGGGAGGGGGAGTGGGGGGGAGTGAGGGAGGGGAAGGGGAGGAGGGGAGGGGGAGTGGGGGGGAGTGAGGGAGGGGAAGGGGAGGAGGGGAAGGGGAGGAGGGGAGGGGGAGTGGGGGGGAGTGAGGGAGGGGACGGGGAGGCGGGGGACTCAGGGAGGGGGAGGCGAGGAGGGCGGGGGGGAGGGGGGGGGAGTGAGGGAGGGGAAGGGGAGGAGGGGGAGTGGGGGGAATGAGGGAGGGGAAGGGGAGGAGGGGAGGGGGAGTGGGGGGGAGTGAGGGAGGGGAAGGGGAGGAGGGGAGGGGGAGTGGGGGGGAGTGAGGGAGGGGAAGGGGAGGGGAAGGAGAAGGAAGGGGAGGAGGGGAAGGGAGGGAGGAGAGGGGAGGGGGAGTGGAGGAGAGGGAAGGGGTGGAGGGGAGGGGGGAGGGGAGGGGTTTGAGCCACGGCCAGCGGGCTGCACAGGGAGAGCCCGGCCCCCGTCTTCTCCCTGAGCTCTGGGACCACCCCCTGGCAGAGCAGGGGTAGCAGCGGACACCCTGCCCCCAGCTCGCTCCAGGCTGGGATCATGCTGTGCACCTCTTGTAACAAACCTTCGGTATTCATGTGTCCCCACCTCCAATTCCCATATTCCCATTGACCGGCCTGACTCACCCACATCCCCTGACTCCCCCCACACCCCCACCTCCCCACAAATCTCCACCCCAACTCCCACATCCCCCTCCGCACCTCCCCCCATATCACCCTCATCTCCCCATAGTTCCCTCATACCCACACTTCCCCCCACCCCCACATTACTCCCCCCTCCCACATTCCCCCACATTCCCCCACCCCCACATTCCCCTCCCCCTCCCACATTCCCCCACCCCCACATTACTCCCCCCTCCCACATTCCCCCACATTCCCCCACCCCCACATTCCCCTCCCCCTCCCACATTCCCCCACCCCCACATTCCCCTCCCCCTCCCACATTCCCCCACCCCCACATTACTCCCCCCTCCCACATTCCCCTCCTACTCCGCTATATTCCCCTCCTATAAGTGGGTAAGCAGGTCACAGCGGGGAGAGCCACTGCCTCCCAGCTCCAGCGACCCGGGTTCGATCATGACCCGGGGCGCTGTCTGTGTGGAGTTTGCACGTTCTTCCAGTGACCACATGGGTTTCCTCCGGGCGCTCTGGTTTCCTCGCACTTCCCAAAACCCTGTGGGCTGGCAGATTATCAGGCCATTGTAAGTTGCCCGTAGTGTGTCGATGGGTTGTAGGATCTGATGGGGCTGTGCAGAATGAAATGGATGAGGATTAGAGTAAAACTGGGAGGTTGATGGTTGGCACAGACTCAGTGGGCCGAAGGGACTGTGTCTGTGCTGAGCCTCTCTTTGACTCTCATCTCCCACATTCCATTCCCAATCCCCCATATCTCCCTCTCCATTCTCCAACACCTTCTTCCCTATTCCTGCCTCCCACATCTCCCCCGATTTCTACATCCCTCCCCACACTCATGCTTCACTTCCCTTTCCATAGTCCATCCTCACCCCAACCTCCTCGCCACATTCCCCAGCACTTGCTTCCACCCTCTCCTGCTCTCCCTCACTGAGATCTTCACTCTTCTACATTCCACCCTCCCCCAACACTTCCTCTCCCCACGCTCCTGCAATCCCCTCTCTGTACTTTACATCCTTAATAATGGACTCCACCAGTCATGTCAGGCTAACTGGTCCATAACTCCCAGTTTTCTCTCTCCCTGCCCTTTTAAATAGTGGGAATATTCCCTCCAATCCACAGGAACTGATCGAAAGCTTGATGAATGTTGGAACAGGACACCGGTGCATCCACTATATCCAGGGCCGCTTCTTTATACAGCCTGAGTTGCTGTTTCTTCGGTCAAAGGACTGCTCTGCCTGGAACTGCAAGAGACTGCAGAGAGTCGTGGACACAGCCCAGCACTTTACAGAAACCAGCCTCCCCTCCATGGACTCTGTCTATACCTCTCGCTGCCTTGGTGAAGCAGCCGGCATAATCAAAGACCCCACCCACCAGGGTCATTCTCTCTTCTCCCCTCTCCCATCAAGCAGAAGATACAGGAGTCTGAGGGCACGTACCACCAGGCTCAAGGACAGCTTCTACCCCACTGTGATAAGACTATTGAATAGTTCCCTGATACGATGAGATGGACTCTTGACCTCACAATTTACCTTGTTATGACCTTGCACCTTATTGTCTACCTGCAATGCACTTCCCTGTAGCTGTGACACTTTACTCTGGATTCTGTTATTGTTTTTACCCTGTACTACCTCAATGCACTCTGTACTACCTCAATGTATCTGTACTGCGTAATGAATTGATCTGTACGAACAGTCTGCAAGACAAGTTTTTCACTGTACCTCGGTACAAGTGACAATAATAAATCAATACCAATACCAAAGGGATTTATCAGCCTTCAATTCCATCAAGTTCCCTAGAAATAGTCTGGAAGATTGTTTAGTATCCTTTGTGAAGATAGAATCAAAGCACTTGTTCAATTGTTCTGCCATTTCTTTGTTTTACATTATAAACTCCCCTGATTCTGACTGTAAGGGGGGGGGGGGGGCTAGCATTTGTCTTCACTAACCTGTCTCCCTTTGCATATCTATAGAAGCTTTCAGTCGGTTTTTATGCTCCTTGCAAGCTTACTCCAGTTTCCTTCTTTGGTGAGTTCACATCCTCAGACTTGCTGCTTGTTTGGGCCAATTTGTAAGTCTCCTTCTTGGATCTACTTTCCCTTATCAGCCATGGTTGAGCCAACCTTCCTGTTCTATTTTTGTGCTAGACAAGAATGAATGCTTTTTGCGTTTCATCCATGTGACCCTTAAATGTTTTCCATTGGCGACCCACCATCAGTCCCACAAGTAGTGCTCCCTCATCTCCCTTAGCCAACTCTCGTCTCGTACCATCACAGTCCCTTTGCTTTCAGGATCCTTGTCTCAGAAGCAACTTTATCATGATGAAGATTGCATATTCTGCTTGTTCTTTCCCGGGGGGGGGGGGGGGGGGGTTGCACAAGTTTGCCGATGAATCCTTTATAATTACTCAACACCCAGTACAGGATGGCCTGCTGTCTCGTTGGTTCGTCGACACAACCCGTATCTCCCTGTCTGGGACCCATCTCCCAGCTATTTGAGTTCAACCCCAGCCGAAAGCTGAGCAAACACTCCCCCCAGGGCATTGGTCCTGGTCTTGCCAAGGTACACCTGTCTCACTTGTACCACAGTGTGGCCAGATTCCACTCTAACTCCAATTATATGTTGCAGATGACACTACCATAGTGGGCTGGATCTCAAACAACGATGAGATGGAGTGCAGGAAGGAGACAGAGAGCCTAGTGGCATGGGGTCAAGACAACAAGTCAGCAAAATAAAGGAGCTGGTCATTGACTTCCGGAAGCAGATTGGAGGACATGCCCCACTCTCTATCAATGGTGCTGGGGTGGAGGTGGTTGCGAACTTCAAGTTCCTAGGTGTAAGTATCACCAACGTGTACTGGTCCACCTACATAGATGCTACGGCCAAAAAAGCAAACCGGCATCTCTACTTCCTCAGAAGGCTCAGGAAATTCGGCATGTTCCTGAGGACTCTCACCAATTTTTATTGATGCACCATAGAAAGCATCCCATCGGGATGCATCACGGCTTGGTATGGCAACTGCTCTGCCCATGGCCATAAGGAACTCAGCATACCACGCAAACCAGCCTCCCCTCCATGGACTCTGATTACACTCTCTGCTGCCTCAGGAAAACAGCCAACATAATCAAAGACCCTACCCACCCCGAACATTATATCTTCTCCCCTCTCCCGTCAGGCAGAAGATACAAAAGTCAGGCTCAAGGACAGCTTCTATCCCACCGTTATCAGACTCTTGAACGGACCTCTCATACACTAAAGGATGAACTCTCAATCTCCCAATCTTTGTTTGTCTACCTGTACCACACTTTCTTGAACTGCATTCTGATTTTCTTTTCACTACCTCGATGTAATTATGTACAGAATGATCTGTTGAGATGGCACGCAAACAAAAGTTTTTCATTGTATCTCAGTACATGTGACAATAATAAACCAATAAACGTTCCTCGGAACCAATTCCAGTGTCCCACGAATGTATATGCCTCCTGTCTACACCCGGGTTCAATTTTGGCCGCTGTCTGTAAGGAGTTTGTACGTTCTCCCCGTGTCTGCATGGGTTTCCTCCGGGTGCTCTGGTTTCCTCCCACATTCCAAAGATGTACAGGTTAGTTGGTGCCGGAAGCGTGGCGACACTTGCGGGCTGCCCCCAGAAAACTCTATGCAAAAGATGCATCTCACTGTGTGTTTCGATGTACATGTGACTAATGAAGATCTGATCTTAACTTTACACAGTTTCTCCCTCTACATAACTTTCCTAGTTTTACTTTCTTCTTCCTTCACTGAATTTTGATGTTTTTCCAATCCTTAGGCTTCTTACAACATTGCAAGGCTTTACTCGAGAGTCATGCAGCACGGAAACAGGCCCTTCGACCCAACTAGTCCATGTTGACCAAGGTGCCCTATCCAAACTAGTCCCATTTGCCATCATTTTGCCCATAACTTTCTAAATCCATGTACCTGTCCTGTTGTCTTTTAAATGTTATTATTGTACCTGCCTCAACCACTTCCTCTGGCAGCTCGTTCCACACACACCCCACCCTTTGTATAAAAAAGTTGCCCCTCAAGCTCCTATTAAATCTCTCCCCTCTCGCCATAAACCTATGCCCTCGAGTTCTTGATTCCCCAACCCTGGAAAAAGACTGAGTGCATTCACCCTATCTATGCCCCTCATGATTTTATACACCTCTGTAAGATCACCGCTCAGTCTCTGCTTAGATCTAATCCTCTCTTTAACTTCCATGCAATTCCTTATAATTGTTCTAGATACTAATTCCTCAAACGTTAGCCATTGCCCACTTACTTTTGTACATTCTGATGCAGTTCCCCCATCTTCCTCAACTCACACCAGAGTTTACTTTGTTTAGATTTAAATCTCTGCTTTCAGATTCAGTAACTCACAACAAATCCTCAGGTGAAATTGGACCTTATTCTGGTCACTCTTCGCTAAAACCTCCTTTGCTACAACACTTGCGGCAACAACTGCTTGGCCTGTGACCGCAAGAAACTGCAGAGAGTTGTGGACACAGCTCAGCACATCATGGAAACCAGCCTCCCATCCAGGGACTCTGTCAACACTTCTCACTGCCTTGGTAAAGCAGCCAACATAATCAAAGACCCCATCCACCCCAGACATTCTCTCTTCTCCCCTCTCCCATCGGGCAGAAGATACAGAAGTCTGAAAGCACGTACCACCAGGCTCAAGGACAGCTTCTATCCCGCTGTTACAAGGCTATTGAATGATAAGACGGACACTTGACCTCACACTTAAGACCTTGCACCTTATTGTCTGCCTGCAGTGCACTTTCTCTGTGACTGTAACAATTGAGGGTCTCGGTCTGAAACGTCGACTGTTTATTTCCCCTCCGTAGAAGCTGCCCGACCTGCTGAGTTCCTCCAGCACTTTTTGTGCATTGCTCCAGATTCCAGCACCTGCAGAATTTCTTGTCTCCAATGTATTCTGCATTCTGGTATTGCTTTCCCTTGTACTTCCTCGGTGCACTGTTGTAACGAAATGTTCTGGACGGACCGCATGCAAAGTCCTTCACTGCCCCTCGGCACCTGTGACAATAATAAACCAATTCCAACATTCAATCAGCCCCTTCCCAACACCAGATTTAAAACTGCCTCCAGCCCCAGCTCCAGCCCCGTGACGTCAGGCGGCGGGCGCGCACCCGCCGGGCCGTTCACGTCCGCCTGCCTGTGCGCGGGAGCGCGCGTTTCCCAGCGTGCCCGGCGGCGCGATGGCGGTTGGCGCTGAGCGAGCGGGCAGCGGGTGAGGAGCGGCCGGCGGTCCGGTCCGGTGCGGGCGGGGCGAGGGTGGGGGGCGAGGGCGGGCGGGCAGCGAGCGGTCACCGCCGCCGGCAGCCCGGCTCCGGCAGGCCCGGCTCCGGACTCCACCCAGCCCGGCCGGCAGCAGGAGCGGGCGGACAACAGGTGAACCGGCAACTACTGAGACTAACTAGTGACGGAGTGCGCTAACTTATTAACTGTGCGCGCGGCCGTGTCAGTCGGCGCTCGAGCGGCGGCGGAGGGGGTCTCGGGGGGAGGGGGATGTGGGGGGGAGGGGGATGTGAGGGGGATGTGAGGGGGAGGGGGATCTGAGGGGGATGTGAGGGGGAGGGGGATCTGAGGGGGATGTGAGGGGTGGGGGGAGGGGGATGGGAGGGGGATGTGAGGGGTGGGGATGGGAGGGGGATGTGAGGGGTGGGGATGGGAGGGGGATGTGAGGGGTGGGGATGGGAGGGGGATGTGAGGGGTGGGGATGGGAGGGGGAGAGGAGGGGTGGGGATGTTGGGGGGGCATATGCAGGTTAGGAAGGGGGTGGGTGCTGGGGATGCGTGAGCGTGTGGGGGATGGGATAGAGTCGTGGGGGGTGGTGGGGTTCAGGTGTGGGATGCGGTGGAGGAGTTCAGATGCGGGGGACGGATGTGGTGGGGGGGTTCAGGTGTTGGGATGGTGGCCTGGTGCAGGGGTTCAGGTGGGGGAATGGTGTGGGGGTGTTCTGGGGGTTCAGGGGCAGTGGGGTTCGTGGGTTGGGGGTTCTGGTGTGGAGATGGGGTGAGGGAGGTTGGGTGTGGGGATGGGGTGAGGGAGGTTGGGTGTGGGAGGGCAGGGGTGGTTCAGGGGTGCAGGAATGTGGGGGGTTCAGGAGTGGGAGGGTGGGGGATTTTGGGGGTGGGGACGGGGTTTGGGTGCAGGAGGATGGGGCAGGGGTTTGGGTATGCTGGGTGGGATGAGATGGGTTTTGGGTGTGGGGGCGATGGGTCTGGATTTTGGTTGGGGGGTGTGGTGGGAGTGAGTTGTGAGGTAGTGGAGTTGGGGATGAATTGGGACGAGGCTGGGGGTTGGATCCCAGGTGAGGCAGGCGATTGGGGTGGGCTCTTGCTGGCAGATGTGGGGTTAGTCATGGGTGGAGGGCGAAGTCGGGTGCTAGTGGCTGGGACGGTGGATTTGGGTTGTCAGTGCCATTGGCATCGGGGTAAGTGGTGGGGCTGGGGGAAGCTGCATTGCAGGGTGGTGGTGCTTAGAAAACTGCTGCCAGGAGCTGAGGTGTCTGTGTTGTAGGTTAGTGTTGAGAAGGATGTCAGTCAGTGGAGGTGGGATGATGAGGGTTCGTGACTGTGAGACGTGACATGTTGGTGCAGGGTGACGGATGGGTGGGGTGTACTTGGCTGGAATAGCAGGATGATTGGAGCAGAGAGAACTGAGGGAAGTGTCAGAGCAAGGTATACGTCAGGGTGGGTTTTGATGTCATGGTTACGTTAGAGCAGGTGGGTATGTCACGGCTTATGGCATCAGGGTTGTGGCGAGCTCAGAAGATCAGGGGGAGAATGGTGGGTGTCTGTGGCATATCATGAAGTTGGGTGGAAAAGTCAGGCCTGCACTTGTCTAAAGGGATAACCTGTTCTCGTGTTTGTTGTCTTTGCCGGTGGTGGGTGTGGCGCTACCCCTCCTCTTGCCTGCTTTCTGTCCTTGACCAGTGTATCTCTTCCCTTCTCTCATGATAGGACAAAAGGACTCTTTGTACTGGCTGTAACGATGTACTGTGATACCAAAACTGACAAGATATGCGAGTTACTTTTTTTCTTCTTGGAGTTTATGAGTTTGTGTGCACTTACCAATGTATCCATTAAGGAAGCTTTGCATTGATTAATTTTCACTCAGATTTTTGTTCAGCATACAGAAGTGTACAGATTTTGTTCTTGTCTGTAATGTTACTGATTAAACCTTGGATTAATTACCTCCAAACTCGTGGGTAAAACCACGGCTTACTGAAGGGTTGAATCTTTCTGACCAGAAGTTTGTGGTTTTATGTTGAATTCCTTGAACTCTTTCAGGTCTGTACTTTGTCAGGTGGCCTTGCTTCCTTGAGCTGAAGAGGAGGCTAAATCAACTTGGGCTCCGTTGCTGAGCGGGAGTCAGTGAGCCATTGCTACCCTACCTTTCATGTGAAGGGAAGACCAGTTGAGCTGTTGCCCTTTTGGAGAAAAATCAGAATTAATCATGACACCTTTGAACATGACAGCACAGTACAGGCCCTTCGGCCCAGGGTGTTGTGCCAACGTGTTATACTGCTCTAGGATCTATCTAACCCTTCCCACCCACATAGCCACATGAATGATAGAGAAATGGAGGGCTATCTAAGAGTCTCTTAAGTGTCCCCACAACCTAAGCTGGCAGTGCATTCCTCACACTCACTACTGTGTTTTTAAAAAAAAATCTGCCTCTGACATTTCCTTCCCCCCACCCCATACTTTCCTCCAATCACCTTAAAATTATGCTCCCTGGGAAAAAGTCTCTGACTGTCCACTCGATCTTGCCTCTTATCATCTTGTACATCTCTAACAAGTCACCTCTCATCCTCCTTCGCTCCAAAGAGAAAAGACCCAGCTCGCTCAACCTATCTTTGAAAGTGTGTTTGTGCTAATCTTTAATTGTCAAAATCATTGCATAAGGTTGTCAACAAAATATGCAAGTGGATTGATAACTGGTACATTTGTAAACGGATGGGTTTTCTTGGGAAGTTCCAATTTCTACCCATATCTCTGAGAAGCTGGTCGATTGTGGCTATTATAAAGTATCAATAGCATTGTTGAGTAGTATGAGAATCAGGAGTTAATGGACACTTGAAAGATAATAAGGGGATAATCTGTTCTAGTGTTTGTTGTTTTTGCCAGTGGTGGGAATGGAGGATAATAGGTTATGGGGCAGTGGGATTAATGGGATTGCTCCGAGAACCAGCATGAAGTCAATAGGCCAAATGGTTTCCTTCCATGTCGTTAGGAAAGAGAAAGATATCCCAGGAAATGGTCTGGTGAACCTTCACTGCACTTCCTCTACAGCAAGTATATTTTCTCTTGGATAAGGAGAGCAAAATTGTGCACAATACTCCAGATGTGGTCTCGCCAGCTATGTAATTGTAGTAAGACACCTTTACTGTTCACGATAAAGGGCAGTATACTATATGCCTTTCTAACTGTCTACTGAAACTGCGTATTAGCTTTCAATAACTTGTGTACAAGGACACCAAGGTGCCTTTGACTCTACATTTCTCATTCTCTCTCGCTGTTTTTCAAAAAACAAGTCAACATTTGTTTTTTTTTGAAGTGGATAATCTCACATTTTTCCATATTATGTTCCACCTGCCACATTGTAGCTCACTCACTTTGCTTATCTATATCCTCTTGAAGAACCTTTGCATTTTCAATCACAATTTGCATGCCTGCTGGGTTTTGTGCTATCCCCAGCCAAATTGTTGATAAAGATTGAACAAATGGGGCCTAGGCACTGAACCCTGACCTGTTTGACTAGTCTCAATTTACTGACTTGAGAAGGACCTTTTTATTCCAACACTTTTTTTAAAAAAAAATCAGTTAATGAACTGATTAAAATCAGTTTGCGTTAGTATATTGCCCTAACAGAGTGGCTTGCATGATTAAACCCAGAGTGTATTTCAGAGTTTCTACATTGTTGTGTGTCTGGAGTTGCATTTCTCCCACCCTCTAAAGATGGCAGAATAAGCATCATTACTTGGCTGTTCCTTGTTTTAAAAATCTAAATAGTAACTGAATTTAACTTTGAGATTTGAATCCTGGTTTACTTGTTTGGAGGCTTTGCCTGACCCCCCTCTTGAGTCCTGCTTTTAGTTTTTTTTCATCAACTTCTGGGAAAGTTGCAGTGCCTTTGGACAATATACAATGCAAATTCAACATGTACTAGGCTTAACGAATGAGGTTTGCACAGGCATGGTGTGTACTTGCTTGAGTTTAGACGATTGTGGGGATAATATAAATGGTTTAAACTAATTAGAGATTTTTGGATGTGGAGGGAATCAAGGTATATGAGGAGAATGATGCTGAGGTAAAAGATGAACAATGGTCTTGTTGAATGGTGGAGCAGCACAAATAGCCCTCCTCTGCTTGTGTTTTTTTTGTAAGGATTCCATTGGATTGTTGGGGAAACTATTTTGTTGTGTGGAATTCAACAACAGTAGGGTATGTACTCAAACTTAAAGCTTGTTCAAGGCTCAAGGACAGCTTCTATCCTGTTGTAAGACTATTGAGCGGTCCCCTAGTATGATAAGATGGACTCTTGACCTTGCAATCTACCTTGTCATGGCCCTTGCACCTTATTGTCTGCCTGCACTGCACTTTCTCTGTAACACTTTATTCTGCATTCTGTTATTGCTTTTCCCTTGTACTACCTCAATGCACTGACGTGATGAAATGATCTGCATGGATGGCAAGCAAAATAAATGTTTTTACTGTACCTCAGTACATGTGACAATAATAAACCAATTTACCAATTAATTTAGGTAGCAAGCTCCTGGGAAACATGTTACTGATTGAGTAGTTGCCCTGTCATTTGTGCCTAGGGACTGCACTGTTCTCATGACTGGGTTGGTTCCCCGAATACTTGAGTGTATTGTGCAGTGGCCTGCTGTAAGTACTGTCTCATCTCTGATTCACTGGCTAATAGATATCAATAAACATTTGCACAAAAAGGATGTGAAATCAGTATTTCACTCCTCAAAAAGTAGTAGGTGTTGGGACTGCTGGAAGACCAACTTCAACACTGGATTTTTAAATAAGGATCTTGACAGTTCTGGAATAAAGGCAGGCAAATTAATTTGAGGTATTGATTTGATTGGAAGCATGGAATGGACTTCAAGGGTTTACTGGTCCACACCTAATGAGTTTTCCCAAAGTCCAGGGAAATTGATGGATGTGCGGAATGGCTGGGAAAGTGTAATTGAGATGCAGGATCACCTCGTGACAGGAAGCATTTCCAGTGTTCATTTAGAGGATCAAAATATTGCACTGTGTATATATTTCATAATGTACTCGTTCCTCTGTTAACCATAAACATAATTGTAGATGCATTAAATAACCACTGCAGCACTAACTTTTTTTGTACAATCAGACTTGTGAATCTGGTACTTCGTAACACAGACCAGTACTGAAACTTCTGTTAATTTCAGTCGGGGCAGCCACAGGAAGAGGTTATTGTGTGAACAGAGAAGATTTGAGGATATTCTCAAAACTTCCTTTAGGAGTGGTAAAATGTAACATCTCAACTAGCTCCTGGGAATCCCAAAGTGGAAAGGGAGCTTTGGAAATAGCGCAAGAACATGGAATTCGTGAGTTGTGGGTACGTAGAAGGCCAATATAAATGATGGAAAGAATGCATAGTTCTGAGCTCTCCATCCTGCTAAGCATCTCCTGTTCCTTCTCTGGCAAAAATCAGTCTCATTCATCAGCTGAGAACTGGAGTGGAATTAATTCATCCTTTATTCTGAGGGACTGTCTAAGAAGATAATCTTGGCTCACTTGAATAGCGTAGGCTTAGAGGGCTATGGCTCAAGTGCTGGGCAATGGGGTTAATACAGAAGAGTTCCCACTGGTCAGCATAGGCAAATTGGGCCCATTGGCCTGTTTCCATGCTGTATGATTCTGTGATTTCACAAATGAAGAATGGTTATTTGGGTCCTGTATTAAAGTGTGTTGAATCATAGAGTAAGTGAGGAAAAATTAGAAAGTCAGAGGTTGAACCATTTAGTGACAGTCCTTCAGACCAGAGGGGTGCAGAACATTGGGGTTTTTACAGTCTCCATGCTTTGAGTCAGTTATTGTGTATGTAACAAGTCTGTTAAGACTGTAGGAAAGGAAATCAACAAATAAAGGGAACGTGAAAAGGACAGTGTTATAATTATTGAAGACTTAATCTTCATGTAGATTGGGTTAATGAAGTTGGGGTACATAACCACAAGAATTAATTCAGAATACTTGCCTGGAACATTACATTATGAAATTAATCAGGAAACAGGCTATTTTGGATCTGGTAATGGGTAATGAGCCAGGTTTAACCAATGACCTCAGAGTAAAAGATCTCTGAGGCAGTAGTGATTATAGTATGACAGAATTTTGTATCCTGTTTGAGAAGGAGAAGCTTGTGTCAGAAATGACTGTTTAACTTGTAGAGAATTATACTGGAAGAGTTGGCTAAAGTTGACTTGGCCGTTAGATTATCAGGAAAGATCCTCGACAGCAGATGCAAGGAGGTAATACATTGATCAAAAATGTATCCCAGTAAGGGGAGAGATGAAGCAACTATGGCTAACCAAGGAAGTTGACACAAGTTTTTAAGTTGAAGAAACTTATTAGGAGGCAAAAAGTTAATGATAGATTTAGACTGGGCTCAATTAAGCAAACATAATAGAGAAAATAAATGGAAAATAAACTAGTGAAGGGATAGAAAAGTGAACAGTAAAAGTTCTTTCAGTATATAACAGATCTGAGTAAACATTGGCTGGAGAAATAGTTATGGTAACAAGGAAATGGCAGAGGACTTGAATGGGTATTTTGCATCAGTCCTTACAAGAGAAGATACTATGAATATCCCATTTATGCTGAATAATCCTGGATAGAAATTAAATATCATTGCCATCATGAGAGAATTGGTATTGGCAAACTTGTGGAGTTGAAGGCTGTTGAGTCTTGGCCCAGATGGTTTGCATACTTGGATCTGAAAAGAAGTGGCTGCTGAGGTAGTGGATGTATAATAGTTTTCTAAAGATCTGGATTCTGGAAAAGTGCCAGAGGATTGGAAAACTGTAGCATCCCTGTTCCAAAGAAAAGGGAGAGGGGCAAAAACTACAGGCCATTTAGTCTGTCATCTATTGTTGGAAAACATTAGAATCAATTACTGGGGAAGTAATAAAAGCACATTTGGAAAATTGTAATTTCTTAAATGTTGCTATTGTATCTGCTTCTACCACCTCCCCTGCAGCGTGTTCCAGACTTGCCTCACACATTTCCTTTTAAACTTTCCCCTCTTAGATCAGTGCTTGGGTCTCAGATGCTGCACAATGTGTATAATAATTTGGCTGAGGGAATCAAATGCAAACATTGTTAATTTTGTAGATGATACAGGAATGTGGGTAATGAAGATGCAAAGGGGCTTCAAGGAGGCACGGATAAGGCAAGTGAGTGGGCAACAAATGGGACGTAATATGGGGAAAAATGTGGTGTTATCCACATTGGTAGGAAAAGTGAATGCTGGGTGGTACTTAACTAGTGAGAGTTTGGGAAAATGTATTCAGAGAGACCTGGGTGTTCTTGTACACAAGTTCCTGAAAGCTAATGTACAGCATGTGGCTTGGAAGGTAAATCATAATGTTGGCCTTTATTAAAAGAGTAAAGATATCTTGCAGCATTATATAGAGCCTTGATGAGACCATACCTGAAGTATTGTGAATAATTTTGGTCATCTTACCTAAAAAAAAATCTACTTGTGATAGAGAGAATGCAGCAAAGACTCACCAAACTGTGTCCTGGTGGATCTGTCGGGTCTGTAGAGTGACTGAGTAGGCTGGCCTCTCAAGTTTGGAAGAATGAGAAGTGACCTCACTGAAATGTACAAGATTGACTGAGAGCTCAGAGGATGGATACAGGATGATTTCCCTGACAGAGGAGTCCAGGGCTCGGGGTCACTATCTCACAATGGGACTTAAGTCACTTAGGACTGAGAAATTTCTTCTTGATGAGGATTGTAAATCTTTGGAAGTTAATACTTCGAGGCTGTGGAGGTTTATCAGTGATTGCATTTAAGTCATTTCTAATGTTCTTCCATTAGACTGAATGGTGACCTTGTGTGCAGCAGTGTTTATTGTTTGTATCATTTGTGGATCATGTGCAGCACATGAACTATGTGCTGTGAAAGTGAAATTGTAAAGAGATTTTTATTTACTGGGTTAGTTTTCATGCATACATCTGGAGAAACAGTACAGTCTGATGGAGTTACTGTATTTGCTGGTGACTGTCTTGTAGCCATTTAGTGGGAGAAGACTCTCCAGCAGTGAGTAGTAAAGGATTTTGCTGGTAAATCTGGTACATAACACACAAAAACGATTTACCTTGAAACTTTTCATTGTCTCTTCATAATATTGGCAGACAACTGCCTGCAGCTAATGTGGCATTCCTGGGGTAAATGTGGTTTGAATTCCATACCAGTATTGTCATTCCTAGTGTCAAAAGCAATGTGAAGAATTCAATTAAATTCAGTACAAAATATAACAGCATATGGCACAGTACCAACAGTTTGAAGCAGGGCTTTTGAAGCAGCTGGAGACAAAAGCTTCATTTACAATTACACCTGCAGACTCACTCACTTGCAACTGGTTAGCTGGTGGTGACAGCAGTGGATGCAGTTATTACTGCTGATCTGCCTGTGCAGTTAGATAGCATGCCTGACATTAAAGCTGCAGTGTAAGGTGCCTGCATCAAAAATCCAATTGAAAGGATGTGCTGTTTCCTCCATGGACAGTAGCCCCTCCTCTCCTGGTAACTGCCTTCCCTTTCTATCCATTGGAAGATGGGATGTAAAATAACATTGTCAAATATTAATTTGTATTTAAATCTGAGATGTTGGCTCTTGGTCTGTATCTTTTTTTTTATTGAGATTGTGATTTTTACCATTTCAGAACAAAACAACATTTTAAAAAAAAAGAAAAATTGAGTAGGCCCTTGAGTCTGTACTTCATATCAGTGTTGTGGTATATCTGATAATTGCTGTGTTGGAGCACATAGACAATTGCAAAACATGTCAGGCTGCTGTTTATCAATTTATAGCTTGGCATTCAACACCACCATCCCCTCAATGCTAATCACCAAGCTTCAAAACCTGGGCCTTTGTAACCCATCGCCCCCCCCCCCCCCCCCCCCCCCCCCCCCGGCAACTGGACGTCCTTATCAGGAGACTACAGTCAGTGTGGATCAGTAGTAACATCTCGCTGGCAGTCAACACAGGCACTCCTCAAGGATGCACTTTTAGTCCACTGCTCTACTGTCGCTACACTTGTGACTGTGTTGCTAAGCACAGCTCAAATGCCATCTATAAACTCACACTCCATGCCAGCAAGACCATGGAATTGATTGTGGACTTCTGGAAGGGGAAGTCTGGAGAACACGCACCAGTCCTCGTTGAAGGGTCAGCAGTGGATAGGGGGAGCAGCTTCAAGTTCCTGGGCATCAACATCTCGGAGGATCTATCTTGGGCCCAACATATTGATGCAATTGTGGAGAAGGCACACCAGTGGCTTTACTTCGTTAGGAGTTTATGTCACCAAAAACTCTAAAATTCTATAGATGTATGGTGGAGAGCATACAGTCAGGTATAGAGGCTCCAATGCACAGGATTGCAAGAGGCTGCAGAGGGTTGTAAACTCAGCCAGCTCCATCACAGGCACAACCCTCCCCACCATCGAGGACATATTAAGATGTGGTGCCTCACGAAGGTGGTATCTGTCACTAAGGACACTCTCCATCTGGTACATGCCCTTTTCTCGTTACTACCATTGGGGATGAGGTACGGGAGCCTGAAGACCCACACTCAACAATTCAGAAACAGCCTCTGCCATCAGATTTTTGAAAGGTCCGTGAACACTCCCTCTTTTTTTCTTGCACTATTTATTTATTTTTGTAATTTATAGTAATTTTGTCTTTGCACTGTATTGCTGCTGCAAAACAACAAGGTTTGTGTCTTACGTCAGTGATAATAAATCTGATTCTGATTCCCACATCTCCCTCATTTCTCCATTGTCCAGACCTCTTTCTGAGTTGAATATATGTTGTGACTCAGCATCCCGTGATAGAGAAACGTAAATATTCACAACTCTTAAGGAAGAAGCTCCTGCTTTCCTCAGTCATAAATGTGCTCTCTTACTCTGTCTGTGACCCTCGTGCAAGGCTCCCCCACCAGAAAAACATCCTCTCAGCATCTGCCTTGTTTAACTACCACCCCCCCCCCCACCCCATATTGAATATTTCAATGGGATCACCTCTTGTGCTTGCAAACTCCAGAGTGTAGGCCCTTGCTGCTCAATCATTCTTCATGAGACAACCCTTTCATCCTAAAAATAAACTTGCTGAACCTTGGCTGAATGGCCTCTATGGCAAATATGTTCTTACAAAAGTTGGCCGTAGAGGAGAAACCTTAAAGTATGTCTCTAGCTCATTCTCTCCTCTGGTATGTGGTTTCTACAATGCTTAAATTCCTGGTTCTGGCATTGGATGCAAGTGTTATTATTGAAGAGGGTGTGTCGAAAGCCTGCTGACTCGGTCAGTGCCCGAGGGATGGTTGGAAAGAGGTGCAGGAAATGCTTGGCTAGATTTATGGAAGCATGCTTGTGGGAACTTGTTTTTCAGTGAATCGTTAGGAGCTTTGCTGAAGAAAAATCACCAGCTAGTTAAAAGGAATGTTTCACTAGTCTGTTTACAAATCTAGTCAGATCTTGGTGGTTGAAAGGCCTTTTGCTTCTGGTTGTGGCTGTTGCTAGATCCTTCCCCAGAGAACTGTGAATGAAGTGTTTTGTTTCCTTATTTACTACTTGTTTGTAGTCAAGATTGCTGAAAGTTGTGCACACAGATGGTGTAGAGAGCTTGAAATTCCCTGTTGTTTACATGCCCAGAGGCATCTAAATCTGTTTCGATATTTAAACAGATTTCTGCTTTGGAGTTGCATCAATGCTTACCACCTGGTGAGACTGGAATGATTTCTTGTCAGATAGGGAACAGTAATTGCCTCCAATTGTTTATGCTGACTTCAGCCAAATTATTTTATGACTCAATAGTTTTGTTAATAGTCCTGCAGCAGAATTAGCCAAATGCCACTTACTGCAAAACCTGTTGATAATGTGGTCCTTTAGGTATAGCTGGTCTTCCAACAAAAATTAGATCTTGTTATTTGTCATGTTATAATCCTATTTACAACACTTGCTACAGCAATTACGACTCCCCCAGAATAGGCACTATTCTATCAGAGGCCAAAAGATAAAATTTGTAGTGATTTTTTTCCCCCACCCCTCAAGGCTGATAGGAAAGCAAAGAGATGGCTTTAAGAAGATAACGCAAGCAGTTGAAGGCTATTCTTCCCCTGGCACCTGCTTTTTCATTCAATAAGATAATGGAAATATTACTTGGCTATATGACCCATCACATCCAAGCCACTTAAAAGATCGTGCCAACCAGTTCCTGCCAACTGTTTGAGTACGTGTCCTGATGCAGTGTAGATGTGTTGAGGGAGTCTCCCTCTTCCACAGTAATTTCATATACACAAGAACACTGACCCTCAGCCCCTCAAGTCTGCCCTGCCATTCAATATGATTGTGGCTGATCTATGTTGGCCTCAACTTGTCTTTTGTGCCAGTTCTCCATACTCTTAATTCATCAATCTTTCAAATATTTATCTATCTCCGCCTCAGATATATCTAAAGATCTGGCCTCCATCACCCTCGGGGGCAGAGAATTCCAGGGATTCACTACCCTCTTGAGAGAAGTTTCTATACTTTATTTTGTAGCTATGTCCTATTGTTCTTGATTCTCCCTTAATGGAAACGTCTCAAAATCTCTAAGTTTGAATAAGGTTACCCCTCATTCTTCTAAACTCCAAGGAATATCAACCCAGACTGTCTTTATAGAACAACCTTCTCATCCCAAGAATTAGCCTGGTGAATCTCCATTGGACTGCCTCCAATGCTACTGTGTCCTTTGGTAAGAGAACCAAGTGCAGTATTCCAGTTGTGACCTGATCAACACCCTATATAATGGTAACAAAATCTCTGTTCTGTAAACTCTGATACTTTGCAATAAAGGCCAATATGCTGTTTTCCGCCTTAACTACTTGTCAGACCTGCCTGCTAACTTTTTGTGAAGTCCTGAAGAAGGGTCCTGACCTGAAATGTTGACCGCCTGCTTTTCTCCACAGATGCTGCCTGGCATGCTGAGTTCCTCCAGCATCGTCATGGTTTTTATCTAGATTCCAGCATCTGTAGTCCCTTGTTTCTCAACTTCTTGTGATTCATGCATTAGGACACCTAGATCCCTCCTGAAATGTAATTCATTTGCAGTTTCCCTCTATTTAGATGATCTGCCTTTTTGATGTTTGCATTAAAAGGTGCAGAAATATTCCGATGGAATTTGACTTGTGTAAATTTGTGCCTGCTATCCATTCTTTCTGGTTGCACCCTTAGACCTCCCTGCTGGTTGTGCCCCTGCCATGGCTGCACTTGCTCTCCCTTTTTCCTCTTCTTCCCCCAACCTGGCTTGTGCAGCCAAAGAGGCCTTGATAGAATTCAATCCTTTCTTATTTCTATGACTCCTGAGTAAAGTGTCCATGGCTCTTCCAACAGCCCTGCTCAATGTTCACTCTGATTTTGGCATGAGAAAGTTCTAATAATGTTCAGATGGGTGCTGGTCTGTGTTGTGGAAATGGCAATCAAAATTGTCAGCACAGAGCAAAGGAACTTGGTACCCAGTGCTATACTGCACACAACAGTGGTTGATCAGAACTGTCATCTTGAGGAGAATGTTGGAGAAATTGAAGAATGAGTTGGGAAAGTGTAGACATGAGACTGCAGATGCTGGAATCTGGAGCAAAAAAATCAGCTGCTGGAGGAACTTAGTGGGTCAGGCAGCATCTGCAGAGGTAA
Organism: Pristis pectinata; assembly: GCF_009764475.1. NCBI lineage: Eukaryota > Metazoa > Chordata > Chondrichthyes > Rhinopristiformes > Pristidae > Pristis > Pristis pectinata. The sequence continues at coordinate 98,913,347 of NC_067414.1, read as the reverse complement.
ATGGATGGTCAAAGTGTAGATATTTCAAACAGTGAATATTGGTGTTGAGTTGCTGAAACTGGTATGGTGGTTGGAGGCATGCTATAACTGCTCTTCAATTTCTGTTCTCTTTCAGGGACAGTTGGAACTGGTAGATCCAGTGGGTTTGAGACCTATGAAGAGTAAGTTGAGCAGTTTCTTATTCAGAGATGCCAGTTATGTTATGAAAGTGGGGTTTGTTATTGGCTGTATTTGAACACCACAAAATTTGTAAATGTCACATGTTCTCAATTTAAATGACTAAAGTTAATTTCTCAGCTCACAAGCAAAAATCTGTAGGTGCTGGAAATCTGAAATAAAAATGCTGTAGATACTCAGCAGATTAGGAGAATTATCTTGAAAGAGTCTCATCTCAGTCAAAATTTCAGGGCTATTGGCCTGAAGTATTGACTCTGTTTTTCTTTCCACAAATGTTTGAGCTGCTGAGTATCTCCAGCATCTTCTTGAACTTTTTTGATTACTAGTAAGTGAATATGAAAATATTTTATTAATAAATTCTGTCTACAGAAACACAGACTGGAACAGTGATGACAGAAGCTATCCACCCCATTGTACCCATGTTGGTTCTTTGGTAGATCTGTGTAAATTATCCCACTGACATGCACATTTTTTTTCCTCTATGTATTTATCTAAATCTGTCAAATGTTACTACACTTTCAGGCAGTGCTTTCCAGATCACAGCAATTTGATGTATTTAAAATCTTTTGCCAGTCGTGGTTCTGTGTCCTCTTGTCAACAGCTCCTCTGCCATTTATTTACATCAAAACTTTTAATGATTTTGACCATTAAATTTCTCTCCAACTACTTTCCCTCTGTGTGGGGGGGGGGGGGGGGGGGTGGGGTGGGGAGGGTGTGGAGAAAGTCTCAGCATCTCTCTACTTAACTAAAGCTTCTCATCTCTGGTGTCTTTTTTGTTTGCGTCTTTTTTGTTTGCATCCTTTGCAAGACATCGCCCGTTTTTAAAGTGTGGTGTCTAGAACTGAGTTCCATATTTCAACTGGGGTGTTAGTAGTAGTTTTATGTAATGGCTTGCTGTAATTTCCATACCTTTCAAAATGTAAGGAGGATAAATAGGGCAATCAGATTTAATGTTGGTTGTCAGGAAACATTTTTAGAAACTAAATAAAATTAACCAAGGGAACGAAAATAAACTCATCAGATAGAGTTGGCATGGATTTTTTAAATGGGAAATCATTGACAATTTTGATTCATGAGGCAACAGAATCAATGATGGTGCAGCTGATGTATTATTAAAAAGGAGGTGGTGTTATGTGTCTCAGTGGGTTTAAAGGTGGGTAAACCACCAGGGCCTGATGAAATGTATGGGGGTGGGGTAAGGGGGAAATTACTGAAGCCCTGACAGATTATCAAATCTTCACTGGTCATGGGAGGTACCAGATGGTTGGAGGACAGCAAATATGCGACCTTCATTCAAGATGGGCAGTGGGGATAAGCCAGATAATTACAGGCCTTTGAATCTACTATCAGTGGAATTCAATTTAATTGAATTTTTCAAAGAGATGACAAAGTATTAATGAAGGCAGTACAGTTAATGTAGTCTAGAGGGACTTCAATGAGACCTTTTGATGAGGTCCCACATGGGAAATTGGTCCAAAAGGTGAATACTGCCGGGATCGGTGCTGGCATCCTTATTGTTTGTTAGGTACATTAACAATTTTGATATGAATGTGGGTTGTGTGATTAATAAGTTTACAAATGACATTGGTTGTTTTGTTGCTAATAAGGAGAGTCATAAGTTACAGAATAAGTGATCATTTGATAAAATGGGAGGAGCAGTGGCAGATGGAAGTTACTCCTGAGAAGTGTGAAGTGATGCACTTGAAGGGACTGATAAGGGTACAAGTTACATTATGAATGGTAGGGCTCAAAGGAGTATCGAGAAGCCTTGGTGTACGAGGATCTCAGAAGATGGCAGTGAGGGTAGATAAGGTTGTGGACATACAGCATACTTCAATATCAGTCAGGTCATATACTATTAAGAGCAGGGAGGCTATCGTACATCTTAAAACATTGATTAGGTCACAGGACAGTTCCAGTATGCAAATCCGCCAGTTTTCCTGTCTGCAAACTTGTTAATCAGACCACCTACATTTTCATTCAAGTCATTTATATATGTCCATATTTATATATTACCCAAGGATCAGTGAATTCTCAGCATGAGCCACAGACATCCAATTGCCACTACCCTGTCTTCAATTTTGTATCCAATTTACCAACTTGCTGTGGATCCCATGTGACTTAATGGCAGCAGCCCACCATGAAGGATCTTGTCAAATACTTTACTAAAGTTCATGTACACAACATCCATTGCCCTACTTTCATCAATCAATAATGAGAATCTGAAAGATAGTGTTCAGAGGAAACTGAGTGTCCTTGTGCATGAATCACTGAACGTTAATATGCTGGTATAGCAAGCATTTAGGAAGGCAGATGGTATGTTGGACCATTGCAAAAGGGTTCAAGTACGAGAGCAGAGATGTCTTTGCCCAATTTAGATAGGTTCCAGGTAATTGTATGAAGGTGTGGTCTCCCTACTTAAGGGGGATTATATTTGCAATAAAGGGAGTTCCTCAATTAGTTTGCTTGCTTTGGAGTTTCTTTCTGTGGGGAAAGATTTAAGCAGACTAGGCCTTTTGTGGAATGAGAGGTGACCTTATTGAAACTGAGTTTTAATGGGACTTGCGGCATAGATGTAGAAGTGTTGATCCCTCCTGGTTGGCATTTTGTTTTAGAACCTGGAGACGAAACAAGGGGTGGGCCATTCAGAACAGATGAGAAGAAATTTCACCCAAAATATTGTGGATTTTTGGAATACTTCACTCGGGCTGTGGAGGCTCAGTTACTGGGTATGTTCATGATGCAGATCAATAGATTTTGGATATTACAGGAATTGAGGGATATGTTTAGTGAAGGAATGTGGGGCTGAGGTAAAGGGTCAGCAGTAATTTTATTGAATGATGGAGTAGGTGTGAGGGTTGAATAGCTTGCCCGTGCTTTGACTTGTACGAACTAAATGTACATAGCAGCAACTTGCATTCATCATGCCTTTTAATGCAGAATGTTCTAAAACCACTTCACTGCTGTCAGGAAAAAAATCCAAAGGAGGTATTAAGAGGAATAACCAGTCAAAGCAGTGAGTCATAGGGAGAGCTTTGAGGAAGGTGGGAGTTTGGCAGAGTCACTCTGGGGCATGGGCAGTTTGAGGCAAGACTGCAAATTGTACTGAAAATCTTGGGGTGATCTGAATTAGGCTGGGGCAGGAGGCTGTTGTGGTCTGGTGAGAGTTTTTGTGGCCTATAAACATTAAAGTGAAGATGTTGGCCATCAGGAGCAAGGGTATAATCAAATACTTAAATGATTGGCTAATAGGATTTGGTGAGGCCTGGGAGATGCATTGCAAAGTTTTGAAGGGACGAACAATGAAGGTTCAACAGCAGGTGGGCCTGGGTACAGTTATAGAACTGGGTGTAGGTTTCATTGTGATCAATTTAATTTAGAAAATGATACACCAAAGCAAGTGGTGTTAAGGTTTATCAGAGTTATCTATTTGTTTGCCTTGAGTGTGTGTGTCTTTGGTGATATGCCTGCGAAAGAAAGAGTAGTGTTGAAAACATTAGCACTTAGTTACCAACTGTTCTGATTGTAGCAGATTAGAAGTGCCTGAGATCACACTTGCAGAGAGACTTAACAAAATTTTGTATAGAGAGAAGGAAGTGGAGAATAAATTTCAAATTATCATTGATCAGAATTTCATGCTAATTTCTCAGTCATGATCGGATTTATTTTCAGTGGAACCTTCTTTGTCCATCATGGACTTAGAAGTAAAAACATTTGTCATAAAATGAAGCAAAACATTAGTGTCCATCAGAAAAAGGAATTTTCTAGTCACTGCTGTATATTGACATCTTGCCAAGGGACTTGGCTCTGAAATGAATGGCCGTGAAGTTAATTAGAAATGTTAGGACATTCAAATTCTGAACTTGATCAAAATTGTTTATCTTTCTGCAGTTTACTCAATATCTGTCAAAACATCAAAGTGCATTTTTACTTCCATGCAATAGGGATTTTATGTCTTGGATAAGACATAGAATGATGAAGTTTACAACACAAGGAGCTATTCCATCTTGTCCATGCCAGTTGAAAAAGGCTGTCAACCTCACTCCACCTTCCAGCACTAACTCTGCAGATTACAGCTCTTCAAGTGCACATCCAAATATGCAACTGTGGTGAATGTTTCTGCCTCTTTCACCCTTTCAGGCGGAGAGTTCCAGATCCTGACTATCAAAGTTTTTGCTCACTTCCTTAGTAATCCTACCAATTACTCTAAACCTATGCCCTCTGGTTTTGATTCTCTGCTGTGGGAGATTTGTCCTTCCCATTTATTCTATCTAGGCTCCTCGTACTGCTCAATTAAGATTCCCCTCGGCTTCCTATGTTACAAAGAAAACAACCCCAGATTATTTACTCTTTCCTGAAAGCTGCAACTTCCAGACCAGGTAACATTCTTGTAAATCTCCTCTGTTCCCTCATCTTTCCATTAGTGTGGTGGACAGAAATGTAATAAGTACTCAAACTATAGTTGTCCATAATTCTAGCAGAACCTATTTTCTCTTGTATTCAATGCCTTTGATAATAAAGGAAAACTCCTCTTTTTCCCTTTGGGACATTCTGATGTGTTCTGTTACCTTGAAGGATCTTTGGTGTTACAATCTAAGAGACTTCTGTTAGTCCACACTGCCCTCTCACTTTGCACTTCCCCAAATGCATCATCTTGTGCTTATCTGAATTAAGTTCCATTTGCTGCTTTTGTGTTCAACACTCCAGACCATCCATATCTTTCTGTAGTCTAAAGCTTTTCTCACTGTTTGTTGGGATGGACTAAACAAAGCATTCTGGAACTGGAGTTCCAGTGAACCAAAAAATTTGTTGTTGTTAGGGCTTCAAAGGCAGGAAGAGTTCCATTTGAGAGAAATCTGGTTACGAAAGGGATAAAACGAGCAATGTTGGAATGTGATTGGGGTAGGGATAGCCAACTTGTGTTGGGAATCTGTGCTGATTCTTCTGTTTATAATGTTTATTAACAATCCAGATGAGAATGTAGGTGGCACAGTTAGTAAGTTTGCAGATGAAACCAAAATTGGTGGTGTCATGGACAGAGGAAAAGGTTATCTAAGATTACAACATGATCCACAGCATTCCTAGGATTACAACTGGGATCCAACTATTCCCAGGATTACAAAACAGGAAGTGGACCAAAGATGGAATTTAACTTGGACAAGTGCAAAATGTCGCATTTTGGGAAGCAATACAAGGGCAGGTCTTGCACAGTAAATTGCAGGGCCCTGGAGAATGTTGCCAAACAGAGACCTAGGGATACAAGTACATAATTCCCTGAAAATAGCGGCACGGGGAGATAAGGTGAAGAAAGCGTATGGCACCCTTGCCTTCATTAGACGGGGCATTAAGTACAAGAGTTGGGAAATCATGTCACAGCCGAATAAGACATCGGTGAGACTGCACGTGGAAGACTGTACCATTCTAGTTGCCGTACCATAGGAAGGATTTAATTAAGCTAGAGAGGGTGCAAAAAAGATTCACAAGAACATAACCGTGAATTGGAGAGCTGAAGAAGAGACTGGATAGGCTGGGCCTGTTCTTCCTGGAGAGTAGGAGGCTACGGGATGATCTTAGATGTTTATCAGATCATGAGTGGCACATATGGGGTGAATGGTCAGTCTTTTATCCCCCCAGGGTAGAGGAATCTAAAACTAGAGGCCATAGATTTGTGTGAGGAGAAAGATTTAAAGGGTACCCGAGGGACAAGTTTTTGCAAACTGAGGGTGCTGAGTATATGGAACAAGCTGCCAGAGGAAGTGGTAGAAGCGGGTACATTTACAATGTTTATAAGACATTTGGGTAGGTACATGGATAGGAAAGGTTTGGAGGGATGTGGGCCAAATGCAGGCAAATGGGACAACTTTGGTTGTCGACTTGGTCAGCATGGATGAGTTGGATGTTTCCCTGCTGTACATAACTCAATAAGGTCCAGAGCATACAAACAAAAGACTGCTCTAACGGGTCTGGGTGAGAAGAAATGGTTAGAAGACAAAAATGGCCATAATACAAAATAAATGTATAAAAATATGTAAAGACATTTAATGGAATTCACAACAGTGTAGAAGAATTAATAATGCAAGTAGATGTAAACTGATCTCATTGTCATTATGGAGAGATGGCTGCAGGGTGCCCAAGGCTGGGAGCTGAATATCCACAAATATTTGATTGTTAGGAAATGCAGACAAAAAGGAAAAGGTGGCGGCGGTATTAGTAGAGGGTGAAGTCACTGCAATAGTGAGAAGGGATATTAGCTCAGAACATCAAGATAGAATCAGTCTGAGTGGAGCTAACACCAAGAGGCAGGAAACATTGTTGGGAGTTGTCTGTGTGGCTCCAAACAAAAGTGGTAACAGTGCATCAAATAGTATATTAGAAACACAAAATATGGAGAAAGTCAGCAGGGATTTATGAAACATTAAAAAATATTTGATCACCCTTTTTTTGAAGGACATAACTGTAGAATGGATAAGGCAGAACAAGATGTTGTATGTTTCTATTTTTCACAAGGCTTTTGATAGTCTCAAGGTAAGCGTGCAAAGTTAAAGCATGTAAAATTGGAATAGCATGGATTGAAAATTGTTCTATGGATAGGAAACATTAGGCAATTAAGTGGGTAATTTTCAGGGTGGCAGGCTGTGACTAGTGGGTATTTCAGGCACCAGTGCTTTGTCCCCAGCTGCTCTCAGTTGGGAGAGGGAACTGAACATAATATTTTTGACTCTCCCATTGTGAAGCACAACTGGGTGAATTGTGAGGACTCCAAGGCTTCAGGATATAGACAAGTTGAGTAAGTGGGCAAATGCACAACAGATGCAGTGTAATGTGGATATAAGTGAAGCAGAGGAAAAAGTGTTATTTCAATAGTGATTCATTAGGAAACCTTTGTTCAAAGGGACTTGGTTGCCCTTGTACACCAGTCACTGAAAGCAAACGTGCAGGTGGAGCAAGCAATTAGGAAGGTAAATGGAATGTTGGCCTTCATTGTGACAGGTTTTCGAGTGCAGGGACAAAGATGGCTTCTACAGTCACACAGAGCCTTGGTCAGAAGAAAGGATGCACTTCTCATAGAATGAGTGTAACAAAAGTTCATTAGACTGAACTTATTAGACATATGAGGATGTTAGGTTCACTAGACTTATTTACTTGACTTTAGAAGAATGTGAGGGGATATCCTTAAAATACAAAATTCTGAGTAGATGAGGCAGACTGGATGCAGGAAGGATGTTTTTCTGATTGGGATGGGGAATCTAGAACTGGGGAGTTACTGTCTCGGGATATGGGGTAAAACATTTAGGACTGTGGTTAGGAGAAATTTCTTGATTTGGAAAATGGTGAACTCGTGGAATTTACTACTGCAGAAAGTTGTGGACTCCATGTTGCTGAATATATTTGAGATAGATTTCTAGGCACAAAAGGCATCGAGGGAGCTGGAACATAGTCCTTTAAGCCCATACCAACATTCATGGATGGCCCTAGAGCTCAATACTGAGTGGCTTCCTCCTGTTTACTATGCTTTTATGACCTGTAATTACTTGGTTTATCCCTTTCTCCTCCTAAGTATTGGTATAGATTTCACCGTCCTCTCATTCTGTCACTGATCCAGGAGGATTGAAAAATGATAGCCTCTGCAGTTTTCTCTCTCGCTGCTTTTAACAAAGGGATATAGTTCATTCAGACCTGGCAATTTATCCATTTTCAAAGATGGTCAATGTTGTAACATTTTCTATGTTTATCCTAGCCAGCACAGGCAACCCTTGTATTACGGGTGGTGGAGGATTGCCTTCCTCACTAACACTAAGCTGCATTATCCACACATTCTGTGTATCGAATTTTTTGGACATGGTTTGTGAATTCTGTAAGGGTGAATTTCCGTAACCCAAATGGCCGTAACGTGGGCTCGCTTGTATTTCACACTTGTCTATCTTGATTACATTGTTGTTGTGATCTTCACAGAAAATTTATCAAGATCCTTGTACCTTCTGCCTCAACACATTGGTTAGCATGATGTCTTAATATGCTGTATTTCTGTTATCTTCATGCAGTAGTAAACATCTATGATAGAAATGTTTAAGAGGCTCTTGGATAGGCACGTGAATGTGAAAAGAATGGAGGGATATGGACGTTGTGTAGACAAAGGGACTAGTTTAATTAGTTCAGCACAACATCTTGGGCTGAAGGGCCTGATCTATCTTTGGCAAACAGAAAAAATAAAAAATCCAATATTTTTTCCGTGTCCTTTGCTTCCCTAATTTCCCTTTAATTTCACTGTCACATAGTCTGTTCTTCCAGGAGCCTGCCCATAACATTTCCATCTTTAGCCGTGGTTCACTCTCAACCCTGGATGATGAGGGCATATAGACTTTGGCAGTCCCACCCTTTTTTCTTTACGGCCACATTTATCCTAAACCTTGGGAATCTCAAATTGATTAGCTTTAAAGAAGTTGCTTCTAGTCCACTTGCTCAATCACTTTTCATTTAGTCATGCAGGGTTTTGACCTGAAACATCGACAATTCCTTTCCTCCCACAGATGCAGCTCGACCTGCTGAGTTCTTCTAGCAGATTGTTGGTTGCTTCTGTGTAGTAAAGTTGGCCTTATGTATTTAGAACTTTGTTTTTAATTTAACTTTGCTCTTCATAAATTTAACTGAACTGTGATTATTTGTGTTCTTCACTAATGCTACTTCTGGCCACTCAACTTCATTCCCAAAACCTAAATCCAAAAATGCCCTACCACCTCTTCATGCCCACCCCCTTGACATGACTTGCTACATATTGGCCAGAAATGTTCTTCTGAATGCAGTTTAAGAATTCTTAGTCTACTATATATCTTTAATAATAGGGTAATTGAAGTTGGTGGTTATTACTGTGCTTGATCTTTGGAACTTTACAGAAATTTGCCAATACATTTGTTCTATCTCCCTTGGATGCCTATAGCACATCATAGAAACAGAAAATAGGAATAGGCCATTTCAAGCCTGTTCCACCATTCAATGTGATCATGGCTGATCATCCAAATGTATTGCCCTGCTCCTGCTTTCTCCATTATCCTTGGATCCCTTTAGCCCTGAGAACAATATCCAACTGCTTGAATGTATGTAGTGACTTAGCATCAGCTGCCTTGTGGTGGAGAGTTCCACAGGTTCACCACTCTCTGGGTGAAGAAATGCTTCTCATCTCAGTGCTGCATGGCTTACTCATTATGTTTAGACTGTGATGCCTGATCCTGGACCCTCCTGCTGTCGGGAGCATCTAGTCTGTCCAATCCTGTTAAAATTCTGTAGGTTTATGAGATCTCCTCTCATTCTTCTAAGCCTGAGAGAATGCAAACTAAATTAACCCATTCTCTCCATTTGTCAGGCTCCACCCCCCCTTCCCCCCCCCCCCCCCCACCACCACCAATCAGTCTGGTGAACCTTGGCTGCACTCCCTCATATTTCTCTAGCTCCAGCTGGCTATTGGGAGGCATATAGTATAACCCAATCATTGTGATTTCACCTTCCTGAGTTCTACCCATGTGGTCTTGTTGGCATAAATTTAGGATGAAATTCTACAGATGTTCAATTTATTTCATGTGGGTAGAGGAGCTACGTGGGGAGATCAGAGGTGCAAGAGCCATAGCATTATAATATGGAATTCCAGTTTCCCCAATATTAGCTGGGATAGCCTTCGTGTGAAAGGTTTGGTGAAATTTTAATTGCACATCCAGGAGAGTTTCTTGATCCAGTGCATATATTGTCCTAGCAGTATTAGCCTACTTTTGGGGGAATGTAGCCAGGCAAGCAGTTGAAATGTCTGCAGGAGAGTATTTGGTGATAGTGACCATGAATGTGAGTTTCAATGATGAAAAACACGATGATGCTGGAGGAATTCAGCAGGCCAGGCAGCATTTGTGGAGAACAGGCGGTCAATGTTTCGGGTCAGGACCCTTCTTCAGGACTGAAGATAGGAAAAGGGGAAGCCCAATATATAGGAGGGAAAAGCAGAGCAGTCATAGGTGGATAAGAGGGGAGATGGGTGGGCGCAAGGTGGTAATAGGTAGATGCAGATAAGAGATGGTGATAGGCAGGTGTAGGGGAGAGCAGATCCACTGTAGGATGGGTCAAAGTTAAGGAGGAAAAAAGGGGGTGAGGTAGAAAAAAAGAGGCTAGGAAAGGGAAGAGGCATGGTTGCATGTGGGGATTACTTAAAGTGGGAGAATTCAATGTTCATGCCATTAGGCTGCAAGGTTCCAAGATGGAAAATGAGGTGCTCTTCCTCCAGTTTGCACTTGGAATTCTCCTGGCAGTGTAGGAGGCTGAGGACTGACATATCTGTGACGGAGGGGGAGTTGAAGTAATTGGCAATGGGGAGATGCAGATCGTGGTTACGGATGGAGCATGGGTGTTCTGCAAAACGGTCACCTAGTCTACGTTTGGTCTTGCCAATGTAGAGGAGGCCACACTTGGAGCACCAAATGCAGTAGATGATATTAAGAGAGGTGCCAGTGAATCTGTCTCACCTGAAAGGACTGTTTGGGTCCCTAGATGGAGGGGATGTAGGTGGTGTAGCGGCAGCTGTTGCACCTATGGTGGGGGTGGTGGAAAGTTCCTGGGGTGGGTGGAAGGAGTGAACTAGGGAGTTGCAGAGAGAGTGGTCCCTGCAAAAGGTGGGGGGGTGGGGGTGGTGGAAGGTAGTTATGGAAAGGGATAGTGGTCTAGAAATTAAGGTTCTGAATTGGGGCAAGGTAAATTTCACTCTGTCTGTAAGCCAAAAGATGTGATGCTTCCTATTCAGATCCCATAATATATGAATATCCTATTTTAATGAAGACCAAATTGTTATCTTAAGTAGTTTTATTTTTTAAACAAAAAACAACTTTGTTATTGGTGTAGAACTGGAATTTTAGTTCTGTAAGCTGGTTGGAGTAGTTTGGATAATGGCCCATTCTCACTGTGGGTCATTCAGGAAACTTGCAGTATAATCAAATATAAGGTATGAATTTAATTTGTGACACATTTTGTATTCGCATGAAATATTTAAAGCTGTAGGGAGAGGCAAATCTGGGAGCAGTCTTGAAAATGTACTTTGCTCCAAGGAATGGCTTGTTGCTGTCGGGACTTCAATTTGAACCTTGGTACTTCTATAAAGCTGAAGAAAATTTGAACTGTACAGATTACAATAAAGATTTGATATTTCAGTTGACTCATTAATTTAGTCTAAATTTTAATACCTTATTAAAAATGTTAATCCAGTTGTTCATTTTGAGATTACTGCTTGTTTAAATAGGAATGTACTGATGACACTGGACATCATTCTCAGGATTTGAGAGCTGGAGTGGACTGAGATATGAATGTGACAGTATGTAGAAGGAAACAGGGCAATAGTTAACCCGTCAGCTACATGTTCTGACAAGGCACAAATTGTTTAAATTTAATTTTAAGAAATTCTTGCTTTTCCTTAGACTGATAATTTTCTCACTGGCCTGTATATGCCCTTTTCCTTCATGCTCCAAAAGATCATCAATGTGGAAGCACACAGGAAGACTACAAAACCCTAAAATATTTTGTATTGAAATCCAGCAGAGATTAGATACATTAACATTGGAGTTTGGACTTGAACTATGAACCTGTTTTTCTCAATGCTGACACGTGGTTCAGCATTTTCTATTTTTATTAAAGCTGTCCAATCTCCGTTGCCTTTGCTTTCAATGTACAGCTTTACTGGATTGCATTGGTGAGATAGGAACCTTAACATTTGAATGTATGAGGACAATCTCTTGTGCCTTGTCAGGTTTCAGTGGTAGATCACAGCTGTAACAATGCTGTCTTTAAAAAGTTACTTGTATTTTTACATGGGGATATATTTGTACAAATCTTACAACATTTAGCATTTAAAACGGGTAGTAATAAATTCCATTTGTTATTGTTGTGAAATATTGGTTTGATTTGGCTCAGTATTTGCTTTAATAGAAATTGTAAGTGTTTTTTCTCATGACCTTTTTGACACTGCAGGTGTTAATTCATAGTAGGTGTTGCTAGCACTGGTAATTTACTGTTAATATGTTGGCATACTGTTGTACAAATAGATACTCACATTTTAGCAGTTTTGTTGCATTAAATTGGTTGCCAGCATGTTTTCTCCTTTAATTCAGAATTGTGTAACATGGCATGAAGTTTCGGCTTGCCCCTTTCTGTTGTTCTCCACGTGATGAGTTGTGGGGTTCTATTTTTAAGGAACAGGAGAGCCTTATTAAACAGACCAAATGATTGTTTGTAGGAATCAAGTAAATTCTCAATCACTCCCATTGTTTGGGTTTTGCAAGACATGGATGCCAGATGTTGAATGTTGCCAGAAACCTGGAGCTGGTTGTTCATGATCACCATGTTGTGGGAGAGCTGAGGAAAGATATTAGGTGGAATTATTGCTTTTTTTTTCCAGCATTCAAAAGTGCTCAAGTGTCTGTAAAGTAGACTGCTTTGGATTTTTTTAAATTTTGTTATCTCTTGTCTCATTTTTGGTCCTTTTAATTTTTCTGGTTAAAGTGCATGTGTCAGATCACTTTTCCACAATGCTTTCTTTCCTTTTGGGTGTTGGATCCTGGCATGTGAATGCTTGAAATGTAACTGGATGATGAACTTGAGAGATTCACCTGTTTTTTAAAAAAAAAGTGAGACTCTCATCATTTGTTATTCATATCCTTCAAATGGATTGTTGAAGCAGAACAAAATTGAGAATGTCTCGCGTGCTTTATGTCAAAGTTGAACCCCCTTTGTTAGGGTGCTGCAGTGTAAGGGGCAGGGAAATGTCTGAGGTGCTCCATATGCCATGGGTGAACCCCTTTTGGTTGCTGCAGCATGGAGGATAGGAAGCATCTGGTGTAATTCATCTTGATTGAACACCTTGATTGGATTTCTATTGTAAAGCACAATGTCATTGCTCTTTTTAATGTGTGGGAACTTTTGAACATAACCCAAACAAGTCTCTCATTGCTTCACCCAGCGTCAATAAATGGAAGAAGTTTCTCATTAACAAAGGCAGGTCTCTTGAAAATCCAGAAAAATAAAACTTAAATTGGTCAATTAAGACCAAATACTTTTGTTAGTCTTTTAAGCAAGTACATAGTGTAGATTTACACTTTTGAAGGGGAGGTTGAATTGAAAATGAGCCCCCTCTGGTCTGCAGTGAGTTTTGTGCTTCTGCTCCAAGCACAGAATCTTCCTTTGATCCACTTTGTTTTATTAATGCAGCCAAGCTGAGCAATGAACATCATTCTTGATTTTGTATTTTGAGCTGTACTTGCGTGAGGAATTGAAACTTCAAGCAAATCCCCTAATCCAGTGTTTAAGATTGTTGCAGTCTGGGAACTTAGTTTCGTTCTTTGGTCTCTTGAGCAAATTCTTTTGTCTTGGAGGTATTCACTGAGGAAAACGTAGTGCAACAATGGGCAAATTATGTATTCTGAACACAATTTGTGAGAAATGAAGGGCCCATTGCATCTACTGAAGCATTCTTAAATGTAAGAGGCCCACTCTGGACTTCAATCTCATCCAGAGCATGTAAATAAAAATGATTTGTTATATTTTGATTTTCTGTTAGCATCAAACAGCAAAATTGAAATCATATTCCTCTACAGGAAAAAAATTAAAGCTGTGACTAACAAGGTTAAAAACGTCTTCAAAGGTGTTACCAAAGATCCAAACACCTTTCAGAATCAGGTTTATTATCACTGACACAGGTCGTAAAATTTGTTGTTTTGCAGCTGCAGTACAGTGCAAGACAAAGACATTAAAAATTACCATAAAGTGACAAAAATAAATAGTGCAAAGGAGGAATAACGAGGTAGTGTTCATGGACTGTTCAGAAATCTGGTGGAGGGGTAGAAGCTGTTCCTGAATCACTTGAGTGTGGGTCTTCAGGCTCCTGTACCTCCTCTCAGGTGGTAGTAATGTGAAGAGGGCATGTCCCGGATGGTGAGGGTCATTAATGATGAATGTTGCTGCCTTGAGGTATCGCTTCTTAAAGATGTCCTCTGGTGGGGAGGGTTGTGCCTATGATAGAGCTGGCTGAATCTACAACCCTCTGCAGCCTCTTGCGATCCTGAACATTGGAGCCTCCATACCACACAGTGATGCAACCAGTCAGAATGCTCTCCACTGTACATCTGTATAAATTTGCAAGAGTCTTTGGTGCTGTACCAAATCTCCTCAAACTCCTAACAAAGTAGAGCTGCTAGTGTGCTGCCTTCATGATTGCATCAATGTGTTGGGTCCAAGATGGATCCTCTGAGATGTTGATGCCCAGGAAATTGAAGCTGTCACCCTTTCCATTGTTAACCCTCTCAATGAAGACAGGTGTGTGTTCTTCCGATTTTCCCCTTCCTGAAGTCCACAGTTAATTCCTTGGTCTTGCTGACGTTGAGTGCGAGGTTGTTGTTGCAACACCACTCAACCAGCCAATCTATCTCACTCCTGTACGCTGCCTCATCACCATCTGAGATTCTGCCAACAACTGGTGTCATCAGCAAATTTATAGATGGCGTTTGAGCTGTGTCTAGCCACACAGTCATGAGTGTAGAGAGAGAGCAGTGGGCTAAGCACGCATTCTTGAAGTCCGCCTGTGATTGTCAGCGAGGAGGAGATGTTACTTACTGATCTGCACTGACTGTGGTCTATCAATGACTGAGTTGAGGATCCAGTTGCAGAGGGAGATGGAGACTAAGGTTTTGAAGCTTATTGATTAGTACTGAGGGGATGGTGGTGTTGAATGCTGAGCTGTAATCAATAAACAGCAGCCTGATGTATGTTTTGCGGTTGTCTAGGTGCTCCAAAGCTGAGTGGAGTCAGTGAGATGGTGTCGTCTGTAGGCCTATTGTGGTAGGCAAATTGCAGGGGGTCCAGGTCCTTGCTCAGGCAGGAGTTAATTCTAGTCATGACCAACCTCTCGAAGCACTTCATCACAGTAGATGTGAGTGCTATCGGGTGATGGTCATTGAGGCAGCTCACCCTGTTCTTCTTGGACACTGATGTGATTGTTGCCCTTTTGAAGCAGGTGGGAACCTCTGACGACAGCAGTGAGAGGTTGAAGATGTCCTTGAACACTCCAGCCAGTTGGTCAGCATAGATTTTCAGTAGTCTGCCAGGTACACCGTTGGGGCCTGACGCCTTGCAAGAGTTGACCCTCTTGAAGGATGTTCTGATGTTGGCCTCTGAGACATACCAGATGCTGTGGGGATTCGCACAGGTGTAGTGTTACTCTCCCTTTCAAAGTGTGCATAAAATGCATTGAGCTCATCAGGAAGTGAAGCATCACTGCCATTTACACTGTTAGGTTTTGCCTCATAGGAAGTAATGGCATGTAAACCCTGCTCCAGCTGTCATGCATCCGATTGTCTCTCTAACTTTTCATGGAATTGCCTTTTCGCTCTCGTGATGGCCTTCCGTAGGTCGTACATGGACTTCTTGTAGGCTTCTGGATCGCCAGTCTTGAATGTCACAGATCTAGCCCTCAGACTGCGAATCTCCTGGTTCATCCAGGGCTTCTGGTTTGGGAAAACGCGTATGTTATCGACAGCACACTTAATCCACATAGGTCCTGATGAAGTCAGTGATGGTCGTGGCATATTCATTCAGATCCGAAAATGAATACCTAAATATGGTCCAGTCCACCGATTCAAAGCAATCCTGTAAACGCTCCTCTGCCTCCCTTCACCATACTTTTCCACCAAGGAAGGACTAGTATGGTGGGTCATTGTTTCTCTCTTTATAGCATATGGCACTGCTGATAAGATCACAACTTATTGCCAATCCTTGACTATGTCTGAGAAGGTGGTAATGAGCTGCTTTTGTAAACCACTGCAGTCCTGTTGGTGAAGGTACTCCTAGAATATTGGGAGGGTGTTCCAGGATTTGTACCTAGCAACCATGAGCAAGGGTCAATATATTTGCAAGTCAGGGCTCTGTGTGACTTGAACCTGCAGATGAATAGTGTTCCCATGCTGCTTGGGCAGTATTATTGGAGTAACCTAGGTAAATCACTCCAGTGCAATATGTTCATGTTGGTGCCCTCATGCAATGGTGGTGGTGAGAATGAATATTTCAGGAGGACAGGGTGCTAATCTAGTGGACTGCTTTGTTCTTAATATACTTAATTGTGTGTGTCATTGGAGTTACAGTTGTACAGAAAAATGCTTCTGACTTGTGTATTGTAGATGGTGGACAGGATCTGGAGTGTCAGGATGTGTGTCATTGACCTTCAGATATCCAGCCTCTGATCCACTGTGGCCACAGTATTTGTGTGGCTGGATCAATTCAGTTTCTGATAGTGATCTCCACTATATTGATGGTAGGGAACTTGAGAATGGTAATCTGATTGAATATCGAGGGTAGGTGGGTGAGTCTTTTGTTGGAGACGGTCTTCACCGGGCACACTTGTGCCACAAATATTACTTCCACTTGTTAGCTCATTCCTGAATGTTGTGTAGGTCTAACAGTACACAGGCATAGACTGCTTCATTGGATGAAGAATGGACAATGGATTTGAATACTGGGCTGTCATTAGCTGACGGACACTGGAGGAAGGAATGCCATTGATAAAGATGGTTGGGCCTTGGAACTGAAACACTTAGAGGTCTATCATCCTAGCATCAGAACATCACTAACAACCACAGCCATCTTTTCTGTGAGGTATGATTTGCAGTTATTGGAGGTGTTTTGCCTTTGATGTCCATTAACTTCAGTTTTACCAGGGCTCCTGTTGCCATAGTTGATCAAATGCTGCCATGGTGTCAAGGGCAGTCTCGCCTCTCCTCCCCTCTGGAATTCAGCTCTTTAGTTCATGTGCAGGTTAAGTCTGTTACAAGGTCCGGGTTTGAGTGATTTTGGTGAAACTCAAATAAGGCATTAGTATGTTGTTGATGGTACCTTCTTTCACTTTGTAGATGATTGAGGTTGGGTAGTTATTAGCCAGATTGGATTTGACCCGATTTTTAGTGAACAGAATTTACAGGGCATAAAATATGAATGAATTAGCAACAAAAGAGGAATTGGTATGGTGTCAGTTGGAAGCAAAGATTACAAGCAAGGTAAGTTTAGAATGCAGAAATTTGGCGAATAAGGTTTGTGAGTCGCAAACAAAAATGGTCTGGTGACCTCCCAGAGAATGAGACTGGAGAAATGTTTATTAGATCAAGGAAATGACAGAGGAGTTGAACAGGTATTTTACTTCCTTCTTTACAGAAGAAAATACTATTGCAGCGCCAGCGACCCTGGGTTCAATTCTGGCCACTGTAAGGAGTTTGTACGTTCTCCCTGCATCTGCGTGGGTTTCATCTGGGTGCTCTGGTTTCCTTCCACATTCCAAAGACGTACAGGTTAGGAAATTGTGGGCACGCTATGTTGGCGCCAGAAGCAAGGCAACACTTGCGGGCTGCCCTAGAATATTTTACACAAAAGATGCATTTCACTGTGTTTTGATGTATGTGTGATTAACAAAGATATCTTATCTAATCGTGAATAATGCCAGACAGGAATTAACTACCATCACTGTCATTAGAGAGTTGGTATTGGGGAAAATAATAGAGCTAAATGTTGATAATTTCTATGGCCAAGAAGTCTTGTATCCTAGGATCCAAAAAGAAGTGGTGGCTGCATTTGTTGCAATCTTCCTAAGATCTTTTGATTCTGGAGAAGTACAAGAGGATGGGAAAGCTGCCAATGTGACACTCCCATTTGAAAAGAGGAAGCTGAAAAGCAGGTAACTGTGGGCCAATTAGCCCAACATCTGTTGGAAAAATGCTTGAAGCAATTATTTGGGAAGAAATACAGCATAGTTAGAAAACCATAATTGAATCAAGCAGATGAGATCAAACATGGCATTGTGAAAGGGAAATTGTGTCCGAAATGTAATAAATCTATTTCAACACTTCCACAGGATGCAGTTCAAATCTTGTTTAGCTTGAATGGAATCGCTGCTTTAATGAATGAATAGGTGCTGAGTGGGTGTTGACTGATTCCAATGAATGGGCACTGATGTTTGTTGCTAGCTGCACTGAAATGCATGATCCGCAGAAATGGAAAATACTTTTATTTCCATTTTATGAATGCCCATATAATAGGGAGTTAGTTACAGTCTATTTTAGTTGTCATCATCCTTTGGTAATCTTGTTAAATCCTGTCATTTACTTAGATTGCTAAACAGTTGGACTGAAGGCTGAGATGGAGCTCTGTATTGGTCTTGTATGAAAGCATGCAGACATGCTAACTGATCTGGGGCTGCTGTTTGTTCAGCAGATAAGGTTCCTAATTCTTGCTGTCAAGAGGTGAATGCTGACATTCTTTGCAGTTCTTGATCAGATTAATTTTCAGGGTTAAACTTTTTTTCTTGGCTCAAAGAGATTTGTAAGGATGTTTCAATTAAAGTACCTTTTGGATCTCCTTTACAGGACTTCTGAAAACTTACAAAGCAGAATCTCCCATCAAAGTGATAACTGAGATTATTTTCTCTCAGTGTCGTTAATAGCAGGCACTAGGTATACTAACTGCGGATAGTATTTGCCTTAGTAAGAGGTTAACTGTCCTGATAACATGCAGGACCCAAATCATGGGCAAAGGAGCTGTTCAAAATTGCTCTAAAACTAGAAATCTTCACCTTTTGACCAGTTGATGCATCACAAAAGTGAGAATGTGCTACTCTGATGCAAATAATAGTATCTTTCTCCCAAAACACCCTATTGGGTTTAATTGGATGCAGTAGCTGCTCAGTTTGTCAGCTGTTTTGTGCATTTAGTATAGTTTGTGGTTGAGATTTAGGCTGAGAATGTGTACAGGAAGTGTAGAGCCAAATGTCCTTTCCACATTTTCTGGGCTTCCACTGCACATCTCTGTCATTGAAGGGTTGAGCTGTACCCGCTGTGATGAGTTAGTAGAGGACCCTTTTATTTTGTACATAGTCACAGAATTATACAGACCAGAAATGGGCCCTTGGTCCCATGATGTGTATGGCAAACATCAAGTACCCGTGTATAATCAATCACTTTTTCCAGCACTTGGTCCATAGCCTCTTATGCCTCGGCAATTCAACTGCTCACTTAAATGTTGTGAGAGTCTCTGCCTTCACCACCCCCTCAGGCAGTGCCTTCTAGATTACAACCACCCTCTGAGAGTGGAAGATAGGTATGTGGGATCTTTTTATCGTAGGGTAGCTGTTGTACATTAACTACAATATAGTTTTGATTAAAGGAATGTCTTGGTCCCATGGCAAGGGGTCCAAGGTGACTGGAAACCAGAATCTGTTAGTTATCTTGCAGCTATGGACTCTCCTCCTATCTGCAAAACCTCTTCACCATCAAGGCATAGGTCAGGTTGTGATTCAATATTTTCCAGTTGCCTGGATGAGCACTCATCCAGGTCAAGGTGGCCAACTTGTTTGGGACCCTACCAATCATCCTAAACATTGATTTCCTCCACCACTGGCACATAGTGGCTGTAGTGTGTACCATCTACAAAATACATGGCAGTTACTTGCCTAGACTATTCAGACTGCACCCCTCAAACCTGTGGTGTCTGCTACCAAGAAGGTGAAGGGCAGCAGGTGCATGGGAACACCAGTTTCCCTTCAAGTTGCATGCTGTCCTATTTAGGAAATCTCACTATCATCATTGTGAGACTGAATCCTGGAACTCCCTACCCGGTAGCACTGTGAGAGCAGCTTCATCAGAATGACTGCAATGTTGCAAGAAAGCTTTTCCCCACAACTTTCTCAAAGACAATTAGGGATGGGCAGTAAATGCCAGCTTTACAGTGATGTCCAGATCCCAAAAAAAGGAATTTAAAAAAAGGACTTAATCAGAATTCAAATAGTTTTGAATGAGCAGTGGACATGACCTGTAACTGTTGTTGTCCTCCCCCAGTATGCTGTTGGTGAAGCCAGTGCCTTCTGCTCACGCAGTGGTAGCTCTGAGAATGAGTGAAAACTTAGATCCTGAATGCACTCTTTTCAGAGAAGTGCCTGCTTACTGATGGAGTTCTGCTGATAATATCCTTGCTGCTGAACAAGTAGAACCAGTGTAGTAGGAGAGCACTTCTGAGGTGGTGATAATCAATTAAATTTGGCATGGTTATGGAGAAGGATAACAGTAAAATAAAAGTAAAGGTTCTAAAGTGGTGGTGGGAGGAGTGTGGTGGTTGGGGGCTTATTGCCAAATGTGCTCCAGGATGTTGGCTTAAATCCTATAACTCAAGGCACTCAGTCATTGACAGCAGCAAAATTAATACCACCATAATCTGCAATTGCATGAGGAAACAGATCCTTCCATTCCTGCTGAGAGAACAATGCTGGTCCTTTGAGATGGTAAAAGGGCAAGCTGGGAGCGGCACCAAGCATATTTTGGGATGATCCAAAAACCTCTGAGGCTGCCTGTCTGGTTAATGCCTACTGAACACCAAAGGCTCTCTTCCATCACTTATGTTTTGCCTTTGACTTCTTTTAGTAAGTCTTGCTTTTCTCATGCTTATGCAAATATGAAATACAAGGGTTCCATCATCAATTCATTTGATGCATTATTGTAAACATCCCATCAAGCTGTAGATTCATCATAGAAATAATCCATACAGAGCAAGTTGGGTGTAATACAGAATTAGCTGTGGTTATAGACAATTCTAAGCAGTCTTAATTAAGAGTGCTTGTATATAATTGATGTGCGGCTCAAAGATTGAGTTCCACACACAAAATCAAATGAGAACAATATGGTGGTGACTGAGACTTCAGAATATTTGATGTTCAGTATTCCTGACCGTAAGGTATTTAGGAACAATATGAAAGGAAGAGTCTTGGTAACAATTTTTATTAAGGGAGATACTAAAAATACTGAATGACTTGAGGCACAAAAGACTTGAGGATATTTGCTTGGAGTTTTGAATTTGCTTTTGGGAAATGAAGCTGAGCACTTAGAACCAATGCAGTTGGAGAGCACTTTAGAGGTGGTGATAATTCAGTTAGATATAGCATAGTTATGGAGAAGGACCAAAATAAAATGAGAGTGAAGGTTCTAAATTGGTGGGGGTTTATTGTTAAATGAACTCCAGACTGTTGGACAAAATCCTGTTGCACAGGGCTCTGTGGTTTATTCATTTTAATCTCTGCTGGCCTCAGTCAAACAAAAATACTGATGACTGCTGGTAGGAAGTCAAGCTGTGTGGATGTAGAATGAAGACCAGACTAAACTCAACTGAAATCACTCGAGCAGCTTGCTGGAGTGGTTTCTTGGTTAAGTCTTTGCCTTTTGAGCTTGTGGAAAAATGTGAAGGGGTCAATAGAATCTAACTTTGGGTTTGTATTTTGACCTATAAAAATCCTCTACCCCTCCCATATCCCTGTAATTCATTAGGATTCCTTTCACCATTGGCTCTTCAACTAAGTGCACAGTTGCTTAGTTTATGCTTGTGTATGGAAATTTAATTTGATCTACTGCAGCTGAGTTGTGCGAATGTGCAGCCCAAAGGCTGTTTTGATAACCAAGATTATTGAATTGGTCCTGTGATTGTAATTTGTTCCTCTTCTCCAGCTAGATTGTTTGAGAGTTGTTCTTGCCTTGCTGAGCACCTGATCTGGTTGGGGTCAGGGGGAAGGAAAGAATACAGTGCTTATTGATCTAGTCTAGCCAGCCTGTCAGATGAGCTGTAGCAATGTGCTTACCAGCTGGAGGAGGCACTGAAAATTATATGATGGATATTCTTAAAAATGGAGAAGAGACATTGTTCACTCTGCAGTGTGGACAGTGCAATGACAGTCCACTCTTCTGCTCTGCTTCCTTGCATTATAAACTTTCTGTAACAGACAGCTGCACACTTCTGTGCTGTGTATGTGATCTGACAGTGTATTAAATTCTAATACCAATCTGTGCATTAGCCATTGAGTTGTCCAGCACCAAAACAGACCCTTCAGCCCACTATGTCCCTGTGACTTTTTTTTTCTCCCCCCCCCCCCCAAATCTATGCTAATCTCATTTGCCTTTATTACATCTGTTTTCTTCTATGCCTTGCCTATTTAAGCGTCTGCCTAAGTATGTCCTAAATAGTGATTTGTATCCAACAACTCCACCATTCTGGCAGTGAGTTCCAGATATCAACCACCGGGTAAAAACAAAATTCTCCTCAACTTTCACTTTAACCCTATGCCCTCTTTTTTTTTGAGATGCTTACATTGGGGGTGAGGGGTGGGGGGCAGGCTAGGGAGTAAAAGAGTTGCAGAGCAAACTTGCCTGAAGCCAGAATATTGTATTCAATGTGTAAGTAGCTGTTTGACTTGGTCTTTCAGAACCGTTTCTTGCTGGAAAATAATAAGGAGCTGTGTGTTTCCTGGCAGGTGATGCACTATTTTATTTGCTACCTTCAGTGGCAAAAATTGATTTTTTCGTGCTGCAGGGTATTGCTCTGAGTGGTCTAACCTGACGCAAGTATTTAAGGGGTACTATTGCTTTCTTGTTATTTAGTAGGTTCTGTGCATTTTAATAACAAGTGGATATGTTCAGTTTGTGTTTTTTCTTAACTTTGTGAAATTTAATCCCATTTCTAAAAGAAATTGGGTTTGCAGCAGGAAATATTTCTTGCTCCAGCTATCATTCAAGTGAATCTGCTCTGGCATACCATAGGTATGATGAGCCAGAGTAGACTGTAAGGCCCTAAAGGCTGCTCAATAAGATAAAGGCTGATTTGATGATTGGCATTGACTCCATTTTTCCTTTTTGATGTCTGTTGCCCTTGATTTTCTTATAGCCCAAATGTCTGTCTCTCTCAGCCCTGACTATACTTAATGAGACAGCATCCTGGCTCTATTTTTCAAAAATTCTCAACTGCCTGAGAGAGAGAATTCTTGTCATCTCAGTTGTGAAACTGATATCTGTTTATTCTGAATCTCTGGCATTGGTTCTGGATTATCCTAGTTGAGGAAGTGATCTTGAGAGTTTTTGTGTGGCATTCGTAATAACAGTAGTTATTAAATGTCCCATGGCACTGAATTCCTGTTGGAGTCTGTCTGTATTCAATTACCACTGATCCACTTTTATGGCCTGCTGTTTTGGATTGAGTTTTAGATTTTCTAACTACAGTCTGCTGTTCCCCATGTCCGTCACTGGTGACTGTTTCTATCCGATGATCGTTCTAATAAAGAATGGCAAAAACTTCAAAAGATCTCATTGCTGACAAAATTGGTTGTTTTGGCTGTAGTATATTTTAATAGACGTTTATCTGCAGCTTTCCTGTTTTTTTTTCTTGTAACATGTACAGTAACAAACATTGTTCCTGTTTCTTAACTTAAAAACCCCAGTCGCCAAATATTGGAATCTGACAAATTTTGCTGTGACACTGCATAGGATAAGTTGGTAGTTTTGGGATACAGTGATGTAGAGACTGCTCGAGCAAAAATACAGGTCAGAAATGTGTGCTGAATTTATATTTTCCCTTATTAATTGGGGTTCCATTTGCCTCATTTGGGATAATACTTATCTGAAATCCAAGATAGTCTTTTCCAAGGTTGAGTTTCCTGTGGGTTAGTTGTGAAGATAGAAACATGATTCTCACATTTATTTCATATAGACAGCTGGGTCAGAATTTTAATGACTTTGGCATTCTTGACAGTTTAGACACATCTCTTGATTGTGCCTATGATGGTTTAATGGCTTTACCAGATTTTGATGTATAGCACAATGGTTTAAAGCACCAATGGCTCAGCTTAGTTCTTTATCCATTAGCAAAGCCCATCCTGTATTTTTCAACTTGAACGCTCTTTTGTATTCTTTCTCTAACTGCTCAGCTCTTAATTTTTTCTCTTGCTGTCCCCTAATGACCCATTGACCTGATGACCACTACAATTTACCTCCACAGCAGTCCTAGCCTCTCCCCCATCAAAGATATTACCTTTGTCCTATGCACCTCTCCCCAACCCCTCTAACTTAAAACTAACTTGTTTTTGATTCCTTCCCAACTCTGCTGAAAGGTCTCTGAGACATTAACTGTTTCTCTTTCTGCAGATTCAACCTGGCCTGCTGAGTATTTCTAGTATTTTCTGTTCTTATTTCATCTCTGCTTTTCCAGTTCCATTGTAGTTCCAATTCTTGGGCACTGAATACGTGAGAATAAATCCAGCATGTCCAGTCTCTCTATTCCCTGCCATTTACTGTTAGTACGATGTCCCAAAATGCATTACCTGCCTTGTCTGGATTAAATTCCATCAGCCACTGTTCTGCCCATTTGATGGGACATGTTATCAAGTCACTTTAAACAGAACAGTACAGCACAGGAACAGGCCCTTCGGCCCACCATGACGTCGATCTCAACTAATCCCATCTGCCTGCACATGATCTTTGTTTTTCCATTCCCTGCCTGATCATGTGTCTAAATGCCTCAAACATCGCTAGTGTATTTGCTTCTACCATCACCCCTGGCAGCATGTTCCAGGCACCTACCACTGTGTAAAGAAAGTTACCTTGCACATCTTTAACCTTTCACCCTCTCACCTTAATCCCATGCCCTCTAGTATTTGACATTTCCACCCTTGCTGGTGGTTGGGGAGGGTGTGTGTGGGGTAAAGCTCTATCTACCATATCTATGCTTGTCATAATTTTGTACTTTTATCAGGTCACCCCTCAGTCTCCACTCCAGAGAAAATGATCCAGGTTTGACCAATGTTTCCTTCAAGCTAGTCCAGACAACATTCTGTATTCTTCTGCACCCTCTCCAAAGCCTCCATTTCCCTCCTGTAATGTGGTGACTAGAACAGCACATGATACTTCAAATGTGGCCTAACTAAAGTTTTATACAGTTGTAACATGACCTCCTGATTTTTATACTCATGCCCCGACCAATGAAGGCAAGCACGCCATACACTTTCTTTAGATAGAGCCTGCTGGCATGGTGTCATGACGACAACCTCATCCTCCCTCAATGTCAACAAAAGAGATGGTAATTGACTTCAGGGCAGAGTACACACCCCTGTCTGTATCAATGGCGCTGAGGTGGAGATGGTTGAGAGCTTCAAGTCATAGTATTTGATGGGCAGGCACAGTGGTATAGTGGTTAGCATAATGCTTTACAGCACTAGCAACCCGGGTTCAATTCCTGCTATCTGTAAGGAGTTTGTACGTTCTCCCTGTGTCTGCATGGGTTTTCTCCAGGTGCTCCAGTTTTCTCCCACATTCCAAAGATGTACAGGTTAGGAAGTTGTGGGCATGCTATGTTGGCGCTGGAAGCATGGCGACACTTGCAGGCTGCCCCCAGAACACTACGCAAAAAATGCATTTTGCTGTGTTTTGATGTACATATGACTAATAAAGATCTTAAAGTCCCTCTGTGTAAATATGATAAACATCTTGTATTGGTCCAGCCATGTGGAGGCTATGGCCAAGAAAGCACATCAATACCTCTACTTCCTCTAGAAGGCTAAGGAAATTTAGCTTGTCCCTGATGACCCTCACCATAGAAAACATGCTATTCAGATACATCACAGCTTGGTATGTCAGCTGCTGTGCCCAAGACTGCAAGAATTTTCAGACAGTTGTGAATACAGCCCACTCTCACAGCTCATGAAAGCTAGCCTCCTCTCCATTGAGTCTCTCTATACTTACCACTGCCTTGGGAGAGCAGCCAACATAATCAAGGACCTTCGTGCGCTGGTCATTTTTCTCTTTCCTTCCCCTCCCCCCCCAATCCCATTGGGCAGAAGATACAATAGCTTGAGAACATGTACCACCACTATTATAAGACTCTTGAACAGATCTCTTATACAATAAAGAAGAACTCTTGATCTCAGACTACCTCATTATGGCCCCTGTATTTTATTTGTCTACCTGCACTGCACTTTGTCTATAACTGCAAAACTATATTCTGCTTTTTTTTTTCCTTTTGCACTACCTCAATGTACTTGTGCTTTTCACTGTATCTCAGTACATGTGACAATAATAAACCAGTTATATCTTGTTGCCACTTTCGGGGAGCTATGAACTTACAGCTCAAGATCCCTCTCTACATCAATGTACCGAAGGATGTTGCCATTTACTCTATACTTTCCTTTTGCACATGACCTCCAAAAATGCAACATCTTGTCCTTGTCCAGAATAAACCTCATCTGCCATTTCTCTGCCCAAATTTCCAACTGATCTATATCCTGCTATATCATTTGATGACCTTAGTTACTCCACAACTCTACCAATTGTTATACTGTCTGCAAACTTGCCAATCAGACCACCATACATTTTCCTTGGTCCCAGCACTGATCCTTGAGGAAACCACTGGTCATGACCTCCAGTCAGAGGTGCATCCCTCCACCTTTGTCTTCAATGAGCAAGCCAATTTTGTATCCAACTTGCTGTGGATCCCAGGTGCCTTAATCTTCTGGACCAGCGTATCATGAGGGCCCTTGATAAATGCTTTACTAGAGATTACATAGCCAACATTTCACTGCCCTATAATCAATCATCTGTTGTCTCCTCAAAAAAAAAAATTCAACCAAATTTGAGGCAAGACCTCCCACACACAAACCATGCTGACTATCCCTGATAAGTTCATGCTTTTCCAAGGGCGAGTAAATCCTGTCCTTAAGAAACTTTAATAATTTCCTGTCCACTGATGTCAGCCTATAATTTCCTGGTTTAAACATTGGCTGTACCCTAGTGCTCTCAGACATCATCTATGGCTAAAAGGGTCTCTACCGAGGCCCCATCAATCTTCTTCCTTGCCTCCCTCGGTATTCTGATAGATTCCATTGGGCCCTGGAGTCTTGTGCACTTTAATGTTTCTCAATGCACGTAACACCACCACCTTCTTAATATCGACATCCCGTAGAATATCAACATGCCCCTCCTGAATCTCACCATCATCCTTGTCCAGGTGACTACTGACCTCACCCACTTCCTCTCGCTCCATGCATAAATTGCCTCCATTGTCCTTGAGTGGACCTACCCTTTCACTAACTACCCTGTTGCTCCTCATAGACACACAAAATGCCCTGGGATTCTCCTTAATCCTACTTGCCAAAGGCATCTCATGGCCCCTTTTAGCCTTCCTGATTCATGCTCTGCCTGATTTTTGGCTTTCTAAACCTCATTTATGTGTTGCCGCAGAATTTTCTCAGGATGGTGTCCTTGAGTACAATTGTGCTGAACCAATGACCTTCCTTTCATTAGAAGGTCAGAATTCCCCAATTTTCTATAAGGGTAGCAGACACATGAAGCACCTGCAAGTTTCCCTTCATGTGGCACACTATACAACTTGATGTTATTTCCTTCTATCTTGTCTGTGGTCTGTTGTCTAAATTGGGCCTGCAGCAGTTGTGAGTGATCTAACGTCAGGAATGAACCTACTTGGATCTTGTACTCATCGATATGCCTGTGATAGGTACACCTGTCCCTGATGGCATTGTGTCCCTTCTTCACACCAATGACGTTCTTCATTCTACTGCGTGGCACTTTATGTGTGCTAAATGAAATGGACCCAGCTGAAAACTGGTTATCCATCAGTAGCAATAGAAGTCTGTAACCTCATGGCCTGACATGTCCCACATATCCATTACTTTCAAGCTAGGAAATCAACTGTGGCTCAATGAGGAGTCCTCAAGGATATGCCTCGGGTAGCACAAGGTACATCTAAAACTGAGGTGTTAACTTTGTAACACTGTAAAACCTGTGCTCAACAGCATGCAATAGACAAGGTTAAGCAACCTTGCAACCAACAGATCAGATCAAAAGTCCTACTAGTCACAGATAATTAAATAGCTGATGGGAGGAGGTGGCTTCAACAACATCCCTGACCTCAAAAATGTTGTTTCCTAGCATTCAGTACCATGTTCAGCCAGAAGTACCAAGTAGATGATCCATCTTGGCCTCCTCCTGAAATCCCCACCATCACAGATCACAGAAGCCAATTAGATTCACTTGTGTGATATCAAAAAAAATCCAAGAGCTCTTCAAGCTGTGGGACCAGACAAAATCCCAGCTGTATTGCTGAAGACCTGAGTTCCAGAATTAGCTGTGACTCCAGCCAAGCTCTTCCAGTATATTTACAATGGGTATCTAACTGACAACTTGGAAATATGCCCAGCTATGTCCTCTTAACAAAAAGCAGGACAAATGTAATCTGGCTAACGACAACCAGATCAATCTACTCTCAATCATCATCAAAGTGATGGAAGCTGTTGTTGACGGTGTTATCAAGTGGCACTTATTCACTAATCACCTACTTGCAGATGTTGAGTTTGGGTTTTTCTTGGACCACTCCAGACCTCATCACAGCCGTGGTCCAAAGCTGAATTCCAGAAAAGAGAGTGACTACCCTTGATATATGGGGCAAAGTAACAGGCCCTTCAGCCCACAATGTCTTGGTCAACCATGATGACAAATTAAACCTGTCTGCCTGCACGTGATCTATATCCCATCATCCCCTGCCTGTTTGTGTGTCTGCTTCCACCACTTCCTCTGGTAATGCATTCCGGGCACCTAGCACTCTCTGTGTAAGAGGAAAAAAACTTTCCTCATAAATCTCCTTTACTCTTTTCCCCTCTCACCATAAAGCTATGCCCTCCTAATATTTGACATTTCCTCCTTGGGTAAAGGACTGATTACCTACTCTATCTATGGCTCTCATAATTTTATATATTTCTATCTGGTCACCTCTTGGCCTCTGTTCTAGAAAAAACAATCCAAGTTTGTCCAACCTTGTAGCTGATGCTCTTCAGTCCTGGCAGCATCCTGGTGAACCTCTTCTGCACCCTCTCCAAAGCCTCCACATCCTTCCTGTAATGCAACAACCAGAACTGCACACAATACTCCAAATATGGCCTAACCAAAGTTTTGTACAGCTGCAACATGACTTCCTGACTTGTATACTCAACACCCTGGCAGATGAAGGCAAGTATGCCGTATGTTGCCTTTACCACCCTATCTACTTGTTTCCACTTTCAGGGAGCTGTGGACTTGCACCCCAAGATCCCCCTGTATATCAATGCCCTGAGGGGTCCTGCCATTTACCAAGACACAAGAGAGACTGCAGATGCTGGAAATCTGGAGCAACACACGCGAAATGCTGGAGGAACTCAGCAGATCAGGCAGTGTCTGTGGAGGAAAATGAACGGTGGACGTTTTGGGCCGAGAACCTTCATCATATCCCAGTCCTGATTAAGGGTCTATGCTCAAAACGTTGACTGTTCATTTCCTTCCACAGATACTGCCTGACCTGAGTTCTTCCAGCATTTTGTGTGTTGCTCCTGCCATTTACTATATACTTTTACATTTCAGCTCCCAAAGTGCAACACCTCACACTTGTCTGGATTAAATTCCATCTGCCGTGTCTCTGCCCACATTTCCAATGAGTTTATATCCTGTCGAATCCTTTGAAGGCATCATTTGACTGAGTGTCGATTAAAGGATCCCTTGTAAGGCAATGGGTGTTAAGGGGGAAAACAACCCCAATGGTTGAAGCCATATCTTGCATGAAGTAAGGTTGTTGTGATTGTTGGGGTCCATTATCCCAGCCCCAGGTCATCACTCAGGAGTTCACAGAACAGTGTCATAGGACCATCCGTTTCAGCTGCTTCAATGACCTCCCTTCCATCATAATATTTGTTGATGATTACACAATTACCATTCACTATTCCTTGGCAAAGGAAGCAATCCACACCCATACGCAGCAATACCCTGATAACAATAAGACTTTGGCTAATAAGTTGCAAGCAAGAATTGTGCCCCAAAAGAAACCATGGAATGCCCATCTCCAACAAGAGAGTCTAACCACTAACCTTGAAAAGGCTCTTAGACTGGCACACAAATGTGCAGAGAATAGAAGGATACGGACTATGTGCAGGCAGAAGGGATTAGATGTCATTAATTTAATTAGTTTTGGTACAACATCATGGGCCGAAGGGCCTGTTCCTGTGCTGTACTGTTCTATAATGTTGGAAACTTGAATGTCCATTTTGACAGGGAAAAAAAAGGCATATTTAAATGAGAGATGGCAGAGCTTTGAGATGGAGAGATCTTGGTGTCCCAGTGTGAGATTCACATAGGATAGGATGGAGGTACAGCAAGTTTATTAGGAAAGGTTAATAGGATGTTGTTGTTTACTGCTGGAGAGGGACAGGTCCTCAAACTGAACCTTCACTGCATTCCCTCTGTGGCAAGTACATTCTTCATCCTTTCTCTGGTAAGGAGACCAAAACTCTTTTAAGAGACTGTTGGATAGGTACATAGAGCTGAGAAAAATAGAGGGCTATGGGTAAGCCTAGTAATTTCTGGGGCAGGGACATGTTCGGCTCAGCTTTGTGGGCCGAAGGGCCTGAATTGTGCTGTAGGGTTTTCTATGTTTCTATGTTTTCTAACTCCAGGTGAGGTTCAGCAAGTACCTGTACATTTGTAGTAATACTTGAGTTACCAGGGAACACGGGAACCAGATCCCCAGTGAGTTACAAGGGAGCGTGGGAATAAGTATTTGGTGACGTGGATGTCGAAATGAGGAATTCCGGAAAGCGGATTATTGGAGTTTTACTGTACTCTGCTTTCTGTTTCATGCTTCGACATTATGCTTTTCAAGCCACATTTTTGATGCTTGATAATTATGAAAAAGATGTTGCAGGTTTTGGTGGATCATAATTTGGTGTCAATGCTTGATTCTCAAAATTTTGGTTGAGGTTCAAGTTACTCGTTGCCGAGAATGAGCATTCACGTTTCTGTTGTACTACATCTGTTGGAATCATCATCCTCCTCATTCAAACAACTTGCAGAAACATTTACAAGTAATCATCTAGGTTCAATAGCCGGGACCTTGTATCAGCTATAGACAACCTTTTTTTACAGACCACCCTTTTCCTCTCCAACCCCACACCCTCACTTATTTTCCTCTCTAACGTCCCCCCCATTTTCTCACTGGTTTCTCTCCCATTACAACATCAGCTGAGATTGAATATTCAAGATATTCAAGTTCTATAAATTGGAGCCCACTATCTGCTGCCATTCAAGAGTGCTGCCTACTAAACTGTCCAAAACATGTAGGAAAAAATATGTACATCTCACCTAGCCATTAATGCTTCCTGTATATGTCTAGGCAGTCACAGAATGAAAGAATTTCATTAGTCGTTGCTAGGCTGTGGGAATCACTGGGAGCACCATGCATTTATTACTCTTTTATATTTGAAGGAGTTGGTGTTCTTCCTTTAACTGTTGCACAGAAGGAAGTCGTTTGAGGAAAAAGTTCTTCTCCCAGAGGGTTGTGAATTTGTGGAATGCACTGCCTCAGAGGGCAGCAGAGGCCAATTCTCTGGGCACTTTCAAGAAGGAGCTAGATAAGTTTCTTATAGATAGGGGAATCAAGGGATATGGGGACAAGGCAGGAACAGGATATTGATTGTTGAGGATCAGCCATGATCTCAAAATGGCGATGCAGACTCGAAGGGCCGTATGGTCTACTTCTGCTCCTATTGTCTATTGTCTAAAAGAGCTATTTAGGCTAATCCCATCTCCCAGCACTTGGCCCTGTAGGCTTTTCAAGTGCTCATCCACAGCCTTTGAAGTCACAAGAGTTAGATTAAGGGCACAGAACATAATTCATCTAACAATATGTCCATTGAATGGGCAAAAATTGCATGTTTGAAATAAGATTTATTTGGCACTTTGAATTACAGTCTGGAACGGGATCATTGCTTGAACTCAGGTTAAAAATGGAGAAAGCTGCTGTATCACCAAAGTGCAGTCCTGCTAGGATTTAGGAGAACTTAATATTGTGTTTTAACCAAAGGTAATCCCCTCATCTCTGTAGTCATACAATCCTTTGGCCTCTAGTGCTTGTTGAAATACTTGGTAGATTTGTGCAAATTAGTGATTAACCATGGAATGTGCATGGCACACTTGTGGGGTGGCTGCATCGATTCTCAGGAGACTGCCAGTATTTCATCAACTTAGCAAGCAGCACAATTAATTACCTCAGTGGCTGGTTTGTTAGGCAGGCAGCTGACAAGTGGAGAGTATAAATTATACCACTGTCGTGACCTCTGTGCTTTTATTTTGATGACTATGCATTAACATGGAAGACAAGTTTACACTTAATGTGGCTTATTTGATATTCAGACCACCATTAAGATAATTGATCATGTATTTAGTTGGTTATAATAGCCTGTCTGATGACCCTTTAATGTGATCAATGAAAATACTTATTTTTAGAAGTTTTTGATTTTATTGCTTGTTGGTTTGGATGGGTAATAAAGAAATAAGGACAGATAAATTGCCTTGATGTCACAGTTATCTGCTTTCACTAATTACAAACTCTGACTAATTTCCAGGATCCAAGTTTGTGTCCATTGTGTGCTCCGGGAGTATGTAGTTCTAATGCTCAAAATGTCGGCAGGAAATGTGCTTCAGAAATCAGCTTTGCTGCACATCTGATAGTACTCCAGTGGTGTGTGTTATTAATTTTGTGTTATTAGTCTGACAAATAGGGATATTGTAGTACAAACCTGATAATAGTTCAGAGATGTGCAGAGTAGACCTGCTGATTAATCAATGTGAATAGCTGTGAAACAATAATGGAACTAGATTGACGTTCAATGGTACAGAAGAGACTTGTGTGCAAAATGTAAGAGAGTACGGAATAATGGTCTCTGTGCACGATGTGAATTAGTGGAAAAGATTTGCAGTTTTCACTTGGTAAGATAGTTCCAATGAACTGATGGATCCTGCGTTCACATCAGCTGGTGGTGAGCTGTGGCAGTGTAGTTTACACATTGTGATACCCCAGATCGTGTCGACAGATGTGCCTTCATTTTTGTCACCTGCCCTTGATTATTTTTGTTCAGCTTGCGTTCTGGCAATATCCTTTGAGAAATGTCCAAAATGGGTGAGTTGGACTTAGAGGTTAAAACACACTTGGACAACTGGGGAAATTTAAATGTAATTCATTTCATAATCTCTTGTCCTTCTGGAATTGCCTGCAATTTTAGACGTATTTGACAGCAATAAGATAAGATCTTTATTAGTCACATGTACATCGAAACACACAGTGAAATACATCTTTTGCGTAGTGATTTTGGGGGGCAGCCCGCAAGTGTCACCACACTTTCGGCACCAACATAGCATGCCCATAACTTCCTAACCTGTATGTCTTTGGAATGTGGGAGGAAACCGGAGCACCCGGAGGAAACCCACACAGACACGGGGAGAATGTATAAACTCCTTACAGACAGTGGCCGGATTTGAACCTGGGTCGCTGGGACTGTAAAGCATTATGCTAACCACTATGCTACCAATCTTACCTTTTTCCATGACTACTTTGAAACTTACCGAACTATAGTTACTATTCCCAAAGAGTTCCTGTATAGAAACTTGTACCACTTGCCCAGCCTCATTCCCTAAGAAGTCCTGTACAGCCTCCTCCCTTAACTCTCCAGCCTGCACATCCCACTTCTGATGAAAAACTGATTAGAAGTATTCATTTAGGACATCGCTCATGTCCCCTGACTCCACACACACATTAACTCTTTGGTCCCTGAAGGGACCTATTCTTAGCTACTCTCTTGCTTCCCTTGTAGGACTCTGTAAATACTGCTTCAAAAAACCCTCTTGGATGCGTTGCACAAATTCCACCCCACTGTAAGCCCCATGCACTAAGGCAATCCTAGTCAATATTGGGAAAGTTAATGTCCCCCACTACTACAGTCCCTTTGCTTTTACATCCTTCTGTGATTTGCTTACATACTGACATTTCTTCTAATTTGGGTTGGGTATTGGGAGGCCTGTAGTTTAACCCCATTGAAGTGGTTGACCCTTCTTGTTCCCAAGTTTTACTCATATAGCCACATAGTGTAATTGCAACAACATCATCATTCCATGTGCTGATCCGCGCTCTGAACTCATCCATTTACCTATGAGGCTCCTTGCATTAAAGTAAGTGCAGTTAAGTCTACTGGCCCTTTCATGCATCTCCGCTTGTCTGTGTCTGCTCTTCCCACTGGACTTGTCTGTTCTATTTTCTATATATAAGTCAGCCTGTCTCCTGCTGCACTGTCATTCTGGGTTGCGTGCTCCTGCCTCACTAGTTTAAACCCTCCTGATTAGCACAAGCAACCCTCCCCGCAGGTATATTGGTCCCCGTCCAGTTTAGTGTAACCTATCCTTCTTGTGCAGGTCACCCCTGCTCCAATGATCCAAAAACCTGAAGCCTTTCCTCCTGTACCAGCTCTTTAGCCACACATTCACAGAGTTGTGCAGCATAGAAACAGGCCCTTTGGCCCACCATGTCTATGCTGGCTGTCATGCCTATCTCCATATTCCCACTTGGATTCATGGAGTTGGACAGCATGGGGATCATCCATCTGTCCTATCCCCCTAATTCTATGCTCACTATCAAGTGCCACAGGGATGAATACTGAGATTACAACCCCAGAGGTCCTGCTTTTCAACTTTTTACCTAACTCCTTTTGTAGGACCACATCTCTCTTACATATGTCATTGGTACCAATATGGGCTACGACCTCTGGCTGCTTGCCCTCCCCTTTCAGAATGTTCCGTACCCGCTCTGAGACATCCTTGATCCTGGCACCTGGGAGGCAAAACACCATCCTGGAGTCTTGTCCACGATCACAGATATACCTGTGTATTACGTGTGTATACCAGATGTACCCTGACTATTGAGTCCCCGATCACTTCTGCTCATCTAGACTTTGTCCATCTCTGCTGTAAAACAGAACCAGTCGTGGTACCACTGATTTTGCTGGTGCTGCATTCTTCTGAAAGGCCATCTCCTCCTCAACAGTATCCAAAGCATATATACTTGTTGGGGAAATAGCCACTGATGATACTTGCACTGCCTGCCTGCCCTTCCTGGTGGTCATCCATCTACTGTCTGGCTGAACATGCAGTGTGACCACGTTAACTGAAGCTCCTGTTTGGACCCTTTCTGGCTTCTGTATGTTTCTCAGTGAGGGGTCATTTAATGAATATGGACTGGAAATGTTTAGTTGAATATAATTGGTTTCAGATTTGTGTGAGTCATTCAAGGACAATGTGGTGAGTAAGTATGTTGCATTAAACAAAAAAGTGAAGCTCCCAAAGCTGGAGCCCCCAAAGATCAAACTTGGCTCAGGCTGCTAAATTAACTTCTCTCAGTCTGTATAGTATTGGTTGTCTTATTAAAGGAAGGATGTTAATGTGTTGGAAGAAGTTTAGACAAGATTTTCTAGACTAATATTGGGAATGGGCAGGGTATTTTATGAGGAAACATTGGGCAGGCTTGGCTTGTACTTACCGGAGTTTAGAAGTTTAGTGAGAGGGGACTTGATTGACTCAAGATCCTGAATGATCTTGATAGGATGAACATGGAGAGGATGTTTCCTTTGGTGGAGAATCGAGAAGTAGGGGTCACTGTTTAAAAGTGAGGCATTGCCCATTGGAAACAGGATTTTCTCTCCCCCCCCCCCCCCTGAGTTTTGAGTCTTAAGTCTTTGGAATCTCTTCATGAGATGGTGGAAGCTGTGTTTGAACATTTAAAGATGGAGATACTTGATAAGCCAGGGAGTGTAAAGTTACCTCAGATGGATGAGAGTATGCAATTGAGGTTACAGTCAGATCAGTTGTGACCTTATTAAATGGTGGAGCAGGTTTAAGGAGTCAAGTGGCCTACTACTGGAAATGGAGGTTAGTGAAGGGCACAGATTATAGTTAGTTGCCATGAATTTTTCCAAGCACATCTCCCAATCCCACAACCTATATCATCAAGGACATCAGGCACATGGGAAGACCACCACCTCCAGGTTCCTTCCTCAAGTCATGCATCATCTTGAAAACATCACTGTTCATTCATTGGTGCTTGATCTAAAACCTGGAACTCCACCCCCCCCCCCAAAACAGCATCATCAGAGTACCTTCACCAGAGGGACTGCAGAGTTTAAACAAAGTGGCTCACCACCACTTTCCCAAGCAACTAAGGAACTGAATAAATGCTGGCTTTTCCGGTATTACCCAGATCCTGTAATAGAAATTTATTTTCTGAAAGTTTAGAAGCATCAGCTGATTACATTGAACTATATAAAATTCTGTAAGGATTTGACAGAGAGGAAATTGGGCTATCATGTATCAGGGAGGGAAGTTCAATAGGATATATTTGGGCTCCAGGTGAGAAGGAAGGATTTTTTTGCACATGAGGTGCTGTCAGAACACAAGGGAATTGAAAAATAGGCTAGTGTGTCAAAGCAAGAACAATCCCTTGAGGACTGTTTTTAGTGGCATCAGATTGAAGGTTGCAGGAATGGCAGAGAATTGAATGTGGGGGCTGGTGGAACAAAAGGGCAAGGCAAGTAAATTCAGTTCTGAGAGGGAGAGGAAGGATTGAGAGTTCAAATGCATAATTGTGGGACCTTTTAGTAGTGTGGAGGGGAGCTTCTCACTTGAGGATGATAGAAGCTGTATATAAGGTGGCACCTTCAGAATAGATTCAGCTGCAAAACTGGAGAATGAAGTAGCCGTAACAGAAGCAAGATGGGAGAGCGAATCGGGAGTCAGTGGATTCAAAAGTGTATTACCTGTGGTTATACTTGCGTGCACCCCATTTCCTCTGAGGACATTTCCATTCTGCTTGTTTCTCCATCTTTGTAGCACCCATTTCAATATGTCGATATATACACACTGTATATTCTGTTAAGGACTTTAAGTACTTGAATATCTGCTTTGAGTCTTCAGAACAAGTGAACCAGGGCTCCAACCTTGTAGCTCAGGTGGGTATAAACAAAACTTTAATGGTGCCTTTAACATTGCAAAAATAAAAGGTTTGTATTGACACCTTTAGCTGCATATCTTGTTGTACCGTGACTAGAATTATGTTTACAGTGAGAGATGATACATAAACTCAGAAAGATCAAATGAATTTCCAGACTCCTGAAATTGGCTCTATGGATAATTTGATCAATGAAACGTTGCCAATCAATGCTCCCTTTTGAAGTCTGTTTAGTTTATAGCTGAGAGCGCTATTTGTGTTCCTTTCTCTGTGAGGGCAGTGCACATGAATTGACATCCTTTTGACAGTTATTTGCGTCAACAGCTCTTCTCACTGCCCTTCCTGCAGCAACGTATCCATAAAGAATATTTCCATCATTGTCAGTTGAACAGATCATCTCAATGCAACACTGGGCATGGGTGAAATCTACTTGGAGCATTGTCATTTACAAACTGCTTAAATTTGGCAAGGTGTGTGTAACTCGTCTGCTTTTGGTTTATTAGGTTGTGCACTGGGAGTAAGGCGTAGGGAATCTGAACATGAGTAACACAGCGGCGACGAGAAAGCCATACAGGAAGGCACCACCTCAGCACCGGGAGAATCGGAGTGAGCCACCTATTTTTAGGAATGAACTAGACGGGACAGCCGTACCAACTGAGCAGAGTCAGGTAACTGAGAACACCCGTGTGCCTAGACTGCAGCACAGACGATTCAGTTGCACGGATACCATTGGTGAACCAGACGTAGAGGTTCTGCAAAGTGTGAGAAATTCAGAAGCACCAAACGCCCATTTTTCTCCCCTCTGGTCTCAGGATTCCAGCAGTGAAAGAGAAGGTGCCTCTTCTCCTAACAGGCTGGGGTTTTGCAGTGAGAACATACACAGACAGTCAGGTGAAGGTGATCCAAGATCCACGCAACAAAACTTTTCTCAGTTTATGAGTAAAACTGCAATACCGCTCATGAATTTGAATGATGCCGAAACTTTAAGACATTCCCTGAAAACCAGGAGTCTGGGGCATAGTTCAACATTTAAAGAACCCACTGAAATTCTGGTTCCGAAGGAGTCAGATAGTTCCCAGATTCATCAGCCTCGCAAAGGAATTCTCAAACAGACTAATGTGCTAGGGGTGGAAGTTGAAAGTCTGCGTAAGGCCAGATCTGCAGAAACATTATCCCAGAGTAGGACAGAGCAGTTAATTTATTCCTCGCAATACATGTTGAGAGGGCAGAGGGGCAGAAGAGCCTCCATGCAAGGCAAACTATCTTCACAGTTCAGTTCAGTGCAAGGTAGGCACCAAAGGCCAGGTGCAGAGATCATAGAAGAGAAACTGAAATTTTCAAAATTTCTGGATGAGATCACCTTTAGAGTGCTGAGTCGACATAATCTTCAATCATTAGGAGTTACTCAGTTTAAAAAACAAACGACGAGCCACTTATCCCCAGGTCTAAGCCGAGATCTGGGTCCAGAACCGAGGGACAGCAAAGGGGAAATGCAAGATGTGAAATGTGATGGCATGGTGAAGGGGTCAGGTGGAAGCACAGATGTGTCAGAGAGAAAGAACACTGTGCAACTCAGAGCTGAGTCCAAGCAAGGGTGGCAGTATGTGGGTAGACCACTAAGTCCAGGAACAGTTGGAAGGCAATGGGTAGCAAGCAAAGATAGAATTGATAAGCACCACAGAATCCCCGTTCGGAGAGGAAGTGTAGAAAGATGTCCCGAGTGTGCAGCAAAATTACTGGAATCCAGTGGTGAGAGACAGCAAAGAAGCAACAGGCTGGGTAAAGCAAATAAAGAGGATGGATTTGAAATCAGTCAAGAGTGCATGCAACTTCAGGATCTAGCAGCTGGAGTGGGACAGAAGGACATTGATGAGAAATCTCAAGCTGGTTTAAGGCCATCTCTACATTCAGATCAGGATAGGCATTTGGCAGCTCTGCAAATGGCATCCATCGTTGTGCAAAATAAGGTAAGGCCAAAGAACTGTATCAGTTTGAAACTTGTACCTTTTGGTTGGTTTCATGTCTCTCATTTGATGTAGTTATCTACTGAGCATTTATTCTGAGAGTAGTTGCATGCAATGAAAGGTCAGTGATTAAATGTTGTATGCAAGTTTGCCAAAATACATGAGGGACATCTTCCCAGAGTTAACATGCTACACCAGTTAAAATTTCATAATTTTTTTACAGGATTTATTCCTTCACATTTTCTAAGAAACTCTTGCATTCTGTTAAGTAACAATTTGAGTGTTGCTAATCTCAGTTTAATTGCAGTTGAAAGAACAGTTTTTGTAGTCCATTGAGATCGGAGAACTGTGATTCAACCTGTGCTTTGCTTGAGTTAGACATCAGAGGGTTTTTCCCGATGTGATTCTGAACCATGAAGATCAGGGAGCTCTGACCCAGTCCCTGCTTTGTGCTGGATTAGATATCCAGGGTTTTTTTTATGCTTTGATATTGGGGAGCTCTGATTCAAGCTGTGTTTTGCTTCATTTAGTTACTGGGGTACTTTGATGTGGTCCTAATCTATTGAAATTGGGGAGCTTTGATTCTGTTCCTGCTTTGTGCTGGACTGGTTAATGTGGTCGTAATCCATCAAATTAATGATCCCTGCTTTGTGATGAGTTAGTAATCAGGGTGCCCACTGTGTCCTGGAATTAGGCAGAGTAACATTTCTCCTGCTCAATTCATGAACTCCCTTTGGAAATTGTGAATTAAATTAATGTTTAATTTTGCCTCACCTTCGTCACTGGTGTGATTTTTGCTTTTGGGGTGGGATTTAAGGGGCTGACTGCACTGAAGGACCATTACCCTGGTATGTGCACAAATCCATAGGAAAGGAGGAGAGAAGCTTGGAAATTTTGGTGCAATTCACTGGGTGCAAAAGAATATTGATATAAGTAGTCAAAAAAAGCTGAATGTTGCTAAAGTGAATGTAGTAAGAATGTTGGAAGTGGCTTTTCACTGAAGTGTAACTGGCTTAATAATGCATGACTCTTCATATCTTTTTTTTAAATTTTAGTTGGTAAATGTTCCAGACAGCTGAAAAAACAATGCAAGTGGAAAGTTGCAAGTTGATGTAGAGTTGAGGAAGGAATAGAGAGTCATAGAGTTGAGCAACGGGCTCTTGGGCCCACCACATCCATGTTGATCTGTTTGCTTGTCTACACAAATCCCATTTGCCTGCACGTACCGTATCCTTCTACGTTTTACCTATTGAGTGTCTGTATAAATGCCTCTTAAATGTAGCACTTGTATCTGTTTCCAGCACCACTTC
This sequence comes from Pristis pectinata, assembly GCF_009764475.1. Taxonomy (NCBI): domain Eukaryota; kingdom Metazoa; phylum Chordata; class Chondrichthyes; order Rhinopristiformes; family Pristidae; genus Pristis; species Pristis pectinata. Next base: position 98,873,182 of record NC_067414.1, on the reverse strand, counting down.
TGGCAACATGTTCCAGTTAACAACCAGGCAGGGTGTTTGCAAAAAAAAACCTACCCATCTGATCCCCTTCAGAACTCCTTCTCATCTGAACCCTCAAGTTCATGTTCCTACCATGGGGAGAAAAGATTTTAATTATCTACCCTGTCTGTCTCTCATAATCAGCCTTCTTTGCTTCAGGGGAAACAAGCCCAGCCCATCCAATCTCTCCCCATAACTAAAGTCCTCCAATCCAGGCAACATCCTGGTGCATCTCCTCTGCACTCTCTCTCGCACAATCACACCCTTCCTATAGTGTGGTAACTGAAACTGCACACAGTACTCCAATGGCTTAACTAGTGTTTTGTAAAGTTATGGAAGGTTAGGGTAGGAAGTGGTTGGAATGACAGGGGGCTGCTATGGAATACAAGCATGTCACAGACTATTTGGAACAGTTGGTTTAGATTATATATAAGTGTACCATATAATGCTGAAGGAAGGGACACTTGATGTTCTGAGGTGAGACCTGAAGCATTTGCAATTGTATTCAAACAGAGGTGCTGAGTCAATGATTCGCCTTGGCTTCCTCCCAAAATTCCCCTTGGCTGATCCTTTCATCCCAAGTGATATCAAGAAATTGTTTAAGGCATTGAATAGAGCAAATGTTGTAGGACCAGACTAGATTCCAGCGGTAGTACTGAAGACTTGGGCATAGAACAAGCTATGTTTCAAATCAAGCCATTCAAGTACAGTTACAGAATTGGTATCTACCCAACAATGTGGAAAATTCCAAAATAATTTATTCTCAAAGTAGGACAAATCCAATCCGGCTAATCACTGCTGAATCAATGAAGTTTGAGTCATCAGCAGATTGATGGAAAATGTCATCAATAATGCAGTCATGAAGAATTTATTTACAAAATTATGAGGGGGGAGATAATATGAATCTTTTTCCCCACAGTGAGGCTATCTAAGATGAGGGCATAGGTATAAAGTAAGCAGTAGGAGCATTAGAGGGGATCCGAGGAGGGATTTTTTTTCCACAGTGGTTGGGAACTGGAATGTCCTGGCTGAGGAGTTGGTGAAAAGTGGTACTTTCAGAATATTTAAAAAAAAAACATCAAGACAAGTACTTGAACCATCAACCTGTAGGCTCTGTTGGAATTTAATCCTGATTAAGTGTGAAGTGATGCATTTTGGGAGGTCAAGTAAGGGTAGAACATAATGGCAGAGCCCTCAGGAATATTGAGGAACAGTGGGACCTTGGTGAACAAGTCCAAAGATCCCTAAAGTTGTCTGCATAAGTAGATAGGTTGGTAAAGAAGTCATACAGGGTACTAGCTGGAGCATATAAGAGCAGGGAAGTTATGGTACAGCTTTACAAAACATCTGAGGCCACAGCTGAAATACTGTGTGCAGTTTTATTTGCCTCAGTATAGATATTATGTGATTACTCTGGAGTGGGTGCAGAGGGGATTCACCAGTTGGTGAGGCTGCATTTTGGAATATTGTGTTCAGTATTGGTCACCCTGCTATAGGAAAGATGCTATTAAGCTGAAAAAAGTGCAAAGAAGATTTACGAGGATATTTCTGGGACTTGAGGGACTGAATTATGGAGAGAGGTTGAGCAGGTTGGGACTGTTTTCATTGGACCATAGGAGAATGAGGGGTGATCTTATGGAGGTATATAAAATCATGAGGGGCATAGATGGGGTGAATGCTCTCGGTCTTTTTTCCAGGGTTGGGGAATCAAGAACTAGAGAGCATAGGTTTAAGGTGAGAGGGGAGAGATTTAATAGGAATCTGAGGGACAACCTTTTCACCTAGAGTGTGGTCAGTATATGGAATGAGCTGTCAGAGGAAGTGGTTGAGGGCAGGTATATGGACAACATTTAAAAGACACTTGGACGGGTACATGGATAGGAAAGGCTTATAGACAGAGAGAGCGATATGGGCCAAACACTGGTAAATGGGACTAGCTTAGATGAGAACCTTGGTCAGCATGGATGAGTTGGGCCAAAGGGCCTGTTTCTTTGCTCTATGACCAGGATGTTGCCTGGGATGGAGCGTCTCAGTTATGAGCAGAGACCGGATAGGGTGGGATCATTTTCCTTGGAGCAGAGAAGACAGAGGGGAGAACTAATAAAGGTGTACAGAATTAGGTGGGACATAGATAGAGTGGGCAGTAGTAAACTTTACCCCATAGCAGATTGTCCATAACCAGAGGGCATAACTTTAAGGTAAGGGTTTAGTGGGGATACAAGGCAGAACTTTTTCACCAAGAGGGTTTTTGGACTTTGGAATACACTGCCAGAGAGGGTGGTGGAGGCAGAGACTCTCATGGCATTTAAGAAGCATCTAGATGAGCACTTGAATCACCAGAGCATAGCAAATGCAAGACCAAGTGCTGGTAAATGGGATTCATATGGATGGGTGCTTGATATTTGCCAAATACAGAGGGTCAAAGGGTCTGTATCCATGTCTTATGACTCTATAACAAAGTAAGTTGGGAAGATGAGTTTAATTAGTCTAACTGTTGCACCTCTCTTCTCCACAGGAACCACTGACTGATGGAGACCGAATTAAGTAAGTTGATTTCTATTATGTTGTGTTGCAATTTTTATGGACTAATGATGTAGTGAACTGTCAGTATGATCGGTTAACAACTAGAAGATTCCATTTAGCTGTATGATATAGGATTCCTGTTATTGAAGTATTTGATCTTGGTTTGTTCTTTTATCCCAATGCTCTAATACACACATTTCATCTTGTATTTGAAGCAGTTCTGGAGTGTGGTGCTTTCTCTGTTCATTCCCCTTGTATGCACTATCCTATTTAGATATGACATTTAATTATTCCTTTACCCAGAAATATCATATTCAATCATGAAGTCTCCACACAGACAGCTGCCAAAGTGCCCCAGCAGGAGAATTGGAAGCTATCTGGACAGCACCTTTTCTCTACCCTTGCTATGATCTTGACATTGTTCCTGAAGTATACTGCCCAGGAGATTCACTTTAGTACATTAGAATAGCACCTGCAATGAAAGACTCCTGTTTATATTCTTATTAGAGCAGAGAAGGTTAACCAGAGAATTGATAAAATTGTTTAAAAATTCTGAATGCTTTTGATAGAGTAAATGAGGCAAAACCACATCAGAACCACGGCAGAAGTTTTGGTAACCAGAGGGGGGAAAGAATCAGAGGCTGCAATGTTGACAACTTCATGTGAACTTCAGCAGTTGAGGAAGAAGGCCCACTGTCACCTTCTCAGGGGAAATCAGGAACGGCTGTAAATATAAATGCTCACCCTTATACGGTCCACTCTTGAATTAAATGCTATTTATGTTTTGAAACCAGTGCTATTTTGTGTTATTGATGTATTTCATAATTGTTACTTGTGTTCAACTCCATCAATAATGAGCATAATGCATGGAGGAAGCCGTGGCCCTCCCATTGGTGTGGACAGCATCCATTTAAAAGTACCCTTAGTCTGCTGCTGCATGACCAATTTGCAGTCCATTTCCCAACTCTTGGGATGTCATACATTTTAATGTGCATGTAACAGTCATAGAGGAATGGGCTGTAATGCCCCTCAAGCATCTTTCAGCGAGATTTTACTTCAGCACCACAGTCTGTATTTGACATTTCTGTTGATTCCTGTGGTATCTAAAAATGCATCATTCTTTCATGAATACCTTGCCCTTATGATAATGCAAGAAGCAGCTATTTGGCCTATTGGATCCATGATTGTTTCCAGGGAAGCAATCCCATTTATCCCATTCCCCTTCTTGTATTTCCCAGTATCACTGCAACTTATTGTCTCTGTCACATGTCCATCAACACCCCCTTTAGATTCTTTTTGCCATTAAACCGCAATAAGGGGATATTTGCAGTTGCCAGTTAACCTAACAGCAAGCTTTAAGAAAAAGGTGAAAACTGGGCACCTAGAAGAAGCCTACACGAAGAACCTGTGCAAACTCTGCCCAAACAGTTCACCAGGTCAGGATTGAACCTGGATGCCTGGGGCTGTGAGGCAGCAGTGCAAACTGCTGTGGCTGCGCTTCCATAGACTTAGTGACTGAGCCTCCATAACTTTCCAAAGAGCTAGCGTAGACTCAATGGGCTGAATTGGCTCTTGTGCCATGAGGTAAAGGGAAACAAATATGAAATCCACTACATTCTGGGTGAAGAAATGTCTGCTAATTTCAGTCTTGAATGGCTGACCCCAAATGTTGAAACTCTGACAGCTGATCCCAGACACCCCAGCCAAGGCAAGGAAGTACAGGCAGGGTGGTGGGGTGGAATCATCCCTGCATGTACTGTCTTACTGCCTGAACATGAGAGGGCATAGACCTAGACTCTCCATCAGACAAAACTGAAATCCCAGGAATCCTTCATTGCGCTCTACTCGTGAGACCAGACCTGTACTAATATTCCAGACACAGTCTCAATTATGTCCTGTTGGAGCATCTCTACCCGTGTGTTGACCTTTATTGCAAGAGGATTTGTGTACATCATTTGCTGCCTTAACATGCAGTTCCAGTAAACACTCAACTTTCATTGATTCATAGACAAGGACACCCAGGTCCCTCTGAAAACCAACACCTTTCAAATTCTCACCACTTAAAAAAAAAATTCTATTTTCTTCTACTTAAGTGGATAACCTCTCAATTTTTTCTTATAATATTCCATCTTCCCTGTTTTTGCCATATGTTTAACCTCTCTATCCTCAAAACCTGTTTCCTTTACGTAGCCACAATGCCACCCAGCTTTGTGTCATAGTCATTGATAGAGATACAGCATGGAAACCCACCAAGTCCACGCTGGTCATAAATCACCCATTTGCACAAATCCAACATTAAACCCACTTCTTACTCTCCCCACATTGTCATCAATTCACCCTCCCCCACCAACTAATTCCACCACTCACCTATGCAATTTTCAGTGATCAATTAACCTACTAATCCAATATTGTTAGAATTTGGGAGGAAACCGGAGCACCTGGAGGAAATCCACAGTTGTGGGAAGAAAGTACAGATTCCCTCCCCAAATTAAAAACAGAAAAAACTGGAAATACTCGGGTCAGGCTACATCTGTGGGAAGAGAAACAGCTAACATTTCACGCTGAAGAAATGCTAGCGCTCTTTCTCTTCCCATAGAAAATGGCCTGATGAGTATTTCTAGCTTCTTCTGTTTTTATCTCAGATTTCCAGCATCTGCTGTTTGGTTTTGATCATTCATAGACAGCCCCTGAGGTCAGGCGTTAATCCAGGTCTCTGGCACTGTGAGATATCAGAGTAAATATTGACCAGCAATGATCCTGATCCATCTAGGCTTGGCTTTTGGCTTTTGAGCCCTGTATTATTATTGTAATACTTTGGAAAAGTTCAGGAAATTATATTGCACATGGGTTTGGACTGCATGGCCTTGTCCTGACACCCTCTATAGCCTTTTGATTCCTAAATCCTCATTTCCTGACATCCCAAATTCTGTCTGTTTTGGTCTTGAATGTACTTCATGGCAATGGTGGAGGACCTTCAGGAGTATAGAAAGTTTAGAGGAGGACCCTTTTTCAAAAAAAACTTAGAAGGGTAAAGAGGAATTACAAAACATCACTGCAGAGAAGACCAAGGAAAATCTCAAAACCTTTTATATTAAGGACGAGGGTAATGTGGAATTGGTGAGTCCCATTAGGGGCCAAAGGGGCATTCTGGATGGAGCCAGAGGACATTGGTAATGTCTTGAATGAACATTTATCAAAGTCTATGGGACCAGACAATATCCCAGCTGTGATTCTGGAGACTTAGAATATAAATCTAACTGCCTGATGGAAGATGGTGTTGACGGTGCAGTCAGGTGGCACTTGCCCGCCAATAACCTACTCACTGATCCCCACTTGTGGTTTTGTCAGGGCCACCTGGCTTCATACGTCATCAGTTCCTGTCTAAACATGGACCAAAGAACTGAATGATTGTCCTTGCCATCAAGGCAGCATTTGACCAAGAGTGTTATCAAGGAATTCTGGAAAACTGATCAATACTAATAAAGGGAAAAAGCTCCAATGGTTGGAGTTACACCTTGCACAAAGGAGGACAGTTGAAAATCGGTCATCCCAACTACTGCCTTGGTAGTTCCTTGGGACAGTGTGCTAGGCCTAACCAGTTTCATCTAATTCATCACTGACATGCTCTCCATCAGAAGATTGAAGTGGGGATGTTCACTGATCACACAATGTTGCATTCCATTTGCAGCTGAGAATGAAACAGTCCATGCTTGCATGCAGCAAGACCTTGGACAACATTCAGACATGGGCTGATTTTGTGCCAGACATTGACCATCTCCAACAAGAGAGTTTAATCACCTACTCTTGAGATTCAGTGGCATTATAATCTCTGAATTCTACCACAATCAACATCTCAGGGGATTGCTCCTAAGTAGAAGTCTCACTGGACCAGCCACATCAGCATTATGTTACAAGGGCAGGCCAGAAGTTTGTATCCTGCAGTGAGTGATTCACCTGGTACTTGCACTTGCCTGGATGAATTATACTGCAACACTGAAGTTCGATACCATCCAGCACAAAGCAGCTGCTTGGTTGGGATCCCTTCCTCCACAACCAGCACCCTATGTACCTTTTACAAAACCCTTGCAGTTACTTTGACCACTCCAATAGTACCTCAGACATGAAGGGTACAATGCAGCAGGGACATAGGAAAGCCATCAGCTGACGGTTCCCCTCCAAGTCACACACCTTCCTGACTTTGAAATACATTGCTGCTCCTCGATCGCTGGGGTCTAAATCTTCGGAGTACCAACACCAGAAGGGCTCCAGTAGTTCAAGAAGGCAGCTCACTGTCACTGTCTCAAGTGCAATTAGGGGAAGATGGTAAATGCTGGCCATGTTAGCCAGACTTGCACTCTTTTTAAAAAAAAAATGAATAAAACTAACATTTGCAGATAATACTTTGAGACACAGTAACTCAAATCATTTCCACAGCAAAACCAGCATACCCCGATACAACAAATGTCTCTACTGGCTTATGCTTAAAGTTGAGCCCTGCTTTACATTGCTTGCTGAAGGCTGAGCCACAGTATTTCCTGCACAAGCACCTGGGAGTCATTCCACTTTGAGCTTGTCCCTTGCATCTACTCCAAATTTAACTCCAAGACAACTTTTATTGGTGTACCGCAGCATCTACCTTCCTCAAGGTACTGGAATCAATAGTGGATGCAAAAGTCCGTATTATGCAAGATCTTCTGAAAGCTAAATGTAGGAATAATGTTTTGTTCAGATTACAGTCAATTTATTGGAAATATTTTTTCAGAAGCCTGGGGTTGGGGTGGTGTTACACCCAAACTTAATGCATGCTGATGAAGTGACTTTCAAAAGTAACTATTTTTAAATGTTAAGACTTGAATTTGCATGGCATCTTTCATATCTTTTCAGGACGTCCTAAGTTGCTTTATAGCCAACAAAATACTTCTGAAGTATAGTCACTGTTGTGGTGTAGAAAACACTGGGGCTGCTTTGTACAGTAAAATGGCAGCGAGGTACGCCAGATAATCTAATTTTTTTAGTATTGCTTAAGCAATAAATATTGGCTGGGACAACAGCAATAATGCTCCTGCGCTCCCTCAGCAATGCCACTTGGAGGAATAGCCCTGGCTTTGTTTTAAAACCTTGTACAGCAGTGCAGCACTCATTCAGTACTGCTTTTTGTGCTGGGCTGTTGGTGTGAGAATGGAACGTACACTTTCTGACTCAGAGCTGAGATGCAGCTGATTTAAAATTGTGATCAATGTTGCTTTTAAAGTCTGTCACATGGTGCTTGTTTTCCCTTGCTGCTACTTTGAGGATTGGACAGATCTATGTATAGAGATTACAAAGGCTGTATGCTGCTGACAGCACACTACATTTGAATTATATATCCAGAAACTTTATTTGTCAGATAAAGTAGTTAATCGGTGACTCTGAATTGTTCACCACCTGGCAGTTGCTCAGTTGCCAGATTTAGATATTATGCTGCTCAGTGGTAGATCAATGTCACTTAACCCATTGTGTACCTGGAGCAGAAAGACTTGTCTGGTGCTGAGAGAACTCCTTGTGGTTGGGTCAGAAGGCTTGGTGGTGATGTATTTTGATAGTTCAGTTGGTTTTCCATCATGGGATAGAGGGGAGTGCCTGTGTTTGGACTGTAGTCTAAGCAGTTTTGGGTGAGAGTGACTCAGACTGCAGTGGTGTTACATTTTGTGAAGTAATTTGTATTTTTACAATATATTTTATTCACTAAAATTTACTTTAGTTTACGACATTGAATCAACTATAAATCAGTGATGTAGTGCTGGTTGGATCAGTCTCCAGGACTGATGAAAACATAAAATGTAAATTATGTTTTTTAGAGGAAGAGCCAAGGGTGGCAACCTCACAGAAACTGGTCTATTCGTAACTTTTGTGTCCTCGTATTTGTGCTTAAATATATCACTATCTGGTTATATATGGTCAAAACAAAAGAATGGCCCTTAGAACTCTTGTAATTACACAGGAGCTGCCATTTGGCCCATCGGATCCATGCCAGTTCCCAGGAAGCAATCCCATTAGTTCAATTCCCCCTTCCTTATTTCCCCATACCCCTTTTTGTTACTAACCTACATTAGAAGGTAACTTGCAAGCCAATTAACCTTCCAGCACGTCCTTGGGATGAAGGAAGAAGCGAGCATCCAAAGAGTGTGCAAACTCCACGAGGATAGCACCTGATGTCAGGACCGAACCTGGGTCCGCAAAGGTGTGAGGCAGCAGTGAGGTAAAGGTGTGCTGCATCATCATGCCATCTTGTGATTTGGATTGTCAGTCTGTTTCTCCCTGCAAAAAATAGTTGCGCACTGCCGATTTAACTCGTGGAACTTCCTATCTCACAGTGTTGTGGGAATGTCTTCACCAGGCAGACCGGGGAAGTTCACCACATTCTCAAGGGTGGTTAGAGAATGGCAATCAATACTGTTCTTGCCTGCTTATCATTGTCTTCCGACACTTCCAACATTTGTCAGTAGAAATTTGTTAAACTGTATACTGGAGGATTATAGATTCTCCTTAAAAGCTCCCCATGAAATTGGAGCTTTCAACCTCTGCACTAAATTCTTCAATGTGAAATTTGAAATTCACAGTTCCTTTAAACTTTTTTGGAAAATTGTTCAATTAAGATCTGGAATTTCCTCTTACATGGCCACTTTTTATACAAATAGACAAGAAAATTCTGCTTTATTTTCCTTTAATAGAAGTTGATAGAAGGAATTCTCTGGGGAAGTGGATTAAAATGTTCTTTGGTCTACAGTTGCTTATGAATGGTGCAAACTCTTGGGATGAAAATCACTTTACAAGTTGCTAGGTAATAAAGTAAAAAGTATATAGGCTGGCTCCACTTCTTCCCTTGTGTATTTAGGTCCACAGGTTAAAACTAACCAAAAGTATGCATTAATTCATACTCTGTCACTGGAGCAACAGAGGATCAGTTAAGATGATCAAAATTCTGGGAGAGTAGCAGAAGACTGGAAAATAGCCAAAGGAGAGGAAGACGGAATATGGGGAGCTACAGACTAGTTTGTTTAACATCTATTGTTGGCAAGATGCTAGGGTCAATAATCAAAGAGGAAATAACTAATTATTTAGGAAAGCTGAATATAATCAACCCCAGTCAACATGGTTTTATGAAAGGTGCATCATGTTTGACAAATATGTTTGAATTGTTTGAGGATGGCTGAAACTGACTGAAGTTCAGAGAGATCCAGGTGTTCTACTGCATGAATCCCAAAATATTAACAGGCAGGTCCAACAAGTAGGTAAGAAGGCAAATGGCACGTTGGCCTTTATTATGGAAGGGTTGGGGTTAAGAATAGAGAGGTTTTGTTACAGGTATATAGGATGTTGATAAGGCCACACCCAGAATACTGAGCACAGTTTTGGTCCTCATACCTAAAAATAAATATAGTAGCTTTGGAGGTGGCCCAGAGGAGATTCCCCAGGGTAATTCCTGGGATCAGAGGGATGTCCTATCAAGAGAGGCTGGAAAGTTTGGGTCAGTAATCCTTGGAGTTTAGAAGGATGAGTTGTCACCTTATTCAAAGATAGAAATACTAAGGGGGTTTGACAGGGTAGATGACATGTTTTCACCAGTAGGAAAGTCACAAACAAGGGGACATAACTGCAAAATAAGGGGCTAGTCATTTAAAACTGAGGTGTGTAGAAATTACTTCTGAGAGGGCAGTAAATAACTGGAATTCTCTGCCCGCGAGGGTAGTAAGGCCAGATCATTAGATATACTTAAGGTAGAGAGAGATAAATATTTCAGTTCAAGGAATTGAGGATTATCGGGAACTGACACAGTAGAGGAGTTAAGGCCAGCAGAGAGCAGCCTTGATCACTTTGAAAGTTGGGGCAGGCTCGGGAGCTGGTGACCTACTAGTTCCTTATGTACCCCTTACCTTAAACCTATGCCCCTTGGTGTGCTAAGAGTAAAAGGTTTCTCACAATCTACCCTGGATGTTACTGCTGTGCCACTACCATACCCATAAATGTGGGGGAAGAGCTCAACGTGCCAGTGACCATCCTTACCATAGTGGCCACTGATCCAGTTGCTGGATGGAAGTTGCTGGATGGAAGTTGCAGCATGTTCTGCTGCCAGGCTGGCCTATGGGCTTTGCCAAGGTCTCTGTTGGCACTTCACAGTGACTAAACTGGCCTTGTTGGCAGTGTCCTTCTGGTTATAGAACATAGAGTTGTACAGCACAGAAATGGACCCTTCACCCTCCATATCCATGCTGATCTTTTTGCCCACCTACACTAATCCCATTTGCCTGCCTTAGCAATGCTGAATTTCTGAAGCTTAACCCTTTCACTGATTGGAAGTTTTGGTCTTCCTCTGTTGTGGGCTGTTCTTTAGTTGGGCATGGATTACAACCTTTGAGAGAGGGTCTCACCACGAGTGCTTCATGGGCTTTTGCCAGCAAACCACAGTCTGCTTTTCTTTTGACCAGTTCTTTCAAAATCTAATTGGTTGTCCATTGGTCTCAAATACTGAGACATGGAATTGGGAAGTTTTTCAATCTTTACCCCTGCTTGATATACGACCTAGCTTTTGCAGTAGTGAGGAAGAGAACTGAGGCCTTGAGCCCAGTTGGCAGACATACTTGTGCTCAGTGATGGTAGCTGCTTGTTCCAAACGTGTGAGATAAGTTTGCCAAAGACGTGGAAGGCTTTGCCAGAGAAAGTTCTTGATATCAAGGCTGATGAAACGGTGGGGAAAAATGGGTACTTCCAAAGCACATTGAAATCTGACAGCATTTTCCGAGCTAGCCCACTGACTTAAAAACTCTCATCACTGAGGTCTTAATTACAATCCCTGGGCAGGCATAGGTAGTTTTTAGCACACTGGTTGAGAATTGCTTTATATATTGTGATCTTTTATCCTTTGCATTTGGAAATTAGTTCATCATTTTCTCACCCATGGTTGAAAAGGTGAGGTTTTATCTCCAGAAGTGCTTGGCCTGATGTTTATTTTAGGTATTGATTGACCTGGATTCTGTCATTTGTTTTAGCAAGGAATTTAATGAAAGTCATTGCCCTGTGGGTTAAACTCATTGACAAAGTTTTCCATTCATGTGCTGCTTATTGTTCAGATGATATTTTGAACAGCTTTAAATAATGCATCACAATGCTAAATGACCTTTGAAGTCCCAGATATGTGAATGGATCCATTGAAAATATAATGGAAAATAAGAAAAAAACAGAAATGTACAGTGAATTGATCAGCGTCCAAAAGGAAGAAACCCTAATGTATGGGAAAAGACAGTCTGGTAGTTTTGCATTGCCCAGGGCTGCATGCTGCTTAGTGGTGTGATGTGTTCATATGAGAAACATAGAAAAATTACAGCACAATTCAGGCCCTTCGGCCCACAAAGCTGTGCCGAACATTCCCTACCCGAGAAATTACTAGGCTTACCCATAGCCCTCTATTTTTCTCATCTTCATTTACCTATCCAACAGTCTCTTAAAAGACCCTATCGTATCCACCTCCACCACCACTGCCGGCATTTCACTTGGGTGATTTTCAAGCTCAGCAGTTTTGTGTAAAACAGTGTTTTAGTTATTGTACATAATTGGAATTGGTTTATTATTGTCACTTGTACCAAGGTACAGTGAAAAACTTGTCTTGCATACCGTTCATGCAGACCAATTCATTACACAGTACATTGAGGTAGTATAGGATTAAACCACACAGAATGCAGAGTAAAGTGTCACAGCTACAGACAGGGTGCGGTGCAGGCAGACAATAAGGTGCAAGGTCATAACAAGGTAGATTGTGAGGTCAAAAGTCAATCTTATTGTACTAGGGAACTGTTCAAGAGTCTTATAACAGTGGGATAGAAGCTGCCCTTGAGCCTGGTGGTACGTGCTTTTGTATCTTCTGCCTGATGGGAGATGGGACAAGAGAGAATGTCTGGGGTGGGTGGGGTCTTTGATTATGCTGGCTGCTTCACCGAGGCAGCGAGAAGTGTAGACGGAGTCTATGGAGGGGAGGCTGGTTTCCATGATGTGCTGAGCTGTGTCCACAACTCTCTGCAGTTACGGTCAGAGCAGTTGTCATACCAAGCTGTGATGCATCTGGATAGGATGCTTTCTATGGTGCATTGATAAAAGTTGGTGAGTGTCAAGGGGGACATGACAAATAAAAAAGAGCACGCTGTTATTTATTCATTCAGAGCCCATCATATCCACCTTTAATGCCTTTAAACCGAGTGGCTTACTAGGTCCGTTGAGAAGCAGTTATGAGTCGGCCATGTTGCAGAAGTATCTGGGGTCCTCCAGGAGCCAGACTATGTAAGATTTTTTTTTAAGTCTAAAGGCACTTGTGAACCAGATTTTTTTTTTATGACAACCTGCAGTTTCATGGTCGCCATTTTACAGATACTTCGAATCCCAAGTTTATGTAATTCCTAATTTGCATGGAACTCATCAGCACAGACCTCTATACAAGTTCAGTAACTTAACCTCTATTCACTGGTGTGGATTTCTCCTCCCCCTGTATCATTTGCAATCCAGTGGTAGCCATATTATTTAAGTAGATTACACAACTAATCATATTGATTAATTCTCAGAACTGAGAGGAAGTATGAAGCTCCAGTTCTGAACTAAGATTTTAAATGTTGAAGTATAATGTTGATTGAAACGGACCATGGATTAAGGAAGAATCAGAATCAGATTTATTATCATTAACTTGTATGATGTGATATTTGTTGTTCAGCAGCAGTACAGTACAAAGACATTAAATTACTATAAATGACAAAACTAAATAGTGCAAAAAAAGGAATAGTGAGGTAGCGTTCATGGACTGTTCAGAAATCTGATGGTGGAGGGGAAGAAGCTGTTCCTGAATCATTGAGTGTGGGTCTTCAGGCTCCTGTACCACCTCTCTGATGGTAGTAATGAGAAGAGGGCATGTCCTAGATGGTGAGGGTCCTTAGTGATGGATGTTGCTGCCTTGAGGCACTGCTTCTTGAAGATGTCCTCGATGGTGGGGAGGGTTGTGCCCGTGATGGATCTGGCTGAGTCTACAACCCTCTGCAGCCTCTTGTGATCCTGTGCATTGGAGCCTCCATACCAGCTAGAATGCTCTCCACTGTACATCTATAGAAATTTGTAAGAGTCTTTGGTGACATACCAAATGTCCTTGGCTCTCTTTATGAAGGAGAGTCAATGGCGTGCCTTCTTTGTGATTGCATCAATGTGTTGGGCCCAGGATAGATCCTCCAAGATGTTGATGCCCAGGAACTTGAAGCTGCTCACCCTTTCCACTGCTGACTCCTCAGTGAGGACTGATTTGTGTTCTCCCGATTTCCCCTTCCTGAAGTCCACAATCAGTTCTGCGGTATTTTGCTTTAATATAAAATCAGTAATTTTTAAGGCCAAAGAAGTGGTCAGATAGTAATCATAGTTTAGTTTGATTTAAAAACTAGCTTGTTGCTCATTTTAAATTAGGGAAGAGTGACCACACTCCCTGAACAGCAGAAATTTGCTGGCAGAACCTTCTGGATGTCCCCACACATTTAATCGTGTATGTGTGGACTCCAGTTATAGTCACTAGAGACTTACAGTACAGAAACAGGTCCTTCTGCCCATCATGTCCATGCCGATCATCAATTGCCTATTTACCAGAATTATTGGTCTGTAGTCTTCAATGTCTTGGCAATTCAAGTGCTCATCCAGATACTTGAGAATTGGAGTGTACCTGCTTTCACCACCACTCGGGCAGTGTGTCCCAATGTAAACCACCTTCTGACCCTCAACCCACCCCCCCCACCCCTTAGCCTAAAACAATGTCCTCTAATTTTTGACATTTGTGTTATGGGATAAACTTTCCTACCATAATGCTGCTCATAATTGGGTAGGCCTCAATGGGATCCTCCTCTTGGACTCCTTTGCTCCAAGGAATATAGGAAAATATCCTCAGTCTCTCCTCATAACTGAAATGCACCATCCCAGGCCACATCCGGATGAATCTCCTGTGCAGTGCAATCATGCCCTTCCTATAGAGTGGTGACCAGAATTGTATGCAATGCACCATTTATGGTCTAACCAACGTTTTATAAAGCTGAACCAGAACCTTCCTGCTGTTATATACTATGCTCTGGTTAACGAAGCTGGTATCCCAAATGCCTTTTCCACCATCTTATGTACTCATGTTACCGTTTTCAGGAACCCTTGGACATACACCAAGGTCCCCCAGCTCCTCAGTTCTCCCTCGGGCCCTACCATTTATTGTGCATCCTATCCTTGTTAGTCCTGCCAAAGTGCATTATCTCGCATTCATCAGGATTCAATTCCATCTGCCATTGATCTGCCCATTTTACCAACTGATCAATATCTGTAACCTAAGATGATCATCCTCACTATCAATGACACCACCAATTTCCCTGTCACCTGCAAATTTACTAATCATACCTCATTTCTAAATCTCACTACATTCTTATCTAAATTGTTAATGCATATGACAAACAGTAAGGGTCCCAGCACCTATCCTCATGACACGCTACTGTTCACAGGCTTCCAGTCACAAAAACAATACTCCATCATTGCCCTCTGTCTCCCGTCACCAAGACAATTTTGGATGCAAAGTGCCAATTTGCCTCGGATCCCATGGGCTCTAATCTTTTTGATCAGTATCCCAAACAGAAACTTGTCAAAGACCTTACTGAAGTCCGTGTAGACTACATCAACTGCACTGCCCCAAAATTCAATGAAGTTTCTCAGACAGGCTCTTCACCTAACACAGCCATGCTGACTTTGATTTATCCCTATTAAGTGTAGATTAATCCTATTCCTTAGGACTTTTTCCATTAATTTTTCCATTAATTTTTCCACCACTATCATTCAACTCGCAGGCTTATCCATGCTGTCCTCCTTGAATAAAGGTACCATGTTTGTTGTCCTTCAGTCATCTGTCACCTCACTTGTGATCATCAAAGATTTAAAAATCTCCGTCAGAGCCCCAATAAACTCCTCTCTTGCCTCCCACAGTAACCTGAGATACACTTCATGAAGCCCTAGGAATGAATCTCCCTTTAAGCCCATTAAGACACCCAATATCTCCTTTTTAATGTTAACATGTTTTAGAATTTTGTTGTTGTCCTTCCTGAATTCTCCAACAACAATGTTCCTCTCCTAAGTAAATATAGATGAGAAGTATTCATTTAAGACCTCGCCCAACTCCTCTGGCTCGACACATAGGTTTCCCCTTTAGTCTCTAGTGAGCCTCATTCTTTTCCCTGCCTGCCAATGATATTTCATGAGCCTTCTCAACCCATCTAATTTCTTCCACATCCTATGCTCCTAGAGCCATTGAGAGATGGAAGTAGCATAGAAATGGGCCTTTCGGTCTGCTGACCATCACCCATCCATTTACACTAATCCTACATTGATCCCATTTTATTCTCCCTGCATTCTTATCAACTCTCCCCTTTTACCCTTTGACATTGGTAATTGGTTGATTATTGTCACATGTACCGAGGTACAGTGAAAAACTTTGTTTTGCATGCCACCCATACAGATTAATTCACCACATCAGTACATTGAGGTAGTACAAGGGAAAACAATACAGGATGCAGAATAAAGTGTTACAGTTACAGAGAGAGTGCAGTGCAGGCAGACAATAAGGTGCAAGGGCTGTGATGACGTGGATTGTGAGGTCGA
Organism: Pristis pectinata; assembly: GCF_009764475.1. Taxonomy (NCBI): domain Eukaryota; kingdom Metazoa; phylum Chordata; class Chondrichthyes; order Rhinopristiformes; family Pristidae; genus Pristis; species Pristis pectinata. The sequence goes on along the minus strand of NC_067414.1, from coordinate 98,856,964 downwards.
GAGTCCATCTTATCGTACAAGAGGTCCTTTCAATGGTCTTATAACAGCAGGATAGAAACTGCCCTTGAGCCTGGTGGTATATGCTTTCAGACTTTTGTTTCTTCTATCCAATCGGGGGGCAGGGGGGGTGTGGAGAAAATGTCCAGGGTGGGTTGGGTCTGTCTTTGATTATGTTGACTGCTTTGCCAAAGCAGTGAGAAGTGTAGACAGGGTCTATGGAGGGGAGGCTGGTTTTCGTGATGTGCTGAGCTATGTCCACAACTCTCTGCAGTTTCTTGTGGTCTCAGGGAGAGCAGTTGCCATACTAAGCCATGATGCATCCAGATAGGTTGCTTTCTGTGGTGCATCTAAAATGCATCTATATATAAAAAAAAATTGGTGAGGGTCAATGGGGACATGCTGAATTTCCTGAGCTTTCTGAGGAATTAGAGGTGCTGGTGACCTTTCCTGGCTGTGGCGTCTACGTGATTGGACCAGGACAGGCTATTGGTGATGGTTACACCTAGGAACTTGAAGCTCTCATTCATCCAGGATTCTCTGGATTTGCTGTCATTTCCTTCTACCAGAATACATTAGTCCTAACCTTTCACTATTTCACATTTGATTGCTTCCCATTTGTTGATTGTAGTGTAGTCTCTCCCAGTCTACTCCTCCCAGATCCTGTCTAATGATATTGAAGTTGCCCTTTTGCCAATGCAGGATCTTTATTTCAGCTTAGAGTTCTGGCTGCTGTCTTGAAATGCTCTCCCACTGACACTCCAACTATTTACCAAGTACATTCCCTAAGATTAAGCCAAGTGCTGCCCCTTCTCCAGTTGTACTATCTGCATTCTCGCTCAAAAAGCTCTCCTGGATGCACTTTAAAAATACCTCTTAGCCTTTCACACTAAAACAGTTCCAGTTAATATGGGGGAGATTGAAATCCCTTTACCGCTAAATCCTACCTCTCCGCCATACTCTTGGGTCTCTCTGTCACTGTCCGAATTTTTGCTTTATAAAAGTGAGCACCGATTACTTTTATTGCCAATACTGGGTCATTGTGATTAGTCAGGTCCTAGTTTTCAAGCACATTAAGCTGCATGGTTTACTTCTGCTCTTCACTTGTGGCCTTGTGTCCATCAGTGGGCCTTAGTCTTGCAGCTGGAAGATCGTTCCCTTTTTCATTAAACTGAAGGCTTTTGTTTTGAGACTTAAAACTCTACAGTGGAATAAATATTCCACCGATGTATTTTGTCGCGTGCTTCATACATGTTGTAATGAGAACCTATTTTAAGCCTGCCTTAAGTTGTGTCATAGAAAGGGTAGTGAAGCCATACACAAATTGGTCTGGGTCAGAATGGACCAGTTGAGCTGAAGGACCCATTTCCATGCTGTATGACTCTAAATATCTCTACAAGATAGAATTTCCATTTTATGCTGGGATGGGCTTGGGGGCAATTGGTGGATTTCTGGGTGGGAAATTGCAGGTAAACCCAACAGACTGGACATCGTTCAGTTGCCCAGTGACTGCACCAGCAGATAGCAGTTGCAACTAGCAGTCTGCTCTTTGACTTCTCAGACAACCCAGTGCTTGGCCATGGCAAGCGGTAATGGGATTGGACAAAGTCAGCAAGGGTTTTTTTTGCAAAGAAAAATCACACGTAACAAATTTACTGGATTTTTTGAAGATGGAGCAAGTAGAATAGATCGGGGGAGCATTATTTGAAATCTCTGAAGGCTTTTGAGAAGGTTCCACAATAGTTAATGTGCAAAATAAAAACACATAGGACTGGGGCTAATATACTGGCAGGGGTTGAAGATTCTTTCACTGACAGGAGAGAGAAAGTAGGAACAAAGTATTTTTTTCTTGATGGCAGGTAGTGACTGGTAGGGTGCCACATGGACCAGTGCTTGGGCACCAGCTATTCACAATATATAATTATTTGTATGAGGACATTCAATCTAACATCTTTAAGTTTGCAAACAACACAAAGCTGGGGTGGGTGTGAGCTGTGAGGAAGGTGCAAAGAGGATCCAAAGTTATTTATTCAGGTTGGGTGAATGGGAAAATGCATAGCAGATACAGTATAATGTTGATAAATGTGAGGTTATCTACTTTGGTGGCAGAAGCAAGCAGATTATTATCTGAATGGTGATTGGGGAGAAGGGACCTAGGTGTCCTTCAGGTGCAGCTGTAGTGAGAAAGGTATAGGGTCATAGTTGTACAGCCCAACTCATCCATGCCAACCAGGTGCCTACCTGAGCAAGTCCCATTTGCCTGCATTTGGCCTATATCCCTCTAAACCTTTCCAGTCCATCAACCTGTCCAAATGTCTTCTGAGCGTTGTAATTGTACCTGCCTCTACCACTTCCTCTGGCAGCTTGTTCCATGTACCCACCACCCTCTGTGTGGGGAAAACTTGCCCCTCAAATCCCTTTTAAATCTCTCCCCCTCACCTTAAACCCATGCCTTTAAGTTTTATACTCCCCTACCCTAGGAAAAAGACTGACCATCCACCTGATCTCTGCCCCTCATGGTTTTATAAACCCATGTTGGCCTTCATTGCAATTGCAGGATTTGTGTTGAAGTAAGGATGCCTACTGTGGCTGTGTGGGTCTTTAGTAAGGCCCCAACAAGAGTTTTGTGTCCAGTTTTTATCTCCTTATCCGAGGAAGGATGTTGTGCCATGGAAGGGGAAAGTTTAAAGGAGATATACGAGGCAGGTTTTTTTTTACACAGAGTGGTAGGTGTCTGGAACATGCTGCCAGGGGAAGTGATGGAAACGGATGCGATAGTAATGTTTTAAGAGGTATTTGAACAGCCAGGGAACAGAGGGGTATATAGACCATGTGCAGGCGGATGGAATTAGTCTGGATTGGCACCATGGTCAGCACAGACATCGTGGGCAGAAGGACCCGTTCCTGTGCTGTGCTGTTGTATGTTCGATGAGAGAGTACAATGAAGGTTGACAGGACTGATTCCTGAAATGGCAGGACTGGTAAATTCACGGAAACCTATAAAAATCTAACAGGGCTAGACAAACTAGATCCAAGAAGGATGTTCCTGATGGCTGGAGAGTCCAGAAACAGGATTACAGCCACAGGATGTGTGGTTTGCAACTTGGAATTGAGATCAAGAAATTTCTCCTCTCTTGGGTAAACGTTTGGAATTCTCTCCCACAGAAAGCAGTTAGAGGCAAACTCATTAAATATATTCAAAAGGCTACTTTTTAATGCCTTAAGAAAAGATTAATTACCTCTTAATCTCTTCTGGGTAGAGGCAACCTGTACAAGAGGGACAAGTTGCACTTGAACCCCAGGGGGACCAAAAATTTGCTAGTGCTATATGGGAGGGTTTAACTAGATTGGCAGGGGGGTGGGATTCTGAGCAGGAGCAAGTCATGGGATAAAGCAGGAGCCAACAAGAGCAAGTTTAGTAATCAGGATAGCCAGGGGCACAGTAAAGGCAGGGAAAGGAATACCCAGTTAAACTGCATTTATTTCAATGCATGAGGTTTAACAAGCAAGGTGGATAAATTCAGAGTGTGGATTGGTTCTGAAGACTGGGATGTTATAGCAGGACTGGCAGCTCAATATTCCATGATACAGATGCTACAGAAGTGACAGAGGTACAGGTAAGGGAGGAGGGGGTGTTGCCCTTTTGATAAGGGAGGACGTAACAACAGTACTTAGAGATGACGTTCTTGGGGGATTGTCCAGTGAGGCCAAATGGGTAGAACATAGAAACAGGAAGGGGAGGGTTACTCTAGTGGGGCTGTATTATAGACCCCCCAGTAGTCAGCAGGAACTGGAGGAGCAGGTGTGTAGAGAAATTCTCAGAGTTGTAAGAATAATAGGGTTGTATTAGTGGGAGATTTTAATTTCCCTGGAATTGATGGACTACCCAGAGTGTTTAAGGGCCTGAACGGGCTGGAATTTGTGAAATGTGTCCAAGAAACTTTCCTGAGTCAGTATATAGAAGGCCCTACTCAGTAGGGTGCAATACTGGATCTCCTCTTAGGGAACAAGGTAGGGCAGGTAACTGAAGTGGCAGTCAGGGAGCACTTTGGCTCTAGTGACCAGAATTCTATTAGTTTTAAGACAGGTTAGGGTCCTAAACTGGAGCAAGGCTAATTTTGGGGGAATTAGGCAGGATCCAACTAATTCTGCCTAATTAGGGTGAAGGGTAAACCTAGCAAGTTTAGGGAACCTTGGCTGACGAGAGATATTGAGGTCCTGGTCAAGAAAAAGGAAGTATACATTGTGTTTAGGAGGCCGGGGATGATTGAATCCCTTAATGACTATAAAAAGATTAAGAATACTCTTAAGAGGGAAATCGGGAGGGCAAAGAGAGGGTATGAGATGGATCTGGCAGGTAAGGTTAAGGAAAATCCCAAGGGATTCTATAGCTATATTAAGAGAAAAAGGGTGGCCAGAGAGAGAGTAGGTCCCCCTTAGAGAACAGCAGGGTTGCCAATGTCTTGAACCACAGGAAATAGGTGGGATTTTTAATGAATGTTTCTCCTTGGTGTTTACTGAGGAGAAAATCATGGTTGCTCAAGAGATAAGGGAAACTAGTGGAGATGTTTTGGAGAACATTAATATTACCAGGGAGGAGGTATTTGTAGCCTTACAGCGCATTAAGGTGAATAAATCCCCAGGGCCTGACTGATTGCATCCTGGGACTTTGTGGGAGGCTAGAGGAGAAATTGTGGAGGCCCTTGTGGAGATTTTTGCTTCATTGTTAGCCACTGGTGAAGTTCCCGAAGACTGGAAGGTGGCTGATGTTGTTCTGTTGTTTAAGAAAGGTAGCAAGGACAAGCCAGGGAACTGCAGGCTGGTCAGCCTGACGTCAGTAGTGGGGAAGTTACTGGAGAGAATTCTGAGAGACAGGATCTATCAGCATTTGGATAGATAGAGTCTGATTAGCAGGAGTTGGCATGGCTTTGTGTGTGGAAAGTCATGCTTTGACGAACTGTTTAGAGTTTTTTGAAGAGGTAACCAAAAATGTAGATGAGGGTAGGGTAGTGGATGTTGTCTATTTGGACTTTAGCAAGTCCTTTGACAAGGTCCTGCATGATAGGCTGGTCTGGAAGGTTAGGTCCCATGGAATTCAGGGAGAGCTAGTTAGGTGGATTCAAAATTGGCTCAGAGGTTGGAAGCAGAGGTTGGTGGTTGAAGGTTGTTTCTCAGAATGGAAGCTGGTGACTAGTGGTGTGCCTTGGGTTGGTGTTGAGATTGAGACCCTTGTTATTCGTCATTTATATAAATGATTTGGATGTGAATTCACAAGGCTTGATCAGTGAGTTTTAGGATGACACAAAATTAGGAGGTGTTGATAGTGAAGAAGGTTATCATAGATTACAGGGGGATCTTGATCAGTTCGGGAAGTGGGCCAAGGAATGGCATATGGATTGCAATACAGATAAGTGTGAGGTGATGCATTTTGGAAGGTCAAACCAGCATAGGACTTGTACTATGAATGGTTGGGCACTAGGGAGTGTTATGGAGCAGAAGGACCCAGGAGTACAAGTGCATAGTTTGTTGAAAGCGGCATCACAGGTCAACAGGACAGTGAAAAAGGCATTTAGCACGCTGGCCTTCAGTCAGGGCACTGAGTGTAGGAGTTGTGACACTATGTTGCAGTTGTATAAGTCGTTGGTGAGGCCACACTTGTACTGTGTACATTTTTGGTCACCCTGTTATAGGAAAGACATGGTTAAACTGGAAAGAGTGCAGAAAAGATTTATGAGGATGTTATGAGGATGAGAGGGCCTGAGTATAGGGAGAGGTTGGCCAGGCTAGGTCTTTATTCCTTAGAGTGTAGGAGAACGAGGGGTGATCTTACAGAGGTTTATAAAATCATGAGGGGCAAAGGTAAGGTAGAAGGCTGTCTTTTTCCCGGGGGAGTCCAAAACTAGGGGGCATAGGTTTAGAGTGAGAGGGGAAAGATTTAAAAGGGATGTGAAGGGCAACTTTTTCACGTGGAGTTTATGGAATGAGCTGCCAGAGGAAGTGGTTGAGGCAGGTACAGTGGTATCATTTAAGGTGGAAGTGGGGGGAAACACTTTAAGAAGCACTTGGATAGGTACGTGGAGGGGCGGGGCTCAGAGAGATATGGGCCGAACGCAGGAGGTTGGGACTAGTTGTGTGGGCACCGTGGTCAGCATGGACTCATTGGGCCAAAGGGCCTGTATCCATGCTGCATTGCTCTATTACTCCATATTCCTCAGGGGACCTGGGGAGAGGACAGGAACATAGTATGCAGTGGACGATCGGACATGTGGAATGGGGGCTATGGCATCTTGTGTTTTTCTATAACAGGGCCAGATGCTGCCTGTCTGGTTCAGAAGCCTGCTTTCTCAGCATCACCCAGCTGTTCTGGAATTATAGCCACCCTTCCTTTCTTTCACGGTGTTTTGTGAAAAGGCACAACCTGGTTGTGGGAGATTCTCAAATCATTTTTTGTAACAAACTGCTCATTGTGATATTTGACACTTTGTGCAATTATCTTCTTGCCCTGTCCCCAAACTGGCTTTCTGTTTAAAAGTTGTTGGTGATACAGATCATCAGCAGTTAAGTAACTCAGATGCAAGACTGATAATGCACATAGGTATTAGTCTTGATTGTTCACTTTGTCTATTTTGTTCTGTAAACTCATGGTGTCCATCCATTTGCTAACTTAGGATAGGATACATAGCTGCATTGTAGTTGATGCTGTAGAAAACTCTAGCCTACAAAGAGATACCACAGACTATTTAGCTGGGCTCAGAGATGGCAAAAGGAATTCAGTCTAGAGTAGTGTTAGGTAATTATTGTGAATGGAAAATAAAGCAAAGAGTAATTGGTAGGATTCAAAGGTGTAGATACAGAGGAATCTCTGAGAGCATGTAGACAAATCCTTGGAGACAGCAGGACAAGTAGATGGTGAAGAAGACACAAGAATCCTTGAGTTACTGCCAGGGTATGGGATACCAAAGGTCAAGCTAGAATTATCTAAAACACCAGTTGGCAAGAATTAGAATACTGTGTACAGTTCTGATCACCACTATGAAGGAGGATGTAAAAGTATTAGACAGGGTGTAGACAAGGTTTATGAGCATGTTGCTCAGCCAGGAGAATTAGAGTAATGAGGAGTGATTAACTTGGCTGGGTTTTCCTTTTTTTTTGAAGCACTGAGGGAAGATTTAACAGAGAGATAAAATTGAGAGGATGAGTCCGATTACAGGAAAGATCTTTATCCCTTGGTAGAGAAGGAACAGCTAGAGGTCACAGATTTATGTTAATTGTTAGAAGGGTCAAAGGGGAGCTGAGGGAAAAGTACTTTTGCTCATTCAGTTGTGTTTGGAACTCGCTGACTAAAAGACGAGTGGAAACAAAAGCCTCAGCAATTTTAAGAGCAAAACTACTGGCCAAGACCTGGGAATGAAATAAGATGATCTGTTTTCAGCCAATACAGACACAATGAGCTAAATGATCCCTGTGCCGTAAATATCTCAGATATGCTATTTATATCACTGGCAAATTTTTCCTCCAAGTTTCCCACGGAATCTTCCAAACAACACTGAATGATATCCTATCTTCTGCCTGTCAATATTTCAGTATTTCCATGCTATAGGAAGGATTTAGACAGGGTGCTGAAGAGATTCACCAGGATGTTGCCTGGATTGGAGAGTATTAGCTATAAGGAGAGGTTGGACAAGGTTGAATTGTTTTCTCTGGAGCATTGGAGGATGAAGAGCAACCTGAGAGAAGTTTATAAAATTGCAAGAGGCATAGATAAGGTTGATGGTTGGTCTTTTTCCCAGGGTGGAAATGTCAAATGCTAGAAAGCATTGCTGTAAGGTATTGGGGGGGGGGGGGGGGGGGGGGGCGGGTGGTGGTGGTGGAGTTTGAAGGAGATTTTTTTTAAGCAGAGTGGCTAGGTGCCTAGAATGTGCTGCCAGGGAGATGGTGGAAGCAGATACAATGGCAATATTGAAGAGACATTTAGACAGGCACATGAACAAGGCAGGGAATGGAGGGATATAGACCATGTGCAGACAGATGTGAGATTAGTTTGGACTGGCGTCATGGTCATCACAGGAGATGTGGGTTGAGAGATCTGTTGCTGTGCTGTTCTGTTCTATGTTCTAAAGTTTAATTATAAAATATTCCATCCAGTTAGAACCTAACCGTCTAACACAGTGCACCACTCATGCCCTGCTAGCATATTAATGAAGACTAGGTATAAGGTACCTGAAACAGAAGAGAAAGTGTGAATTATTAAAGGTTGTTTTTCTTTTGAATGTAATGCTGAATATGCAGCTCTCTTTCCTAAAGTCCATCTGCCAGACTATTTGCCTGAATCACCAGTCACCTAACCAGTTACGAGCAATGTGATACAGGATTACTGTGTGAAATATTTATAAATGCAGCTTTCAGCATAAGCAGCAGAAAAAAAACTCTTTAATGTTGTATGGCTCCATGTCCATTAAAGGCCATCAAACATTAGAGAAATGGGTATTGCCCTAAATGTGCAGTGACAGATGGTGGATGAAAGTTTGCAGGTTGTGAGGTTAGGAAAAGAATATCTTTACTGTATTTATGATGATGCCTCTTTTGATTGAGGAAATGATAACTTTTTGGATGAGTTACTGGTCTAGCACTACAGATGTCTGAATAAATAATGTGGAGATGTAAAGTATTAAACTAGTCCATGCTGACCACAGTGCCCACACATCTAGTCCCAATCTCCTGCGTTTGGTCCATATCCCTCTAAGCTCCACCCCTGCATGTACCCATCCAGGTGCTGCTTAAATGATACTATTGTACCTGCCTCACCCGCTTCCTCTGGCAGCTCGTTCCATATACTCACCACTCTCTGAGTGAAAAAGTTGCCCCTCAAGTCCCTTTTAAATCTTTCCCCTCTCACCCTAAATCTATGCCCCTAGTTTTGGACTCCCCAACCCTGGGGAAAAGACTGTGACCTTATCTATGCCTCCCAATTTTAAACATTTTTATAAGGTCACCCCTCATTCTCCTATGTTCCAAGGAATAAAGACCTAGCCTGGCTAACCTCACCCCATAACTTGGGCCCTCTCGTCCTGGCAAAATCCTTAGATCTCTCCTGCATTCTTTCCAGTTTAGCCATGTCTTTCCTATAACAGGGTGACCGAAACTGTACACAGTACTTCAAATGTGGCCTCACCAATGACTTGCACAACTGCAATATAATATCCCAACTCCTATACTCAATGCCCTGATGAAGGCCAGCGTGCTCAACGTCTTTTTGCACCACTCTGTCTACCTGTGAGGTTGCTTTGAGCGAATATGCACTTGTAATCCAAGGTCCCTCTGTTTCATTACACTCCCTAGTACCCTAGCATTCATAGTATAAGTCCTATGCTGGTTTGACTTTCCAAGATGCAGCACCTCACACTTATGTATTGAAATCCATTTGCCACTCCTCGGCCCACTTCCCTTACTAGCTCAGTAGTAGGAAATCCAGATGACTTAATAGATTTTTCAAAGGAGAAAACTGGACCAATATGTCAACCCAGATCCTTAACAATAAAGTTGAACCCAAACTCCCCTTTGAAATGGCCTAGCAAGCCATTCATTTGTACCGGGTCATTATGACAGGATATGAGAATAAAATCGGGTAGCTGTCTCTATCAGCTTAAGCCGCATTTGGACATGATTTGATTCACTCAAGGATAATGTACCCAGCCATCTGATGCTGCTGAGCTGCAGAGAGCAGATGGATGCATGTGCCAGAACTGGGAGAACTGTCATCATTGTTCTCGGGGAACAATACATTTCAAACTGTTTTCCACTCCTCTATCCCTGTCCCGGCATGTGTCTTGTCCGACTGGTAGGCCACACCTATCAGAGGGAAGGTGTGGTCATGGAAATCTTCAGAATTGATTCTGGGCTCCAAGAGTCACGTGGTGTCAGGTCAACCATGGGCTTGGAAACCTCCTGATTATCACCTTCCACTTATCCTCAGCAGATGAACAGGAAAATAACTGACTCTAATTCCAGGCTCCATTTAGTAAGAGAGCAGCTAATACATGTTAGCTTCAAGACCATTTCTCCACTCTCACCCCATATCCCTCAACTCCCTTATAGTGCAAGTGCCGGTCTCTACCTTGAATATGTTCAAAGGTTATGTCTCCAGACCTCTCTGAAGTAGAGAATTTCAAAGATTTGCAACACTCCAACAGAAGCATTTCCTCTTCATTTCTGTCTTAAATAGATATCCCTTACTCTGTCTCCCAGATATCCTCTTACAATCCACTCTCCATTCCCATTAGAATCTTGTCATTGTATCCTGGCTTGTGCTGCTGTGTCATAAATTAAAACTATGAGGAGGCCAGAGTTGCTGATGTAAGAAGCCATTATTCAATATCAATTCAAGCAACGCAGGGGAATTCAAACGAGAATCTCACTTAGAATGAGCATACATAGCATTTTATACAGTTTGGATGCAAAGATACAGCACATGAGAAGTGGCCTTGATCATCTTTGGTGAGGCCAGTGGACAGGTAACAACCTGGAACATCAATTGGCTGACACAAGTTTGAGACAAAGGGCCTCTGATAGTATTTCCTTGCTACAATTGTATTACATTCCTTAACTTCATATATTTTGTGATTTATATTGATCTTGGTGAAGCCTTTGACGAGGTCCCACATGGGAGACTGATCCAATTTGGTTTGGCAGTAGAAGACAGAGGGTTGTTTTAGTGATTTGAAGCCTGTGATTAGTGGTGTCCCACAGGGATCAGTGCTGGAACCCTTGCTGTCTGTAATATATGTGAATGACTTGAACATAGATATAGGAGGCATGATCAGTAGGTTCATGTGAAGATTGGTGGACTCATTGACAATGTGAAGGGTATTCTTAGACAACAGGGTGATATTGATGTGTTGGTGAAATGGGCATATGGGATACTGGCCTTCATTTGTCAGGGCATTGAATACAAGAACAGGGGGGGCTATGCTCCAACTTTATAAAACATCAGCTGGAGTACTGTCTGCACATTGAGTCACCACGCTATAGGAAAGATGTGATGGCACTGGCGAGGTTACAGAGGAGATTCACCAGGATGGAGCATTTCAGTTAAGAGGAGAGAATGGAGAGGCTGGGGCCGTTTTCTCTGGAGCAGAGGAGGTTAAGAGGGGATATGATTGAGATATGTAAAATTTGTAAGAGGTATACATAGGGTAGGCTGCAGGAAACCTTTCCCCATATGAGTGGTAGATAAAACTGCTGGACATAAATTTAGGGCAAAGGATTTAGAAGGGGATCTGTGGAGAATATTTCTTTCTTACTGCCTGAGAAAATGATGGTGGCAGAGTCGCTGATAGCATTTAAGTGTCTAAACAAGTGCTTGAATCACCTAGGCACAGGCCAAGTCCTGGAAGATGGGTGCCCACCAGTTGGTGTGGACCCGGTGGGCTGAATGGCCTGTTTCCATGCTGTATGTCTCCATAACTCTGACTCCATCTATTGTGTCCCTGATATCTGGTCCATTCGTAATGTCTGATTACTATGGATGGCTATTCTCAGCCATTTTGTATATTTCACACTCACTCATAACTAATTTGTCTATTTTCTTTCATCCTCATTATCATTTCTGGCTCTCAGGATTTTAATGTATCTTAAGGTTTTGATGTGAATTCCAATTGGCTAATATCTTGGGCCTGGGCCTTGCCTGTCTCAGCTTGACATTTGAGTTTTTTGAGGAGGTAACAAAGGTTTGATTAAGGCAGGTCAGTAAATGTTGCCTATATGGATTTCAGTAAGGCATTTGACAAAGTCCTTAATAATAGACTGGTCCAGAAAGTAAAGGCACATGGGATCCAAGGCAAGCTGGCTAATTGGATCCAAAATTGGCTCAGTCCTGGAAGACTGAAGTACTGGTGGAAGGATGCTTTTCTGATTCAAAGTTTGAGGCCAGTAGTGTACCACATGGATTAGTGTTGGGACCTTGATGTTTGTGATATACATTAAAGATTTGGATGTGAAAGTTGGTATTGGTTTATCATCGTCACTTGTACTGAGGTACAGTGAAAAACTTGTCTTGCATACTGTTCATACAGATCAATTCATTACACAGTACATTGAGGTAGTACAGGGTAAAAACAATAACAGAATGCAGAGTAAAGTGTCACAGCTATAGGGAAGTGCATTGCAGGTAGGCAATAAGGTGCAAGGTCAAACAAAGTAGATTGCGAGATCAAGAGTCCATCTCATCGTATAAGGGAGTCCATCTCATGGTTAGAGGTATGATTAATAAGTTTGTGGATGACTTGAAAATTGGTGGTGCTGTGGATAGTGAGGAAGGTTGTTTTAGCATACCTCTGTCTATGCAGGATATAGATCAGATGGAAAGTAGGGTGAAGTGATGGCAGATGGAACTTAATCCCAAGGGTGAGGTGATGCATTTTAGAAAGTCAAATAGGGGTAGGGCATATATAGTTAAGGGTGGGCACGAAAGAATGTTGATGAATGGAGGGACCTTGGGGTTCAAGTCCATAATTCCTTTAAAGGGACAACACAGGTATGTAGGTGGTGGTGAAGAAGGCAGATGGTGTACTTGCCTTCATAGGTCAGGGCATGGAATATAAAAGTTCGGGTATTATGTTACAACTTTACAAAACACTGGTTAGACTGTACTTGCAGTATTGTCTGCTGCTCTGGTGGCCACACTATTGGAAGGATGTGGTTGCACTGGAGAGAGTGCAGAGGAGATTAACCGGGATGTTGCCTGGATCATTGGACTTTGGTTATGAGGAGAGGCTGGATTGGCTGGGTTTATTTTCCTTGGAACGAAGGAGGCTGAGGAGTGAGCTGATGGAGGTATGTATGATTATAAGAGGCATCAATAGGATAGATGGTCAGAATCATCTTCCCATGGACATGATGGGCCAAAGGGCCTGTTTCTGTGCTGTACAATTCTGACTCTGTGACCTGGTCTATCCCACGTACATTTGCCATGTAACCCCCTGATGCCTCATAGCCATATCACATTCATGGTTTGTCATTGTAATGAACCCATATGTTATAAGAGATCAAGATTTCTCCCACTGCAATTTCATCGAGCTGATAACGATCTATTACAATACAGCTGTTAGCAGTTCTTGCTGTAATCTCACTACCGCCGATAGTGATCTATTTCAATGCAACTGTAATTTTAATTTCAATACAGCAGCTGCTGCAGTTTCAGTACAATGTACAGCAATCATAGAATAGATTGAAGGCTTGTGCTTTGTAGCTAATGACTTCTAGTGCCTACATTGTGCATCTCTCTCACCCACTGAAATATTGCTCCATAATGATCTTTATTAACTAGAAATTAGTTAGTTATAGCCTGGATACATAAACCAAAGCCCCACAGGACCTGACTATGCTAGGTTTGGGTTAAATGTGTATGCTGATAAAACATTTAGGTTGCACCATGCTGTGCTGGCTCAGTATATTATTGTACCCAGGTCAAAATGACTCCGTGTGTCTTCTGTTCTTGATCAATAATTGGTGCTTCATCCTTAAACAAATCAACACTATATTTGAGTTATATTTACAGCAATGGTCAGGTATGCAAACATTATAAGCGCTCAGCTTGGGTTTGGGTTGGCTTTGATCAGGTTTTAATTTTATACCAATTATACCTCTAGCAGCTGTAACATTTGTTCACTCTCCTTGTTCACCCTTGTCAGATCAGGTTGTGAGCTTGGGGTCATAGAATGTCACCTGGTCACAAAGAATGGAAGCAGGTTCTTCAGCCTGCAATGCCTATGCTGACCATCAAGAACCTATCTACACTAATTCCATTTTCCAGCACTTGGCCAAACACCATCTTTGCCTTGGTATTTCAAGTGCTCATCAAAATATTCTTAAATGTTGTGAGATAGTCTGCCTTCTCAGGCAATGCATTCCAAATTTCAACCATAAACTAGGTGAAAAAAAATTCTTACTCAAGTGTTGAAAGCTTCAAGTTCCTAGGTGTGAACGTCACCAATAGCCTGTCCTGGTCCAACCACATAGACGCCACGGCCAAGAAAGCTCACCGGTGCCTCTACTTCCTCAAGAGGCTAAAGAAATTTGGCTTGTCCCCTTTGACCCTCACCAATCTTTATTGATGCACCATAGAAAGCATCCTATCTGGATGTATTGCAGCTTGGTACGGCAACTGCTCTGCCCAAGACCGCGAGAAACTGCAGAGAGTTTTGGACGCAGCTCAGCTCAGCACATCATGGAAACTAGCCTCTGTCTACATTTCTTGCTGCCTTGGTAAAGCAGCCAACATAATCAAAGACCCCACCCACCCCAGACATACTCTCTTCTCCCCCCTCCCACTGGGCAGACGATACAAAAGCCTGAAAGCACATACTACCAGGCTCAAGAACAGCTTCTATCCTGCTGTTATAAGACTATTGAATGGTCCCCTAGTACAATGAGATTGATTCTTGACCTCACAATCTACCTCGATATGACCTTACACCATATTCTCTGCCTGCACTGCACTTTCTCTGGAACTGTAACACTTTATTCTGCATTCTGTGACTGTTTTCCCTTGTACTACCTCAATGCACTGCTGTAATAAAATGATCTGTATGGACAGCATGCAAATCAAAGTTTTTCACTGTACCTCGGTGCATGTGACAATAATAAACCAATTTACTTCCTTGCTCTCATGTTCTATGCCCTGCCCAATGAAGGCAAACATTTTGAATCCTGCCTTAAGCACATTATCTATCTCTGCTGTTGCCTTAAAGAATCTTGGATGCATACATCAGTGCCTCTCTGTTCCTCTGTACTTCCGAGGCTCCTACTGTTCACTGTGTGTATCCTTGCCGCCTTAGTCTTCACAAAATACTTTGAAGGATTAAGCTCCATTGGCCATTACTCTTCCCATCTTACCAACTCATCCATATTACCTTGTAGAATATAAGAACAGAAGAAAATAAGTGCACGGTAAGGCCATTTGGACCCCTAGGTCTGCCCTGCCACTCAATAAGATCATCTTTGACCTGCCCCTGGCCTCAACTCTTTCTGCAGCAGTTCCCCATTGCTCTCAATTCCCTGATCTTTCAAGACAAAATTACTTTCATCTTTAAATCGCTCCAGTGATCTAGCCTCCACAAACCTTTTGGGCTAGAGGATTCCGGGTATTGACACCCCTACAAGAAGTTGTTCTTGTGTACTCCAGTTTTGAATGACTGTCTGTAAGCTGAAGATGACCCTCCTCAACATCGCCAACTAATCATATCTCCTACATTCACATCCAGATTGTTAATTTATATATATAAACCAAGGGTCCCAGCATCAATCCCTGAGGCAGGCTACCAGTCACATGCTTCTAATCACAAACACAACCCTCAGTCATCACTGTCTGTCTCCAATCACCATGCAATTTTGCATCAATTTGCCAAATTGTTCTGCATCCCATGGGTTTCTGCCTTTTGGATCAGTCTCCCGTGTGGGATCTTGTCAAAGGCTTTATTCAAGTCCATCTTTACAACATCAAATGCACTATTTTTATTGATGTACTTAATTTAACTTTTTAAAGATGTAACTAAGTAAGCCATCAGTATATAGCATGTACTGTATTTATTCAGTCTGTAAATAAATCTAACATTTAGTTTTAGCTCTGTCATTTGGGTTAATTGGCATGGAATTTGAAAGGATCAGAAGAGCACATGGGTATCTCGTGATTTGGAATGGTCATTGCAGTGTTTATAGACCAATAGTTAACCCTATTCCATTGAGCATGAACAAGAATGCAGTTTGTAGCTCTTGCAGATTCTGACTTCTATAAAGGTTGCTTCTTGTAAGTTTCTGTTCTCTCTTGCAACTTACCCCTCTGCCCTTTGCCACCTTTCCATTTCCTTGTAGCCTTGGAGGAAATGAATTTTTGGACTTGGCTTTAAACCAATTGTCATCCTGTCTACCGTGCTGTTGTGCCCACTAACCTGCTGACTTTCTGTTCTCCAAAGTGTGTTATTTGGTTCTGGCAAATGTTGTCCCTCTTGGGTGCCATGCCATAATTTCAAAGGAGACCTTGAAGTTGTTATTTTTCTAATCAGGTTGTTGCAGCAACAGAATGAAGAACTGCTTCGAAAGCTGACCCACAGCACAAAAAGGCTGGAGATAATGGAGGCCGACTTTGAGTCCAGCCGGCATTACCTGGAGGCAGAGCTGAACCATGCCCGGGAAGAAGTGGACAAACTGAAGGACAAATTCCGCAGGTCAGTGGCCGAAATGATGGTATTCCGCAGTGTGTGTGTGTTTTTTAAAGTACCTACTTTTGCATGTCAAGGATCAGAAAGTTTTCATAGCACTTTTGAGCTTTTGTTCATGCTTGTATTGAAAACTATGAATAAAATATGTTGGTTTTCTAAATTTTAAAGATTGTCCATTGGTATTGGATAGCTAGGGGAAACAAGACCATTGTTGAACGGAATGGTCTAGAAACAAATTTGCATAGTGCAGTATTGATGGATATCAAATATCTTATTGCATGATATTTGATATCCATCGCCACCTCTACTGCCACGTTGAGGCCAGACACATTGGAGGAACAACATCTCGCATTCTGCCTTGGTAGTCTCCAACCTGATGGCCTCAACACTGATTACTCTAACTTCCAGTATCCCCTCCCCTCCCCCCCCCCCCCCCCCCCCCTTCTCCCTCCTTTCCCCCTTCACCCCTTATCTTTTCCCTTCCCCTGCTCTCATGACCTGCCCATCTATTCCCCATCTCCTTTCCTTTATTCCATGGTCCACTGCCCTCTCCTACCGGATTCCTCCTCCTTCAGCCCCTTTGCCTCTTCTACCTATCACCTCTCAGCTTCTTGCATCTCCTGCCTCCCCCAACCACCTGGACTCGCCTATAACCTGCCTGCGTGTGCTCCTCACCTGACATCCTTATTCTGGCTTCTGCCCTCTTCCTTTCCAGTCCTGATGA
Organism: Pristis pectinata; assembly: GCF_009764475.1. Lineage (NCBI taxonomy): Eukaryota > Metazoa > Chordata > Chondrichthyes > Rhinopristiformes > Pristidae > Pristis > Pristis pectinata. The sequence goes on along the minus strand of NC_067414.1, from coordinate 98,840,029 downwards.
AGGGTCTTGACCCGAAACATCGACTGTTTATTTCTCTCCATAGATGCTGCCTGACCTGCTGTTCCTCTAGCAGTTGAAGCCACCATCTCCTGCTTCTGAACCTCCTGTGCTACTCATGGGCAGTCAGATTTTCCTAACAGTCTATTTTCTGTGGTTGTGCTCTTTGAAGAGCTGCTCAGTAGTGTACACCGACATGCAGTTGAGCTCCTGTTCATTTTGGAGCCTGTCTTGGACTTGGGAGGCAACAAAAATCTATGGTGCGACCAGGGTTGAGGTGAACAACCACTTCTCCATCTTATTGTGAGAGCTTCCATGAGGTTCCTGATGCGTGAACTGCAGCTACAGTACCATCAGAGACTGGGCAAATATGCCCAGGGGTCTTCTCAGAGTGGAAGATCAAAGGCTCATGTTCACAGATTCTTTTCCCCAAGAGAAACTGCACTGTCTGTAAACATCAAGCAAACTTTCACCTTGAATGTTCAAGTTTTAGGATCATTCCAACTGGCAGCATCTTTTTCTTCAGAAGAAGTATGATCAAGGCTGTAAATCCACGATTCCTTTATTTCCACACAGTCCGCATTAGCTGTCACGTTTTAGCCATTTGACTAAATGGAGATCTGGTTTCTGAGATCCAGGGACTATTATAATAGGCACAGGACCAGCAAGAGAGCATGGTCGCCAAGATCAGATTTTTATTTCATTTAATTACATTAGGTAGACATTGCTGGTAAGGCCAGAATTTGTTGTCCAACCATAATTACCCTTGAGAAAGGTAATGAGTGCTGCCTTTAACAGTTACTGTCCTGTTGGGGAAGGTGTTCCTGCAGTGTTGGATAGGGAGATCCAGGATTTGCACACAGCAATGATGAAGAAAAATCGATGCATTTCCGAGATAACATTCTGATTCAGGGTCTTGACCTGAAACATTGACAGTTCCTCCCCCACCAGCACCAGCCCGTTTTCTCCCCCCCCCCCCCCCCCCCCCCCCTCACCCCCACGGATGCTGCTTGACCCCTGAGTTCCTCTGCAGGCACTTGTATCTCTATAAGATGGTGTGTGCCTTGATGGGATAACTGTAAGTGGGTGTTGTCACATGTACCTGCCGCCCTTGTTCTTCATGGTGGAAGAGGTTGGGCATTGATGTTGGGGTAGCCTGGGTGAGAAGCTGTAGTGCAGTTAACGGTAGCCACAGTGTGCTGAACCAAGCAGGCTGCTTGGTCCTGGAGGATGTTGAGCATCGTGAGAGTATTTGGCGCTGCACTCATCCAGGCACGTAGAGAGTCTCTTGATGTGCCTTGTGCTAAATTGAAAGGCCCTTTGGTGTTTGGAGGTGAATCACGCACCACAGCACACTCAGTTCTGGCATGCTTTTGGAGGTACACGATTAACATGACACATCAAGGCCAGATGAGTTTCTAATCAATTTTGACCTTCTGGGTCTTGCTGTTGGGAGACTTGCCAATGGTAATAAGATAAGACATTGAATGTCAAGGTTAAGTGGTTCAGCTCTTATCTTCTTGGAGGTGGTCGTCAGAATCATATAGAACGGAAATGGCCATTCTGCCCAACTTGTCCAAGCTAACCAGTGGGCACCTTTCTGTATTAATCCCATCGAGCACTTAAATGCTGTCAGTGACCCAGGTTTAACCACTCTCCAGCAGTGAATTCCAGGTACTCACCACTCTCTGGGTGAAGAAGGTCCCCTTCATATTCCCTCTAAAACTCTTCCTCTCCTCCCCACCAATACCAAATCTATGTCCTAAATGTATTTACCTCAATGGGGAAAAGTTTCCTGTAGGCTACCATCTATCCCCTCATGTTTTTATGTCACCTCTTAACCTCCTCAGTTCCAGGGAGAACAGACCCAGCTTCTCCATTCTCTCCTCATGATTGAACTGCTCCATCCCAGGCAACATCTCATGATCAAATAAAAGAAAACTGCACAAATACATGCAGCTGGCAACGACTCGCTCCCAGCTGACGATAGTGTGTGCTTATTTGGCATCCCAGTCAGCTCCCCTGTGACAGCAATCTGTTGTGGTCAGGAGATCTCTGCTCTGGATTAGCTCTAGCCTGCTCTTGGCTGGGGGCAAGCAGTGATCTGACTGGACTTGATTGAGGGTCCTCTGGGTCATGTAGACTTTGGCTGGACTCCACCTGTACATCATTGGAAACAGAAACCTGCTCCAACAGCTTCTGTGCCCCAAGGGTGCCAGCCCTTTACTGGCATTAAGGCAAGTATCATTTAACAACTGGAAAGAATACAAGAAATGTTTTCATAATGTAATCAATGTGTAGTGGACTTCTGGAAAGAATAATGGCAGGATATTGGAAGAGGTGATTGGATACGGTAAAGGTGGACTTAGGATCTTTCTGTTTTGGCATTAAAATAGATCGAATGACCTTCCATATTGACTGGCAGATGTCTAGCTGCCACGTTATCTGTAAATGCTCAAGTGGATTGTGTTTCTTCTGCCCTTGTAGATTACAGAATAGTTACACTGCATCCCAACGAACCAATCAGGAGCTGGAGGACAAACTACATGCCCTGGTGAGTGACCATCTCAGTGCAGCTTCCTGTTTGAAGGGGAATTGTTTGATTTTTCACAGCATGCAACCATTACACAATACTGATCCCACTTGAGCAGAAGGCAGGTTTATCCTTCAGCGTAGTTAATGTAACAGATACCACCTTGAATCATTATCTTCAGAATACTTGGCATGTTACAGTTCACTTTATTCACTCTTTCTCAGTAGGGTTGTATTGATTTATGGTGGTTAGGCCACAGTGTCCGTATATAAAATGCCAAATGTAGATAACAAGTACTCAATCCCCAAGATCTTTCATGGCAGGCAATTCTCAGAAGGACAGAATAAATGTCTCCGGGACAAACTGAAAGACTCCCTGGATAAATGCAACATCTTCATGAACTGGTGCAAAGCCGTGGCAGTTGACTGCTCAAAATTGAGGAGCAGCATTGTGGGGACACTATGCACTTCATGTTTCCACGACAGCAGCACATGGGGTCCAGGCACAAACAGTGGAAGGAGCACACAGCTTCCCTAACAATCCATCTAACCACCATCCCACCCGACAACACTGCTTGCTTCCCTACAACACAGTCTGTCGGTCCTTCATTGACCTTACCAGTCAGCTCAGAATCCACAACATTGGACAGGAAGCAAGTCACCCTCAGATCACACCATCCTTTCAGGGTCTCTGCTGCAAGAGGAGAATCTGTTCACAGTCTCTCCAATGAGTGAACTTCCTTATCTATGCTGTCATCTCAATAGCCCAGCAGGTCCACGTGCCCTCCTCCTGTGCTGTAACAGTTCAATAATTCTAACGATTCTAAACCTCATCTGTGCCCTCTCCAGCAATTTGATATTTTAAGTACATTGTGCAGAGTTTATACTGCAACTGAAGCCAAACAAATCCTTTATAGAGGTTTAACATATCTTTCACTTGTAATCACTACTCCTATCAACAAAACCAAGTATCCTGTATGCTTTCTTACTGATCTTATCAACTTGCTCTGCCACTTTGAAAGATTTGTGAATGTACACCCCAGGTTCCTGCGTTCCCGTGAATGTATACCCTGTGTTCCTGCAAATGTACACCCCACATTCCCATGTTCCCCTGAATGCAAACCCCAGATTCCCGTGTTTTTTGAAGAGGCGACTAATAGGATTGCTGGGGACAAGTCGCTAGACATTGTCTATATGGACATTAGCAAGGCCATTGACAAGGTCCTGCATGGTAGGCTGGTCTGCAATGTTAGAACAGACGGGATTCAGGTGAGCTAGCTAATTGAATATCAAAGTGCCTTGGTGGAAGGTGTCAGAGGGTGGTAATGGAGGGTTGTTTTTCAGATTGGAGGTCTGTGACCAGTGGTGTGCCGCAAGGATCGGTGCTGGTTCTCCTTTTGTTTGTCATCTACATTAATGACTTGGATGAGAATGTAGGTGGCATGGTTAGTCACCTTGCAGGTGAAACCAAATTTGATGGTATGGTAGACGGTGAAGGTGGTTATCTAATGTTACAGCAGCATATAGATTAACTGGGGAAGTGGGCAAGTGAATGGCAGATGTTTAACTCAGACAAGTGCAAAATGATGCATTTTAGGAAGTTGAACTGGGCTAGAACTTGCACAGTAACTGGCAGGGACTGGGAAGTGTTGAACAGAGAGACCTTGGGTATAAATACATTGATCCCTGATAATAGCAACACAGGATGATGAGGGCAGTGTATGGCACACTTGCCTTCATTGGCTGAGCACAAGAGTAGAAGATGTTGGTTAGGCCTCACTTGGAGTATTGTGTGCAGTTCTGATTGCCACACTATAGGAAGGATGTGATTAAGCTCGAGAGGATGCAGAAAACATTCACAAGGATGTTACCTGTATTGGAGAGCTTGAGCTATAAGGAGAGATTGGATAGTCTGGGTCTGTTTTCCCTGGGGCAAAGGAGACTGGAGCGATGATATGATGAGGTATATAACATTATGAGAGTCATAGGGTAGATAGTCAGTGTCTGTTTCCCATAGTAGGGGTGTCTAAAACTAGAGGGCATGGGTTTAAGTTGAGAGGGAGGAGGTTTAAAGTTATCTCAGATAAATTTTTCACGCAGAGTTGTTGGTCTCTGGAATGAGCTGCCAGAGGAGGTGGTGGAGGCAAAAACAGTAACAGCATTTAAGAGGACAGGTACTTGAATGAGCAGGGCACAGAGGGTTATGGGCAGGCAAGTGGGATTAGTATAGAGGGCATAATGCTGCACGGCCTCTTTCTATGCTGTACAGCTCTATGACTCTGTTCCTGCAAACTCTCCCATTTATATTGTGCTTTGTCTCAATATTGTTTCTCCCAAAGTTGAACACTTCATACTTATTGAATTGCATGTCAGAATTCTGCCTATTTGGTTGCTGCCCCTTTTACTCTTACATATCTTTTCTTAATTTCCTTCTCTATATTCAGCCAGGTTTTCTATTATATTCTGTACCTGATGTTTATCATACATTCTTTTCTGTTTTATTTCTAGTTTTGGAAGGTCTGGCTTTCCTCTTTGTGGGGAGAAGTTTGCTTTCTGCACCGAGTATCTCCACCTTTTTATCCTACCCGTTCCTTCTCCACTCACCAAAATGAACTCTCTTCTGGTTGGATGTTTTTGCCTTTGAATTTTGACCTTAAAAATGTTAATCACTCCTACTCAGAGAGTCCCTCACCGAAACAGTCTAAAGCTCCCCTACTCCATTTCCCAGAACTAGATACAGCACTTATTGAGTTTTTTGAGATATGATCACACAAAAGCTGTTGGATAATGATGAAATCTGTTTCAATGACATTGGTTGAAGGAAAAATATTAATTAGGTGACCTGGGATATATCCCATGTGGTTTTCATGTAGCGCTGTGTGGGGTCTTTTGCATGGATTTGAGAGAGTTTAATTTAACATATAAAATGAATATATTTCATACAAAAGTAGAGCATCTTTGACAGAGCTGCACCTCCACAGTGCCACACTAAGTGTCACCCTTCTTTAAAGGCTCAAAAGTCTGTTTGGACTTTAACCCACAACTCTGACTTATGAAAGGAGTGCTGAGGTGAAAGACCAGCCGTGATCTTCTTGATTGGCAGAACAGCCATGAGGGGCTGACTGGCCTATTCCTGATTGTTTTTTATGTTCATAAAACTGATGCCCACTGTGCATAGTTGACACTTGAAAGAACATTCCTTTATGTCTTGTCTCCTGCACAGGGAATTTGCAAAACTTAGACTTTAGTGTGAAGAGGAAAGATTTGAAGTGAAGAGGAGAGAGTGGGTAGTTAACGTTAGCCAGATGTTCTTGGAGTCCTTTGATGGAAACCTGAATGGCCAGTGTCATATTGTTTCTGGGGACAACAGTGCAGTGTATGTGGGGAATGGCAAATCAGTTCTGACACGTTTTTACAGTGGCAGCTGGAAGGCAGTGCATTATTCTGAAGTATCATCCACTGATGAGGAGAGTTTCTAATTTGCTCTAGTGAAGCAGCGAGAAGTTGGAGCGTTTTTCCCATAGGCTCACATATCTCACTGTAGGTTTAGGTTAGGTGAATAATGTAACTGTATACTTGGTGCTAGCATTGATGCTTTCATGGTACTTTATCACCTCTAATGACACATTCAGTACTTGTGCTTGAGGGGCTGTTCGTAGTTAGAGGCTGAAAATCTCTCAGCAACATCATGTCTGCAAGTAACCTTGCTTCCCAAGGTGGTATCTCTTGCTCAACACAAACTGGTGGTGACAAAATCTAAACTAACCAGTGGCATTGTGGTCATCTTCAGGCTGATGGTTAGATGTTGGCCAGAGCACACGTGGTTTAATGTAAACCAGTTCAAAGAAATCTGACTGAGACTAAGCAGGAGTTTATCTGTCCAGGTGAAACACATTAAGAGTTAAATTTGAATTGCAGATATTGACCACTGATTGTTTTGGGCCGATGAATTCAGTGGTAACTATTTCTTCCTCCATTTCCAGGAACTGCTTTTACTGATCTGCTTTCATGTCTATTTTAACTGTTAGGATGGCCTGCATTGAAAATGCCAGCACAAAGTTGGTTGTTGGTACCAGTTGACCACTAGTACATTTGCACAGTAATTTCATTTTTCATTTGCTGTATCACTCATGTGTGTTCTCTTTCTCTCCTCATGCTGCCTCTGCTGCCTCTGGTGTGTGTCAGGCCTCTATCAGCCAAAGCTGGATCTATGCAGTTGCGTCTTTCTTTTCACCATATTTCTGATTTATAACTATTGATAGAGATGTCAAGATGCCATGGAATACCTATAATTTCTAATTTGTGTAGCAGACATCATTAATACTGTTTAGTTGATCGGTTCCACATTTTACAGATGCACTGACACTAATGCATTAATTGTGATTGGGAAAAGCCACATGGACTGGAAGGTCCCAGGCTTCTTTCCAGGACAGCCTCAAGCAGGGTGGGGAGGTTGGTGATGAGAGAGGAGGACAGATTGTGCCATTGTTCCATTCCTGACCAAGGTCGGGCAGTTATCAGCTGCATATAAGATTGGACTTGGCCATGGCTGTGATGGCCTTAAGAGCAAATAACCTCAGTAAGTAAAAATCAAAACAGCTGCAAATGCTGGAAATATGAAGTAAAAACAAATTGCAGGTCAGTAAGCATTTGTGGAAAGAGAATGTTTCAGCTCGAAGGCCATTTGTCGGTTTTGAAGTGGTAACTGTTTGTCCTTCCGTAGATGCTGCCTGACCTACTGGGGTTTTCCAGCATTTTCTGGTTTTATTTCACAACCTCTCTCACTTGTGCTTTCTTGGAGACAACAAAAGTTTTGCAAGTAGGTGTGGGCATTTTCAGGAAGCGATGGGATGGTATTTAAAGAACTGGTTATTCTTAACACTAATGTAAGTCAAAAAGAGCAAGGTTAAAATTGGAATGTGAGCCAAAGATAACTGACTCCAGATTCGACAGTGTGAAGAATAATTGCTAATTAGGCAGGAAGAAGGGGTTTGGTATTTTCCCACCCAATGTCTCCTATGTAGAAGAGAAATAGAGATGAACCTTTACAGATAATTATATGCCTGGTTCAGTGGCATCAAATAGTAAAATGTTGATTCACATTATTGTCAGACACTTGTCATGAAATACTTTTTTTTACAAACAATGGATGTCCTGACATCCCTAGCCATTAGTTCCATGCATATCTTATATGAAGATAGTTTGTGGTGAGTCACTCATTTCATTTGCAGTCTCTGTCCATTATTAAACAATGTCTCATTAATATGAGAGCAACGTTTGGGAAATGGATTTTATTTGTGCCAAGATTCTGAAGCACTGCAGAGCAATTGTTGGTTTGTTTCAATCTCTCCACTCTTTCCCTCATTGCCTCTCTTGCTCCCTTCCACCTGTCACTTTCCCTGGCCTTTCTCTCTCTCAGCCCTCCCTTAAATTTGCCTCCATCTTGCTCCCTGCATTAGGTGGAGGTGTAGTGGTTAAACCATCAGATTAGTAACCCGGGGACACGGACTAACAAATCAGAGGTAGGAGTTCAAATCCCACCATGGTAGCTGTGGAATTTGAATTCAGTCAAATCTGCAATTGATAGAAAAACAACTGGTCATTAATAAAAATTAATTCAATGTACTTGATTCTGTAAAAACACACCTGCTTCATTAATGTCCTTGATGAAAATTCATTTTGGGGATCTGGGCATCACTGGCAGGGTCAGAGCACTTATTGCCCATCCCTAGTTGCCTTTGAGTGGTGCTGAGCTGCCACCTTGACCCACTGCAGTTACTCTGAAGGAACTCCCACAGTGCTGTTGGGCAGGAGGTTCTAGCATTTAGACCCAGTGGTGATGAAGGACTGACAATTTTCCAAGTGAGAATGGCGTGTGACTTGGAAGGTGCTGGAGACAATGAGATTGCAAATGCTGGAACCTGGAGCAGCAAACACTCTGCTGGAGGAACTCATGGTGTTGGGCAGTATCTGGGGGGGCGGGGGAGGGAAGAATTGTCGACATTTCAAGTCGAAACCCTGCCTCAAGACTGAGGGTGGAGTTTGAAGATAGTCAGTATAAAGAGGAGAGGGGGAGTGGTGTGATGGGCCATGGGTGATTGGTGGACTGAGGAGGGGTGGAGGAGGTGTACAGTTGGGAGACAGGCAGGTGGAGGCAGACAAGACAAAATGTCTTGAACTTTAGAGTTGGTACTGCACTCATCCAGGCAAGTACAGAGTATTATGGTAAATCATACTCATGACTCGTGCCTTGTAGATGGTATAAAGGCTTTAGAACATCAGGTAATGAGTCACTTGCCACAGGATATCTCACTTCTGACCTGATCTTGTTGCCATAGTATTTATGTGGTTGGCCCAGGTGAGTTTCTGGTTAGTGGTGATTCCCAGGATATCAATGGTGGGATCTGAGTGATGGGTTTGTCATTGAATATCAAGGGTAGATGATTAGAGTCCCTGTTGTTGATCATTGCCTGGTACTTTCACAACACGGATGTTGTCTGCCACTTAACAGCCCATACCTTAATGTTGTTTATGTCGAATTGTATGTAGATGTGAACTGCTGCATTTGTTGAGGAGTTGAGAATGGAATTGAACATTGTGTAATCATCAATGAACAACCTTGCTTCTGACCTTATAATGGAAGGAAAGTCATTGATGAAGACGCTGAAGATGGTTGGGTGTAGACACTGCCCTGAGGAACTACTGCAGTGATGTCCTGAGTCTGGGATGATTGATCTCCAACAACCGCAACCACCTTTGCTTGTGTGAGACATGCCTCCAACCTTTTGGAGTGTTTTCCTGTTAATGCCCTGTGACCGGTGAATCCTTGATGTCAAAGGCAGTGACTCACCTCACCTCTGCATTCTGCTGTTTGGTCTTTGTTTGGACAACTCTGTGGTGAGATCTGGAGCTGAGTGGTCATGGTGAAAGTCAACCTGGGTGATGATACGTGCAGGTGGGATCCATGGAGATTTGGTGGATTGGATTCAAAATTGGCTTGGCCATAGAAGACAGAGGGCAGTGGTGGAGGGGTGTTATTCTGGCTGCAGGTCTGTGCCCTGTGGTGTTCCACTAGGATCAGTGTTTTAGCATTTGGACAGACACATGAATAGGCAGGGAATGGAGGGATATGGACCATGTGCTGGTAGATGTGCAGTTTAAATTGGTATCATGGTCGGCACAGACATGGTGTGCTGAAGGGCCTGTTCCTGTGCTGTACTGTTCCATGTTCTATGCTGCCGGATGGCACTGTCAATGACAGCTTTCATCACTTTGATTGTCTGGTAATGAAGCAGTTTGGATTTATCCTGTTTTTTTGCTGGGGTAACTTTCCACATTGTTGGGTCGATGCCAGTGTTGTAACTGTACTGGAATAGCTTGGATGGAGGCACTGTTGAAGAGCACAGATATTCAGTACCACCAGGAAAGAAATCTGCCATCCTTACCAAGTCTGTGGATCTAGACTTACAACAAAGTGGTTCATTCTTAATTTCTGACTGAAAGGTCATAGCAATCCACTCTGTTGTTCCATAAACACTTCATTAAAACTGAAAAAGGATAAAATTGGATGAACCATCTGCTATTGATCAGGTACTAAATTCGGACACAGCAAAGTCATTCCCAGCCCAGCGGACCTTGCTAAGTCCTCCTCACAAACATCCGAAGGTTGGTGCCTAAACTGGGAGAGCCAACAAACAATACCCTGACCCAGTCGTAGTCACAGAAAACGTCTTTGAATATGTCCCGTCCCATCGGTTGGATACATCCATCAGAGGGGTTGATGCGCAGGAAGGGGGTGGCCCTGGCTATCCTAGACATTGGAATCCAAGAAATCTTATGGCATCTGGTCAAAGAGGGCAGGGAAGCCTCCACCTGATCACCACATGCTGTACTCTCCCTGCTGATGGCAGGGCCAGGCATGTTAATGCTGAAGACGAGGCAGACAAATGCAGCCTTCCTCTATTTTAATCAAAACTTGGAAGAAGCACAAAGTAGGCCAGGCACAGGCTCAGGATTCAGCGTGACACCAGTGCTGTCTGAGTCATTGGTAATGGTCAGCAGCAGGTAGTGAGTGAAACAACTTGATGTTCTCATCAGTGTAACTGTCGCAGGTGCAATGATTCATGACGGTGTTGGTAGAATTGACCACCACAGAGTCTCACCTTCAGGTTGTGTATAACAATTTGTCTGAGTGGAACAGTTTGAATATCCATGAGGTGCTGTGGACCATCAGCAACAGCAGAAATGTGCACAAGGCTCAGCATTTCCCTCACTATAATTCTATTTAAATCGGGCATTGCCCTGGTTAAAGGAGGTGTAACAGCATGGACAGCAGACATACCTAAAAATGAGGTGCTGACTTGCTGCAGTTGCAACACAAGATTTGAATGCTTGTAAATGAGCTAAAACAATGTGCATTCGATAAGCAAACCCTCAACCAAGAAGAGATTTAAAATTCTGATATCTAGCCATTTCTGCTTGCAAATGTGGTAAACAGTTCAAAGCTAGGAGGAGGACACCGCAAGATCATCCCCATCCTCACTGCTGGCGGGAACAAATGTGTTCATACTGAAGACAAGACCGAATAATTCACAACCGTGTTGAGCTCGAAGTGCCAGATGGACGACCCATCGCAGCCTCCCCACCACAGTTTTCACCGATTTGACTCCATGTGATATCAAGAAATTGCTGAGAGCGTGGATATAGCAGAGATATGGAATCAGACAACCTGAGTATGTGCTGAAGACTGGTGCTTCCAAACTAACACTTCCTCTATCCAGGATGTCCCAGCATAGTTAATCTACCTGACATTGTGGAAAACTCCCTGGTATGTTCTCTCAAAAAAAAGTCCAACTATTGTACTTTCAATCATCAGCAAGCTAATGATAGATGTAGCTTGTAGTGGCTTTTCACAATAACCTGATCACTGATGCTCAATTTGGATTGTGCCAGGACCACACAGTGCCAGAACTCATCACAGCCTGGGTTCAAAGAGTTGAATTCCACAGGTGAGATGAGAGTGACTCCCTTTGACATTAAGACATAATTCAATGGACTCTAGCAGCAAAGGACCCAGGTAAAACTGGTCAGTTTTGGAGGCATGTTCTCAGAAAGCAAGGTCGTTGTAGTTGTTGCTGATCAGTCGCCCCAGGCCATCTCTGCACGAATACTTCGGCAGTATCCTAGGTCTAGCCACCTTCAGCTCCTTCATCAATGACCTTTCTTCCATCATACAGAAGTGGGGATGTTTGCTGATGTTCAATCCCATTCCCAACTCCTCAGCAAATAAAGCAGTCCATGTCTGTGTGAAGCAAGGCTTGGACAACATTCATGTGTGGGCTGAGAAGTAGCATGGACATTCAAGCCACCAAAGTACCAGGCAGGGACCACCTCCAGTAAGAGAGTCTAACCACCAACTGTTGATATTCTGAAATAAAAATAGAAGTTCCTGGAAATGCTCACTGGTAAGGGAGCAGCTGTGAAGAGAGAAATTAAGATAATTTTAAAATTAGATTTCCTTTCATTGAAGACCTTGCATTGCAGAGCCTTCTACCAGCGACATCCTGGGCTCATGATTAATCAGAACTTCAAAAAGACTGGCCATATAAATTCTGTGGCTGCAAGAGAAGGTTAAAAGCAACTGTGACGTGACTCGCCTTCTGGCTCCCCAGAGCCTTTCTGCCATCTACAAAAAACAAATCAGGATTGAGGTGGAATATTCCTCCACCTAGATAAGCACAACTTGAACAACGCTGAATGAAGCAGACTGCTTTCTACCCTGTTTACCACACAAAACCTCCACTCCCTCCTCCACCACTACACAGTGTGCATCATCAACAAAATACACTGAAGTTACTCCCCTAAGGCTATTCCAACAGTATCTCCCAACCCTGTGACCTCTGCCTCCAACACGATAAGGGCGGTAGACGAACAGGAACACAACCGCCTGGAGGTTCCCCCACAGCTTGGAAATGTATTGCCAGTCCTCCTTTATCACTGGGTCCATATCCTGGAACTCCCTATTCAACTCTATAGGAAGGACTGTGTGAATTAAGAAGATGGTTCTCCGCCACCTTCTCAAGGACAATGAGGGATGGGCAATAAATACCACACTTGCCAGTAATGAAAAGTGATGAAATAAAATTCTACCCTGGCACTATCCACAGAGTACAGGAACAGGCCTCCAACCCCCTGTCCATGCTGACTGCCAAGCATCCGTTTATGCTAATCCAATGCTTAAACCATTTTATTCTCTCTACATTCTGTTTGATTTTCCCCAGACTTTACCACTCACCGACACACTAGGAGTAATTTGCTGTAGCTAATTAACCTATCAGGATGTAGGAGGAAACCGGAGCACCCAGAGGAATCCCACACAGTTACAGGGAGAATGTGTAAACTCCACAGGGATGGCACCGGAGGTCAGGATTGAACCCGCGTTGTCTGAGCTGTGAGGCAGCAGCTCCGTCTGCTGCACCATTGTGTTGCCCTGTGCTGTCCACTTGCTCATTCTCCCATGTTCCCTGCTGGTCTCATGTTGTCTTCCTGCCCTTCATCCTTGCTGTGTTTTACTATGCTGGTCCTCCCCTCTTCTCCCACCCCCTCCCTCCTCCCCTCCCTCCTCCTCCTCCTCTCCCCACCCCCCAAGGTGCTAAAGTCCTTTAGAAATGTTGTCAATTTATTGGTTTCAGCAGTGACAAAAACTGATATCCTCATCATCCTTTTTAAACAGATTAGTTCTGCCATGGTGCCACTTAGAACCGTAAAAATTTACAACCCATGAGGAGGCTATTCAGCCCATCATGTCCATGCTAGTCAGAAAAGAAATCTCCTGTCTAATCCCACCTTCCAGCACCTGGTCCACAGACTTGCAGGTCATGCCTCTTCAAATGCATATCCAACCACTGTTTAAATAATGGGGGTTTCTGCTTCTACCATCCATTTAAGCAATGAATTCCAGACCCTACCACCCTCTGAGTAGAAAATTCTCATCTTCCCTTGAATCTTCTGCCAATAACTGAATATTTATGACTTTTTTTATTCCTTTGCTATGGAAATTAGTGTCTTTTCTACTTGTTCTGTCTTGGCCTCATAATGTTATGCACTCACTTAGGTCTCCCTTCAGCTCCTCTGTTCCATAAAAGACATACTAGCTTATCCAATCTTTCTTCATAGCTACAATTTTCCTGTCCCAGTAACATCACCTAAATCCCCTCCGCACACTCTCTAATGTTTGGAATGCAAGTACCATTATTTTTGTTTCCACCTCTCTGAGGATGCTGGAATTTAATGAGGAATAGCTTCACAGGAAGCAGCATCTCTCCAGCTTCTCACTCGGAGTCTGATTCCACTGTGTGAGGCTGAACCCCGGGAGCCGCATCCTCTCGTGCCCATTATCCACGTGCGTACTTTCCAGCAGGAGCCAAGGAATAGTAATGAACAGCAGGAAGACTGGGATATTGGTGCGGTAGTCACCCAGGTCTGGAGGGCAGAATGCCATGTGCATTGGACTGTGTGCCAGCTTGATGCCAAACTGTTGGATTTGCTTGGAGATGGTGTCAACGTTAGATTATTTTTATTCAATGTTCTTGTCCATGTGGTTGCTTTCAGCCTGTCTAACCCTTCCCTTTCCCTTCTCCCTTTTAGATTAAACCAATCATTGCCTAAAGGTATTCAATAAAGTTTTTAAGGTTAATTAAACAGCAAAATCTGGCAGATGCTGGAAATCTGAAATGAAAATAAAGTACGGGAAATACTCAGCAGGACAGGGAGCATCTGTCAAGAGAGAAACCAAATTAAGCTTTTGTGTCAATAACCTTTAATCAGAATGGGAAAATTTAGAAATCACTGTTTTAAGTTGCTGAGAAAAGTGAAGGGTGGTGAGAACAAAGTATGTTGGTGATGGGGGAGACGAAGAAAGACAATGATTCAAGTAGTGTCAGTTGAGAAAGTGTGTGGTGAAGGCTTGTTAAATGCAATTGATCTCCATGGACAAGATGCAAATAGAGGAGGGAAGAGAACAAGTGATGCTGGATCTATGAGGCACAAATCTCTGCAGTTTCTGGGAATCTGAAACAAAAAGGAATGTTGGAACCACAAGTGGGTCAGTCAGCATCTTTGGAGAGAGAAAAACTGAACTAACGCTACCAATTAATGAACTTTCATCAGAGCTGGCCATTCTGACATCAGCAGGAACGGGTCGTTGTATGAAATTATTGAACTCACTGTTGTCCTGAGGGCAATAATGTGTCTGGTCAGAAGATGAGATGCTGTCCCTCAAGCTTAGCTTGGGCTTCGTTGGAACAGTGCAAAATGCCAAAGGCAGAATGGGATGGAGGATTAATGGGATCGGCAACTGGATGCTGAGCATCAGCTATGAGGGCTGAGCGGGGTGTTATGCAGAGCCAACACCCAGTGTGTGTTTCCCCAGGGTAGAGGATACCACATCAGGAGCAGTGATGCAGTGTGCTGAATTGGAAAATGTTCAACTGAATCACTGCTTCACTTGAAATGAGTGTTTGGGTCCTTGGACGGTAGGAAGGGAAGAGAGAAAAGGGCAAGAGTTGCATCCCTTAGGGTGGGTGGGAAGGTGCTGCCAGGAGTAGAACTGGTTTCTGAAAACCAAAAACAAACTGCAGATGCTGAAAATCTAAAATCCATACTGGAAATGTTCAGCGGGTCGGGTCACATCACCTGCAGTTGTGGGTCAAGAAACAGAGTTAAAGTTTCAGGTCGAGGACTGGGAAGGAGACAAAAGAAGCTTGTTAAGCTGCAGGCAGGGTGGTGGTGGGGGATGTCTCTGTGAACAAGACTATCTGATCAAGGAGTGAATGGCAGCAGCTAGAGAATGAGAACATAGACAAAACATGTGGGAGTTGTGATGTGTAGAGTGGAGAGACATGCCTGGCAGGTCAGTCTGGGCATGTCCTCCACTCCCAGAGGAAACATCTTTTTAAGAAAAAGGGGAAAACAAACAAGTTGAGCCAACATCATAGATAGACAACTGATAGAGAGAGGTTAAGTTACCTGAAGTTGGAGGATTCAATCTCAAGTAGAAGGCTGCAATGTGCCCCAAAGGAAGATGAGGTGCTGTTCTTCAAGCTTGCGTTGGGCCCCATTGTAACGGTACAGGAGGCCACCGACTGATCATTGGGGGTGGGATGGAGAATTAAAGTGGGCAACGGGAAGCTCAGTGTCACCCCTGCGGACTGAGCTCAGGTGCTCCGCGAGGGATCGGGGTTTCTCCACAGTAAAAGAGATCACATTGTGAACACTGAATGTAGTGACACTAGGCTGCAAGAATGCAAGTAAATCAATGCTTGTCCTCTCACTTTGCACCAATCAGGGACCCACATGGCCCCTGGATGGTGGGAAGTGAGGAGGTGAAATGACTAGTGTTGCATTGCCTGCAGTTGTGAGGGAAAGTGCCATAGGTGGAAATGGAAGAGTAGACCAGGGATCACAAAGGCAACAGTCCCAAAGAAATGTTGAAAGGAGAGGAGGGGGCAGATGTGTTGTGGTGGAACCCCTTTGAAGATGGTGGAAATTACAGAGAATAACCTGACTGCGGAGGCCAGTGGGGTGGAAGATGAGACCCAGGGAACTGTTCTGCCCTGGAGGAGGGAAAGCGCAGAGGCACGGGAAATGGATGAGATGCAGTCAGGGGCATCGTACTGGTGACCCAGAAATGTCTTCCTCCTTCCTGAACTGTGGCTTCCCCTCGACCATATACAATGAAGTACAGAAAGTCTCATCATCGGAACGAACATGGCAGACACAGAGGAACTGGGAGAATGGAGCAGAGTCCTTGCAGGAGGCAGGGTGGGACAAAGAGTAATTGAGAAAGCTGTGGGAGTAATGGATGTTTGTATGTAGTCTGTCTCCTAAGATGGAGACAGAGATCCAGAAAAAGGAAGAATCAGAGATTGACCACGTGAAGGTGAGGGCAGGGTGAAATAGGCAGCAAAAATAATGAAAGTTGTGCATGAGTATGGGAGGCAGCAACAATGCAGTCACCGAAGTTGGTCTTTCCAGCTGAAGCATTGATTCACTTGCACTTCGTCCGATCTAGTGTCACTGCGTTCACTGTTCACAATGTGGTCTCCTCTGCACTGGAGAAATGAAATGCAGCTTGGGTGATTGCTTTGTAGAAGGGGTGACCCTGAGCTTCCTGTTGTCTGCCACTTTAGTTCTCCATCCCACTCCCACTCTGACCTATCACCGTGTGGTATAACAAGGCCCAGTGCAAGCTTGAGGAACAACACCTCATCTTAAGTCTAGGCACAATGCAGCTTTTTGGGACCAATATTGAATTCTGCAACCTCAGGTAAATTAATCTCTCTGTATCAGTTGTCCATCTGTGATCTTAGCTCGGCTTGTTTTTATTTTCCCCTTTTTGTTCCCCTGGGAGTGGAGGACGTGCCCAGCCTGACCTGCCAGACATGTCTTCCTGCTCTGTGTGTCACAACTCCCATGTTCTTTTGTCTATGTTCTCACTCTCCACTCACTCATTGACCAGATAACCTTGCTTACAGCTTATCCCCATGGTCACCCTGCTTTTACCCGTTCCGAGTCATCCCCTTCCCCCATCCTCTCTGCAGCAGGTTTCTGACTTTGGATCATGATTTAAACTGTCACACTCCAAAACACAAAATGTTGAAATGTTTTTCACTGGTGATCTGTTCACAGTAATGAAAAGGCAGATTTATTAAGAACATGGTGTAAGTATTCAGGAGCAAGTTGCCTTATTAAAAAATCGTTCACCCTTTTTATCCACATTTTCATGCATTGGGAGAGAGCAGTTTGTATGTAAAGTACATTTTCTAATTAGCAAACACAAATATCCAGGAGCATCTGATTTAAAATTTATCCCAGAAGTAAACTGAAGAAACATTTCACTGCAACCTCTAGGAAGTGACTTGCTTTAATGATCACTCTCAGATGTCAGGTGTTCTGGTGGTAGATGTCCCAGAAAACTGATAAACAGTGAAGAAGAGTTGACTAAAACACAAACTACTTGGGGTCTGGACAGCAACTGACCTGTGGACCTATAGAATAGAAGAATCTCACTGTTCACAGTTGCTTCAGCTTTTAACAACACAAGTTGTCCAGGAACAGTTGACAAATCTCTGTGCAGCCACTTGTACTTGAAAAGTCAGAGCACGTTGGTGCCTTTGCTTCAGATGATTGGCAAATAGTAATGGAGTCAGTGAAAGTGGCAGGATCCTAATTGTTTATGCTGTGGAAACTATTGGGTTGAATCAAACTGGATTTGGCTTGGCACCCATCTTACACTTACCTGGGCCAGATACAGAACCTAACTGCCACACCATGGTGGTGTTCAGTGAAGCATTGTTTGGTTGCAGTGATGAGTAGTTATCGCTCCAGAATGGCCCCACAACTCCTTGACCAGGGCAAGGCTGGAGGGTAAAGCCTCATCTTGTTTCAAAGCTGTCAAGGCTTTGCAACAGTTTTTAAATGGCTCTGAACGTCTAAGAAATATAAAAACCATTAAGATTGTTTAAATAATGGAGGGGGAAACTAAAGTTAAAAGCACACTTAACAGTAAGAAATCATTAAAAATATCAATGTTAAAAGTTAATTTTTTTTCTAATCTCTAGTCAGAAATTCAGGAGACTGATTCAATGCCAAATCTAACTGGCTTGGGATTGGAGAGGAAGATCCCTCAACATAATGCTGGGGAAATCCTAGCCAGCCGAGGCTACGTTGTTTGACTCCACGTGGAATCAGCAACAGGACAGGTTGACAGACGCAGCAGCAGTTCACTTTGGAACAGCACAAGTAGACCCAATGGGTGTACTATTCACAGGGTTTCAGATTCCCCCAAAAAAAGGCCTGGCTGCAAATAGTTCTTTCCGAACAACACGTCCAATTACAAATAGAACCTTTGCTGCAGTTCTACTGCACACTGCTATTGCAGTTTCTCCTAACTTACATTGACCTTTACTCCTGCAGTTTCATTGCAAGAATTTTTTCTGGTTCTGTCCTGCATCACTCCTGACTCCACACAGCTGTCGTGGGCTTGAATAATTTTGTTGTGCTGTTTAGTTTCTGAATCACTGCTTGCGATCATTGTAATAAATTTGCCACTGGTCAATCATAATTTTGTACCACTTAGCCTCAAATTGGTTTTATGGTGGGTCTGATGCAGTGCGGAAATGCCTAGCACCACACAACCTGAACGGTGTGTCTCAACTGAACGAAAATAACATGAATGTTTCCCCATATTTACAATGTTGAGTCATGTCTGAATAAATCTTACTCTGCATGTGTCTTTTCAGTTTGGTCTGCTTGGTCTGTGTGTGTTTCACCAGAGTTGTTTCTGTTCCTGCAGATTAAAAAAGCTGAACTGGAAAAAAAGACCCTCGACTGGGAAATTGTGGAACTTACAAACAAATTACTTGATTCAAAAACTGCTATCGACAAACTGGAGGAGTTAAATGTAAGTTCAGCTACTTCTGCCAGGGTTAGGTTTAGATCTCCAAAAGCAGACACATTTATGATAGCTGTACTTTAGCTGGGATATCACCCATATAAAGGTATTTGCTGGCAGTTTGAGCCTGGTGGTGATTCCAGGTGTAAGGCAATATGGTTTACTCTTACTTGCCTTCTGAACTGGTCTAGTAAGCCAATGAGTTCATGGATAATTAGAGATGGCCAACAAAGGTCAGCCTTACTAGGCACACCCTCATCCCATGAATAAATAAAATGTCATTTTGTGCAAACCTTCACAGTGCTTGTAAACCTTTACAGACTGTGCAAGCCACTTAGAAGACAAAACAAAATCTGTACCACTGTTTTACAGTGATAAAACTTCCCCTGTTCCATTGAAAGGTCTAAATATTTCAGTGGTGTAGGTCACTGTGATACTGCCTCACACACAATGGGTACAATTTGAATCTGGCTGCTTGACAACATTACACAAGGGTGGCAGACACCAGCTTTCTCCACAGTACATTCTGATTGGATTTGTTATAAATAGACACTAAACCAGAAAATTTTGCAGACGCAACTACTATGTACAGTTCTATTCTTGGGTACCAATGGCCTTGATTAACTGGAGATATTTGTGTTGCATTGGCATGCCTGCTGGGTTGACGTGACATGCAGAGGCAGACTGCCAATATAACCTGGTTCATTAGCTACTTGTTCTTTCAATGGTGTAGTTCTGCCCTACTGTACTAGATTGGTTATTTCATGTCTTGGGTTGTTTTTCCACTTGTATTAGCTGAATGTTGCCACTGGTAAAAGCTCATTGATTTGGAAATCGATCAACTGCAAAGATGTCGGGTTTTCATTTTACAGATGGGATGCATTTAGGCAATTCAGCCTCTTTTTGTTTGGGACTGCAGATCTCTGTTAAATATTGATTCTATTTCTGAGCACTCAATTCTCTCTTTAACTTTCACAGCACTTGAATTTTGCTTACTTCATAAACCTGATGTACTGTGCATTTGGTATTGGTATTGGTTTATTATTGTCACTTGTACTGAGGTACAGTGAAAAACTTGTCTGTATACCGATCATACAGGTCACAATTATTACACAGTGCAGGTGCATTGAGGTAGTACAGGTAAAAACAATAACAGTACAGAGTAAAGTGTCACAGCTACAGAGAAAGTGCAGTGCAATAAGGTGCAAGGTCACAACAAGATAGATTGTGAGCATTGAAGGTGAAAGATGGAGAAGAGGTCTAATTATAACATGTGCTTTAAATGGATCTGAATTTGGTACCTCAATGTGTCTGGTCCAGAACGAGAGAAATTCATCCAGACTTCCCGTTTTGATGATTATCCTGTTACTTGCAGGGAGGCAGCACAGATGAGTATTGAGTTGGGACGTGATTAAACTTGCCTCTGTGGCTGAACAATCTAATAACACTCTAAGGAATTCATGTTGTAGTTATAACCCCAAATTCTTTAGTACTGACAGTTGATCTGACTTGCAGTGGATCAAATCTGAGAGGTAGTCTTTGATAATGTGACTGTTGTTGAAATAAGCACATGCTGACGTTAATGTATGTCATATGTACTGAGGCTGCACTTTTGCTCACAGGTAATCTGTTGATCATTTTATCAGCTTTCTCTTTCTGTTGGTTGGTAGTGGAGACCTGAGGAGGATTATAGAACAAGGTACAACAGATAACCGGTGACAGCTGAGCCTTGGACTGCTCAGCGTGCTGCTTTTCCAGGATGTGCAGTGAACATAAAGTGGTTCTCTTTCATAATTTTCCTTTGCAGTGGTCAACAGTGAAAACGCTTACACTAAGTGTAGTCTGTGGGTTATTTTTCACTTTCTGCGCAGCACCTTGCACTATGGGGTCGTCCATGCCTGTGTGCAGCAAAACCAAATGGCATTAAATGCAATCATGGCTGATCTATTCCAGGCTTCATTTCCTCTTCTGTGCTGGTTTCACATAGCCCTTAATTCCCTAACCTTTCAAAAATTTACCTACCCGCTCTTTAAATGCCTCCACAACTCTTTGAGGTAGAGAGTTTCACCACTCTCTGTAAGAAGAAATCCCTACGCACCTCAGTTTGAAATGACCATCCCCTTGTAACCGTGCCCCCTTGTTTGAGATTCTCCCACTTGTGGAAACATCACATCATCTGTTCCTGTCATACCTCCTTAGTGTCTTGTGTCTCATTCCTCTAAACTCCAAATAATACAGGTTAAACTTTTTTTTTAGCTGTTCATGATTGGATAATCATCTCATCCCAGGACTTAGTCTTGTGAATCTCTTCAAAGCTACCTCCAATGCTAGTATATCCTTCAGTAAGGAGACCAAACCTCTACACAGTACTCCCAGTGTGGCCTCAACAACATTCCTGTACAATTGTAACAATGGTGTTTAAACTTTCCCTGCAATAAAGACCAATCTGCCATTCGCCTTCCTAGTTAGTTGCTGTAACTGCATGCTGACCTTTTTGTGTTTCATGCACAAGAACTCGAAGATCTCTCTGTATTCCACCCATTTACAGTCTCCCTCTGTACGTAATAGTCTATCTTTAGATTCCTATTGAAGTGCATGACCTCTCACTTTTCTACATTAAACTGCAATTGCTAGATTTTTGACTATTTACTCAATCTATCTGTATCCTGTTGCAGTGTCTGAATAACCAGCATGCCCTCTCACCTATTTTTATATTATAAGCAAACTTGGACACCTTGCATTCTTGCCTCTCCAAGTCATTACAACAGAAGGTAAATAATTGAGGGCCAAGGACTGATCCTTGGGCACTCCACCAGTTACACCCATTCAGCCTGAAAATGACCCATTCATTCACTTCTCTGCCTTGTGTGTGATAACCAGTCTTTAATCCACATTGACACACTTCAGCCAGTACTATGTTACATGTTGGGTCTGGGTTATACTGTGTGTGTGAGTTGGTGTGTTGGGTGGACTGGATGCTGAGTCGAGGCTGGGATTGGCTGGGTCTGTGGCTCAGTACTGGGCTTTAATTTATGAATTTTCAGTGGGATCTGGTGTCAATGCTCTAATTGCCTTTAACAAGTGATAGTCAGCCACTTCCTTTTAGTGATGGGATAGGAAGGTATGTTAGGGCTTGTCCTTGGACTGGGTGTTGGGATGGGCTCAGCGCTGGGTCTGGGGCTCAGGACCAGTTCACTATTAGGCTTGGTTGCTTGGTTTTGGGACTGGAGCTCGGTGTTGGGTTGTGCCTTTAAGTTCTGATGCAGGGTTTTGACCCGAAACGTCGACGATTCCTTTCCTCCCACAGATGCTGCTCAACTTGCTGAGTTCCTCCAGCCGATTGGTTGTTGCTCCTGATTCTGGCAAGTGTAGTCTCTTGTGTCTCCAATAAAAATATAAAAGCAAGGAGTTATACTAGAACTGTAGACCACACTGGCTAGACCTTTACTTCAGTGTGAAGCTCTGTTCTGATTACCACGTTACAGGAAAGGTGGTTGCAATGGATATTTGTGGATTTTGCCAGGGCTGGAAAGTTTTAGCAGTGAGGGAAGGTTGCAGAGATTATAAATGAAAATCAGAAAGAAACTGCAGATGCCAGAAAACTGAAACAAAACTGAAAATGCTGGAAAAACTCAGCAGGTCAAACAGCATCAGTGGAAAGAGAAACGGTTAATGTTTCAGGTTTGCGGCCTGATGCAGGGTTCCAGGTGGACTGTAATCATTTTCTTTGGAATAAAGGAGGCCAGAGATGATTAAATTGGGGTGCATAAACAACAAGTGGCCTAGTTGAACAAATAGGAAAGAGCTATTTCCCTTATTAGAGAGGTCAAAAATCAGGGGTGTAGATTTGAAGTCATTTGTAGAGAATTAAAGAGGAGATAAGGAATTAGAGAGAAAAGCAGAATGCTGGAAAACTCTGCAGATCAGGAAGCATCTGTAGACAGAAATTGTCATAATTTCAGACCTAAACCATTGACTGGAGTGGTTTGGGTCTGGAGCTTGTGGCCTGAGAGGGTGGTGAAGCAGAAACTCTCATTGCATTAAACCAATATTTGGGAGTGTACCGGAAGAGCTGTGGCCGAAGAATATAGGAGGTAGAGAAGGTTACCTGGCCCCTTAAGCCTGCTCTACCTTTTAACATGGTCGTGGCTGGTCTACCCCAGGCCTCAACTCCTTTCCAGTACCAATTTCACATTGTCCTCAGTTCCCGAATCTTTCAATAATCTTGCCTCCACTACCCTCTAGGGTAAAGAGGCAGACCTGCACATATGCAGACCAATGAATGAAATGCGGTTTGACTCCTGGGGGCTAGAATTGCAGAGTGGTCTCCTATGGGGCCAGGGGTCAGGTGGTGTTGGATCTGGGGTTGTGTGCTGTCAAGTGGGCTTTGGGTGATGGGGCCGGGGTTGTGTGTGTGGATGTAGGCAGGTAGTCAGTGTGTTGAGTCTAAGGAAACTTTGCCTGTCTTTGGTTTTGAACTTTCCTCCTTTATTTCACAGGAGCGCTATCGACAGGATTGTAACCTTGCCGTTCAACTGTTAAAGTGCAACAAATCTCATTTCAGGAACCACAAGTTTGCAGATGTAAGTATTATGTTCAGAGAGAGTGAGGGTGTGCATTCATGAACATGGGATTTCAGTCACCCTATGGAGTTACTATTGTGCCTTATTTTCTTTAAGAATGACGGTGATAAACCTCTCCTGAACCTTGGTCTGTGATTTCACATTTTTCAAATGCAAAGCTTTTACATTGTTGGCTGGGGAACTGACTCTTGCAATCAAACGTAATGGCTTCTGCAGATGGAATATAAAACATTGACCCAGGAAAAAGCCACATGGCTGCTTGAGCCTGCTTCACCAGTCTAGAGGATTATATGTGATTTTGTGTCCTGTCCACCAATTTCCATATGCTCCAGTTTCCTCTGTGACCAAAAGTCTTTAATATACTTGGTGGCTGACCATTTGCTGTTCTTCGTGGTGAGGGGATTCCAAAATTATGCAACCTTTGCATAAAAAAATTCCTCTCCTCAATACCAAACGACCAGCTCCTTATCCTGAGATTGTGTCCTCCAGCTAAATGAAACAAGTGCCTTGTATCTTGTATGTCTCAAAAACATTACCTCTCATTCTTCTAAGCACCAGTAACTGTAAGTGAATCTCCCTCAATCTTTCCTCTGAAGCAATTCCCACATTCCCAGACTTGATCCAAACCTCCATTGCACTCTCTACCAGGGAAGTATATACTTTGTTAGTTATAAAAGACCAAAAGTAAACACTACTCTGGGTGTGGTTCCATCAGAGCCTGTCCAGTGCAGTAAGACTGCTTGCTTCTGTGCTCCAACCTCCTTGCAATAAAGGGCAATTTATCAGTTGCCTTCCTAATTGCTTGCTGCACCATCCTGTTTACTTTCTAGTCTCACGAAATGCTCCTTCCCTCTGTGCATTAATGTTTGCTACTTTCTCAAACCACTCTTTACTCACTCATTTAACCTGTCTACGTTCCTTTGTAGACTCTGTGTCCTCCCTACAGTTCGTTTCCCCACGTAGTTTTGTATCATCAGCGACTTGGATATGTTACAGTCCTTGAAGGCAATGTTGTTTTGTCCATGTGTCAGCTGAGAATCACTGGTAGAGAGAAATAAAGGTTCTGGTAGATGCAGCATTTTGGTGGCAGGGATCTTCACTGCCACGTCTTTTCTACCAGATCAAGTCTTTGCTCCATTTTTTGCTTCTGCTATTTGGTCCTTCAAACTAAGCAAGTGTCAAAGTAGTGTTTTAGTGATTTAACAGCTGAGGCAATTTGAAATTGAGCTATTAGAAAGAGGAGGAATAGGAATTTAAAAAAAAATCTAAGATCCCAAGGGATTAAAATTAATGGGAAATGTGAAATGTAGCCATATTTTAGTTACAATTGTCTTGTTTCCCAGTTCTCAGTCCAAGTCCCCATCATTAATTATCCTAAGAAACACTCTGTTGGTGTGGAGTTGGAGGCCCCAAGTCCAGGGAATGGAGCAGAGTTGCTGAAATGATCATCGGAGAGATGGCTTCAGCAAGCTTCCCACCAGACGGTGGACATTAATTCACCCAGATGTTTCTGGTTGTCAGTATTTATTCTCTACAACATCCACTGGTTACATCTGGTTTATTTTTGAACAATATGATCTTCTCATGATTATAGTCTTTGGCTGAGCACAGTGTACAGTGTTTCCCTCAGCATGTGTGTGTCTTTACAGTTTCCACTCTAACTGTTTGCAAGAGATGTTCAGAACCAGAAAAGGTGATTCCTGCCCTGACAACCCTTGCCTCTCCAGACAAAAATATTACTCTTGTGTGGATAAAGAAGGGACCGCAATGCCCTTTGTAGGGGTGTATTTACTGCTACACTACATTTGATGACAACATCTGAATATCTCACAGTTTCTGCTGCCATCTTTGCCTAATATTTCATGTCAGTCGTTCATTCAGAAAGTAGCTGGGATTGAGTGCACTTATTACACAGCTTCAATCTCCAGCTCTCCAGCTTCCTGTGTCACCCAGGCCCTTCTATGCGGACTGCCGGGGAATAACTGGGGAAGGGTCTACTAACTATTTCTGGTACACTGGCCTGACTGCCCAGTATGTGGATAGGTCCACAGGCAAGAAGATTCTGGGACAGATTCTTCTTGATCCTCTCCTCCAACAAGTTAAAGCCCAATTCCAGCAGTTAGAAGAGATTGTGATTTATTTTGAATTATTTTATCAATATAGTTATAGATGTGAATCAGAATGTACTTCTCTGTATTACTGTACTGCAGTGTTAGAATTGGTTATGAACTTGAATGACACCTATCATTTGAAACATTGGCCTCTAAGGAGAAACCTAGCTCCCATTTTGTGGGAAAGAAGCACAATACATTCCATAAATGCCATGAGATCTCTCTGTACCTTGAATTCACTGTTTTTTAGGATTGCCCAAAACAAGTGATACGGTGTTCAATTGGGAATGTTGGCTTGCTGTACGTCATTGTAAGGTTACGTTTTGATGCTTGGGTTTTTGCAGTTCAGATTTGTGAAACGAAGTATTGACGGATACTGGTTATTGAGGAGCATGTGCATTGAAAAAAGAAAAAGTAGAACCTTTGGTCACTATAGTAGACCAGCTAAAAAAAATGCTAAAATACTGGAGCGTCATTGCAGTCTAGATCTCCTTCTGAACTAACATACCAGTTCTAAAGTGTGTAAAGCATTGCATAATCCTGGAGAACGGTCAGGTTGTTTGAGTTCTGCCATACCATCGTTCCAATGATCAATGCATCATTTGGGTTGCTTCTGCTTCTCAATCCTTTGGAGATGACAATAACACTTGCACACTACAGTATAGGCACATAACCTCTCCGGTGAATGACATTGAATTTACAACATTGAAACAGAATATTCAGCCCTCCTAGGTTAATCCACAATAGATGAAGGATAATTTAAATATTGTATGACAGCGTGATCATTGTTAACCTGTGCCTGAACCTTGGGCTTCAGAGAATTTCTCATTTTTAGCGTGCCTCTAATTTTAACATGCAGTCTGTCTGTGAGGTGACTTCTGAGTATTTAATGCCTTTTGATAAAGAGGAGACACCCTGTATCATCATCAGAAATGTGCAGAGTGCAGTTGTAACAACATGTTGTGTTTTCTGGGTTACGTTGACTGCTGACTTTTGTTTGACTATAATTCCTTAGACACCTGTAGATCTACAGCATTGCTACTCAGTGGTGAAGACAATGAGAGGTGGCAGCTTTTACCATTTAGAACCTGAATCAGAACTTGATCATTTCTCCCTCCGATACCCTCTGGTTACTCTGGCAGTTAGAGATGTGGGCTGATTTTCTATTTTTCCATTTTCTTTAGTTCAGTGAAAAGTTGCAGTAATGATCGGTTAACTCTTCGCTGTGAACCCAAAACTATTTTGACTTTACCACACAGTCTCTGTTCCAGCTGTGAAAGTGCTGAGGTAGCTGCTCACAGTGAGGGTGCGGTGCCACATCTGTGGAAAGAGAAACCGGTCAAGGGTTCAGATCAAAGACCCTTCATCAGAATTGAGGAAGACAGAAAGCAAGTTAATCTATGTTCAGTTTTGGTCACCCTGCTATAGGAAAGATGCCATTAAGCTGGAAAGAGTGCAGAGGAGATTTATGAGGATGTTGTTGGGACTCAAGGGGCTGAGTTTATGGAGCGAGGCTGAGCAGGTTTGGACTACTTTCATTGGAGTGTAAGAGAATGAGGGGTGATCTGAAAGAAGTGTATAAAATCATGAGGGGCGTAGATAGGGTCAATGCACACAGTCTTTTTCCCAGGGTTGGGGAATTGAGAACTAGAGGGCATAGGTTTAAGGTGAAAGGGGTGAGATTTAATAGGAACCTGAGGAGCAACTTTTTCACCCAGAGGGTGGTCAGTATATGGAACGAGCTGCCAGAGGAAGTGGTTGAGGCAGGTACATTAACAACATTTAAAAGGTACTTGGACAGGTACATGGATAGGAAAGGTTTAGAGGGATATGGGCCAAACGTGGGCAAATGGGACTAGCTTGGATGGGAATCTTTGGCGGCATGGACCAGTTGGGCTGAAGGGCCTGCTTCTGTACTGTGTGACTCTGTATTAACAGAGGGTGGAACAAAGGAATGTCAGTGGTACTAAATCTGTCACAGTCACAACAGCATTCAAATGGGCCATACCAGCCATCAAGTACCAATCTGGACTAATCCTATTTCCCAGCACTCAGCCCATAGCCTTCTGTGTCATGATGTTTCAAGTGCTTGTCTAAATATATTTTGAACCTTTATGAGAATACTGCCTCTACCACCTCATCAGGGAGTGCGTTCTGGATTTCAGCCACCTCTGGCTGGAGGTGTTCTTCTTCAGATCCCCTCTGAATCTCCTACCTGTTCCTTAATCCTATGTCCTCTGGTCACAGGCACCTCTGCTAAGGAGAGAAGGTTTTCACCGTCTCCCCTTTCTACTTCCTTCATCATTGTGTTTACCTCCATCAGGTCCTCCCATCAACTTCCTCCACTCGACTGGGAAAGTGGGCAAAGGAACGGCAGATGGAACTTAACTCGGACAAGTGTGAAATGATGCACTTGGGAAGTTAAACCAGAGCAGGACTTCCACAGTAAACAACAGGCCCTGGGGAGTGTTGTAGAACAGAGAGACCTGGGGGTTACAGGTACATAGTTCCCTGAAAATGGTGACACAGGTGGACGGGGGGTGTAGGTGTTTGGCATGTTTGCCTTCGTCAGACAGGGCATTGATTACAAGAGTCAAGGCTTCATGTTACAGCTGTAGGACATCGGTGAGATCGCATCTGGAATATTGTGTGCAGTTCTGGTCTCATACTATAGGAAGGGTGTGATTAATCTAGAGAGGGTGCAGAAAAAATCACAAGGATGTTACTGGACTGGAGGGCTTGCACTATAAGGTGAGGCTGGACAGGCTGGGACTGTTTTCCCTGGAGCGAAGGAGGCTGAGGGATGACGTTACAGAGGTTTATAAAATGATGAGGGGCAAAGATAGGTGAATGGTAACAGTCTTTTTCCCAGGGTAGGGGAGTCTAAAGCTACAGGGTATAGGTTTAGGGTGAGAGGGGGAGATTTAATGGGGACCAGAGGGGCAAGTTGTGCAAGGAGTTGTGAGTATATAGAACAAGCTGCCAGATGAAGTGGTAAAGGTGGCTACAATTACAATGTTCAAGTGACATTTGACTGGTTCACGGATGGGAAAGGTTTAGAGGGATATGGGCCACATGCAGGGTAATGGCACTAGCTCCACAAGGCTTATTGGTCAGCATGGATGAGTTGGGCAGGAAGGCCTGTTTCCGTGCTACATAACATTATGGCATCTGTCCCCAGCGCAGTACGGTCCAGGTCCCACGTCTGTCCCCAGCGCGGTACGGTCCAGGTCCCACGTCTGTCCCCAGCGCGGTACGGTCCAGGTCCCACGTCTGTCCCCAGCGCGGTACGGTCCAGGTCCCACGTCTGTCCCCAGCGCGGTACGGTCCAGGTCCCACGTCTGTCCCCAGCGCGGTACGGTCCAGGTCCCACGTCTGTCCCCAGCGCGGTACGGTCCAGGTCCCACGTCTGTCCCCAGCGCGGTACGGTCCAGGTCCCACGTCTGTCCCCAGCGCGGTACGGTCCAGGTCCCACGTCTGTCCCCAGCGCGGTACGGTCCAGGTCCCACGTCTGTCCCCAGCGCGGTACGGTCCAGGTCCCACGTCTGTCCCCAGCGCGGTACGCTCCAGGTCCCACGTCTGTCCCCAGCGCGGTACGGTCCAGGTCCCACGTCTGTCCCCAGCGCGGTACGGTCCAGGTCCCACGTCTGTCCCCAGCGCGGTACGGTCCAGGTCCCACGTCTGTCCCCAGCGCGGTACGGTCCAGGTCCCACGTCTGTCCCCAGCGCGGTACGGTCCAGGTCCCACGTCTGTCCCCAGCGCGGTACGGTCCAGGTCCCACGTCTGTCCCCAGCGCGGTACGGTCCAGGTCCCACGTCTGTCCCCAGCGCGGTACGGTCCAGGTCCCACGTCTGTCCCCAGCGCGGTACGGTCCAGGTCCCACGTCTGTCCCCAGCGCGGTACGGTCCAGGTCCCACGTCTGTCCCCAGCGCGGTACGGTCCAGGTCCCACGTCTGTCCCCAGCGCGGTACGGTCCAGGTCCCACGTCTATACTCAATGCCATAGGATCCTAAAAGTGTACTTTCTAATTTAAAAAAAAGGAGCCAATCTCTTCATCTGCCTTCCAAACAATAGTGGATCTGGCCTACAAGTGTCCTTAGCACAGTACTGGTCCAAGCCAATGATCTATCCCCAAAGCCCAATAGGCTACAGATACTTCAGACTGTAGGCTCCCTATCCTGGCAGTCAGTTAGAGTGCAGACATTTGCCTGGGTGCAGTTGATGGTTTGCTGTCAGGGTCAATTTGGGTATATGCCAATACAGATCCTTAAATACTGTTTGGAATGCTAAATGAGGTGCAGAAATAGATTTTTTTATATCTGAAGGACTCTGAAATGATCATTTTATATGCTGCCATTCACCTTGTTTAGATGTCTGTGCTTTCTTTAAGGAAAAAGCCTGGCTAAAGTGGGAGTTCTGTTTTATTTGCAGCTCCCCTTCGTACTTCAAGAGATGGTGAACAAGCATCTGGAGTCCAGTGAAGATTTCCAGGCAGGCCGGGAGCCGGTCCCCACTCTTGGTTCCTCTGATGTTGTGCCAACTTCCGTCATTGCCAGAGTTTTGGAAAAGCCGGAGCCACTGATCCTGAACTCAGCCAAGTCCAGCAGCAGCAATCAGCCTATCGCAGAGGACGTCTTTGTCCATGTGGACATGAGTGGCAATACCAATGGCATCAAAAGTACAGGGAAAGAGAGAGATCAAGACATGACGCCGTCTGTAGTTCCTCAAAATGGGGTGTGTAGGCAGCAGATTTGTTCAGAGGGCCCACCAGATGAAGCAGCCACCTTTGAGAGGCTGAACCCGTATCCCACCCCACCTCAGAACCTTTTCCCTGGCCGTAAAGCTGTCATTGAATTCTCTTCCGATGACAAGGTTAAAATCCCAAAGAACAGTCCCTTACCTAACTGTACGTATGCCACCAGACAAGCCATATCGCTCAGTCTGGTCCAGGGGGAGGAAGATGGGTTGGAGCGACAGCGGACTGTACCCAACAGTCCGTCATCGGATGGGAGGAAGTCAGGGCAGGTAACCAGCAGGCAGTACCAGTCTCCAAGGTCAGGCACACCCAGAGGGCCTGGAAACCAGTTTCAGTCGGCTCAGTCAAGCCCTTTCAATAGCCCACCTCAAACGTCAAGTGCATTTGCCAGCTCAACAAGTTCAGAAGAAGATCTGCTTGCAAACTGGCAGCGGATGTTCGTGGAGAAGGTAGCTCCTGCTTCTGAAAGGGTCATTGCCCATCGAACATCCTTCAGTAGTGACATGGTCCAAGAGTTGCACAATAGCTTGGGCAACAAAGTTGCCACGGGTGAGAGAAGGCCAGCTTACTCAGATGGAGAAGAATCGGGCCAGAGCTGCAGCTGGACAATGAGTCGGGATTCCAGCCTGGATACAGACAGCACCGATTCTAAAGTACGGAAAAACAAATGTACGCTGGATTACAGGAGCGAATTCTCTCGGGAAGAAGGAGAGCAGCTGCTTCACACTGCGGGTGTCGATCAGCCGGACACACAGTCTAGTCCACTGCGGAAGCACAAAGAATACATGGATACTGTCTCTGGGAACAGCTCAGTAGAAGAGCGAGACGTTCTACTTTATGAAAGCCAGACCACACTACAGGATGAGGTGGAAGAGACTGGAGACAAACCATCGATCGCTTCAGTGGGGCGGCAGCAGAAGAGTCCAAAGCGGATGGGCGTCCATCACTTGCTGCGAAAGGACAGTTTAACCAGGGCACAGGAGCAGGGCACCCTGCTGGACTAGCCCAGAGGTACTGCGCAAAATGTCACTCAGCAAAAAAAAACTTCTGAAAATCTTTTTAAAGCGTGTAGAAATTCACAGAATGTTTCCTAGGAATGTATGAAGCTGGGCAAAAGCAAACTAAATCAGCATGTGCAGTTTAGTAGAATCTGGGTTCAAAGGCAATACTTCAGTATTTTCTAAGAAAATCATTTTGTTATGAATTAAATCATTGCGGGGGAAAAAACCCAAATTCCTGAAGAGTATCCATGCTGGATGATGGCAGGTAATTTCTCAGCATGTCTTGTGTTTTTACTTTGGTTTTTGTGTCTTCGTGTTCTTAGTGTCTTGTCTCCCTTGCATGCTTCAAGAGCAATGCGAGTGGTTGCATATTCTACAGTCATACTTCGGTCGGTATTGAATTTACAAAGCGATCTTGGTGCATTAAGAATGGCAGGTGTCGGCCTTATTTCAAAGTTGTGGCGGACACCAGAATGCGTTATAAGCTCCTTGGTTTAAGTTGAGACTGCTAATGCCAACTGTTAACATTCAAACCATTTAATAGTGTTTGTAATTTCCCTGCCCTGCCCTCTGCATCATGTTACCAGTGAATCACTGATTCACCTGTGTGCAGTGGGACTTGTTGTGACCACAAATCTCCCCAGTGCCTAATTTTGTCCAAATAGAGAAAAAATTGGCATTGGGTTTTGTTTTTTGGTTCTAATGTTTTTCTGCCAACAATAGTCCATAAAAGGCCTCAACAACACCTTAAATATAATGATATGCAAGGATGCTTGACAGAGGCACAAGTACAACATGGAAACTTTTCCGATATCCTTGGTAGAAGTATTTAAGGATTTCCAGACTGCCGTCAAACATGGTGCTGTCTTCGCATGTTCTGCAATCCAACAATCAGTTAAAGCATTACCAAAGTGTTGCCACACATTCTCACTGCTACACACTCCAGGCAGGTGATCCAAGATTAGTGGAATCTGGATTAATACCAAGCAGAACTGGAAAGGTTCCCGCGGTTGGCAACCCTTGATTGCAAAACAGGGAAGGTGGAAGGAATTGTTATCATAGTGCGCTGATTGCAGAATTCTTAAACAAACCGACTGCTCTGTTGATCAGCTGTGGAGATCTGAAACTTCTAGCCCCTGTGTGGTGCGCTACCATTTTCTAGCCACCAAAGCAGAGCCTCCAACATCTGCAGTGCCCAAACGATCCCAGAGGATAGTGTGTGGCTTGATCTTATGGGACAGAATGAACAACCATTCATTCTCCTGTTTTACCACTGCAACGATCCAGAATGTTTATGTTCAGTATTGAAGTACAGCTAAATGCTTCTGTTTTAAAAAAAAGTACCAGATTTATTTTGCTGTCATTCTTTTAAACAGGATGTAAATGTCCAGCCCTCAGTGACCGACAGGGATGTGTTCGTCTTCCTGTTCACTTCTGCTGATCTGGGAAAGAATCCCAACCCTAAATGACCTCTTCCATTGACTTACTTCATGACAGTATTCTAAGTCTTAGGTTTAAAAAAATATTATATTAAGTATTAATGTTCTTAATCCTTTGGGTGGGTTAATGCTGAGCTGATAAACATTCAGAGCTGGTTAAGTGCTGGCTGCACCCTTGTAGTTAAGCTAGATCTACAGTATTATAAAATGATCACCAACTGCCAAATTCAGCAATAGGTCACTGAATAAAATCTGTTTCACCATTTCTGGCTGTGCTACTGCTGCAGTTATTGAATCTGCCAAGACCATTCGAACACTAGCATAAGATAACTTACTCCCCAGGAAAACCCAATGTTAAAAGGCTGCTGGGAGCCACTGCTACGCACACACACACTACTTCACTCCTGAGGACCCCTCCAAACAGTAACACGCTCCCACAACCCCTCGCAAACAGTAGCACACTCCCAGGAACTCCCGCAAATGGCGACGCACTCCAGGGAGCTCCCACCAATGGTCTCACGCACGGGATCACTTCAAATGGTGATAGGCTCCCAGGAACACTCGCAAACGTTGAAATAGTGTCAGTAACACACTTCCAGCACCTACAAATGGTAACACATCCCCACTAACAGATTCCTGGGAAAACGCAGTCCTGGAGACTCCTAAAATAGTCCCGATAGCGGATTTCCAGGACAATGCACTCCCAGGGACCCTGACAGCTGGTAACTGCTTGGTCCCCTCACATGGTGATACACTCCTGGGAACCACTACAAAGGGTAACAGTTCCTGGGGAAATGTACCCTGGAAACCCCACAAATGATAAAACACTCTTTAGGAACGCTTTAAATCAGTGGCTCCTCCTCAAGTAATGTATCATCTGAATGCAGGTACCCCCCCCCCCCCCCCCCCCCCCCCCCAGTGTTTTTTTTAAAGAATATTGGCTTTTGCTTTGAATGTAAAACTATTGTGTAAGTAAATAATGAGCTTAGTAGTTTGGGCCAGATAACTGAGTTTGCCCATACGCTTGGAATTTTATTTGTACTAATCAATAATTTTGTATTTTGGGTATGGGATTTCCCTCTGTTAACTCTTGAAAGCAGTGGTAAGTTTGCCTAGGCTTCCAAACCTGACTTCACTTTAAGGCCCTGAATTCATGTGATCCCTCCTTTAGTTGACTGCAGGTGACAATACAACATTTGAGGTTTACAGTGACACCATGAGTAGATAGTAGTCTGACTTGTGTTTTCACTAAACCTCTTTTCTGGTGGAATCTGGACGCTCACTTTTCCCAATCAGGTTGTGAAATCATTAAATATAAAACTAAAACACTACAGATGATGGGCATCTGAAATAAAAATGGAGAATATTGGAAGTACTCAGCAGGTCAGGAAGCATCTGTGGGTTGAAAGAATTAATATTTCAGGTTGAGGCCTTCTCGCCAGTCTGCCAAGGTTTTGGTATTCTTCAGTGAAAAATTGACTGCGGTTTTGTGACATCCCCGGCCTTAGGTGATACTATTTGTGGCAAATCAGCCCACATTTGTCTTCCAGCTTCTGTCCACACTGGACACAGATGAGCCCTGGGTCTGGGGTTGGGCTTTATGTAATGTAATGTAATGAACTTGGGCCAGCTGATGTGCCTGAAGGTTGAGGGCTGCCCTGGTTTGAGCACAGTATCAATTGCTTCCTAATGTTCTCCTGGCTTTGACATTTCTGATGTTTCATAGCCAAATGATTTGCTTTGGATCAGTTTGCACTGTGTCTTACGAGCTAGAGCAACATTTTCCCAGTTATCAACATTGTGTTGCAGATCTTCATCTTTTACTTCAGCTGTCTTTACAGCTTTTCTGCTGTTCATCTCTTGACATCTTCTCTTTCAGATGTTCTCCAAGGAATATCATCTTTGGTCTTTCTCCATGGCACTGACATTTTGTGTGCCTGTGCATTGGAGGATTTGTATATCCAGGGTTTTGTCTTGCTGTCTTAATCCCTTTAGTATTCTGAGGTAGGTCAGATGGAAATGGTTCATTTCCTTCAGGTAGGTGTCCGTAACTTGAGCGTGGACTGGTCAACTAAGGACCTTGGCTCCATAGACCTCCTGCTTGATTTTTAATGATATATCTTCAATGTATAATTTTCCAAAGCTCTCCTTGCTTTGACAGTCTTGCCTGTGATTTCATTATCAGTGATCCCATGTTTCACAGTGTGCTTCCTAAGTAGATAAATGTGTTTACTGCTGGTAGAGAATTAGTTAGTGGGACATGGGCTGTTCTGTATATGAATTATAGAAAGTCCATTATGAGAGTACAGTATGGCAATACAATCCATGTCTTCCCAGGAGTGAGCAAACAGCAGAGAAGATCTGCAAGGACTTTATTCTCAACCTGTGGTCTCCTATGATTGAGCAGCTTTATATCAGCTCTAAAGCTGATCTACATTCCAATGCAAAGAGGGGCATGCCTCAGAATTTTGAACTGAGGCACATTTGACATGATTTAACACAGGACTCCAGGTTTCACCATCCTCCAATACATTAGCAGTCATCATTTGGATGAATTTTTCAGTTGTAAAACTAGAATCTTCTGCAGCCATACCTACTCTTTGTGTCAAGGGCAGGTCTGCCAAGGCCCAATAGAGATCAGTGTCTTCTCCCCCTTCTCAACAGTTGTTTGGTTGCAAATATCTTATGTATTTTTTTCCTCAACTGGATCAGAAACCAAATAGCCTTAGGTGAGAACTCAGAATTCTATGTTCTGTGTGAAATGATTTAATTGATGGACTGGTTTCCTTTCCTCTTGTACAGTTAGATTGCAGAGTCTTCTATGTACTATTTTCCCCTTCAATCCCCCTTACTTGGCCCACACTGTCATATCTTGTATGAATGATCATTACCAGCCTTGTATATTTCTGCAGGGATTGTGTTGGACTTTTTCTCTGGACTTCTTAGTCTTGGGAATAATATGTTCAATGATGAGAACAATTGAACTGAGCTTGTTCTTTCCCAGGAACTTTGTTGGTTCAGTTTTCAGTTTTTTTTACAAGCCCATCTTTCAAGCACTTGGTCTTGGCCACATGAGTGTAGTTTGATCTGAACTCCGGGCATTTGATATGCCTGGAGGTTGAGCACCAAGTGCTGATTTGAACACGTTATCGAGCTGCTTCACGATGTCCTGATTTTGAATTTGCCGAGAATTTGGGTTTTTCAGGATTTGGCCTGTGATCTCCAGTTGAGTTGACCTGGACTTTGAGAGGATGAGGTGGTGGTCTGAGCCGTTCTGCTCTTGACTCTTACGTGGTGAATGTGGACCTTCTGACCACAGTATAGTCTATTGGTGCTCATATTGGAGCAGAATATACTTGTAGTCTTGGTGATAATGTTCCACAGACAGTCTTCAGGGGAAGATGACCTTTGCTCTACCATGCTTTGTAACTATGCCTGACCAAATCTGACCCAACTAAAATCACCAAAGGGATATTAGTTTATTTTTCTTTGACACCTGAGTCATGGTGTTCTCGTAAAACTTATCTTTGATTTCAACTGTCGATTAAAATTGGTGCATATGCACTGATGAAGGTAGCAGGTCACTCCCAGTGGGAGGTTCTCTGAAGGTCGCGAGACAATCATTATTACAGTGAAGGAGACTTTCCAGCTCAATGACACCAAAGCCAGTAGCAGACCTGAAGTTCTCCACCAGCACATTCTCTACAAAAGAATGAATAACCAGCTGCTGGGTCACCAACAAGTTTTAAGATCCAGGAAAAGGGTAGAGGTGGGAGAAGGAAAAGGCTCAATTAGAGGGTGGAGACGTTAAACAACAAAAGGCTGATGGTGCAAGACAAAAGGGAGACAGCAGAGGGACAAGTACATGGGTCTAGAGGTCAGATTCTTCTCCAGAAATTGTTGAACTCTGTGAGTCTGGTTGGGTAGTTGAGGAGGGAGGGCCTGTTCCTCAAAGCTACATTGCACTTCACTTCATTAGATCAGTAGGAGGTGGAGGATAAATGAGGAATGCCATGGAGAACTGAAGTATGGGTGTCTGGAAGCCTGGTGTCAAGTGCACATCCTGTGTGAATGTGTTCCCAGCTAACGACCCGGACTGGTTTAGTCCTGTTGTGGAGGAGACTGCATTGAAAATGGTGCACACAGTAAACCAATTGAACAAAGCAGAAGTAAGTTCCTGTTTCACCAACAAAGAGCAAATGCATCCTTGATCGATGGTGATGGAGGAGGTTTGAAAACAAAAACAACTGTTGCCTCTCCTTCAGCTATACCAGAAGGGAATGACCTGGTGAAATTGAGAGTGTTATGGTGAGAGCAGCCCCTCAGGAATGAAAGGGAGGGAGGGAGGGAAGGAATGATGCATCTTGTGGTGGTGTCACATTGAAGGTGCCAGAAATGGCAGAAAGGGATCCGCTGAATTTGGGTCAGAAACAGAGACAATGGAAGAAGTCAGCCAGTCAAGCAGCATCTGTGGAGAGAGAAACCAGTCAATGTTTGGGGTCAGTGATCCTTCCTCAGACTGGAGGAAGCGTTGGGGTTATCATTTTCAGGGAGGTGTGGGGAGGGTGAGGTGCAACAGAAAAGACCACATGGAGATGGGTTAGGGCAGATCGGTGAGAAAGAGCATGGGTACCGACCATTAGCAAGGGCACCTACAGGAACGGGGTGAGAAAGGGACACAAGTGTGATAATGAGAAACAATGGGGGCACTTTACCTGAAGTTAGAAAATTGTGTTCATTCCAAAAGGTTTCAAAGTGCCCAGACGGAAGATAAAATATTGTTTATTTACTTTACATTGGACCTCACCGTGGCAGTGGAGGGAATGTCAGAAAGGGAGTGAATTGAGGCTTAAGGTAGCTCAGTAACACCCCTGCAGACTGAGCTCAGGTGCTCCGCAAAGCGGTCACCCACTCCGTGTTTGGTTTCTCCTGTGTGAGCACCGAACACAGCACACTAGATTGGAACTAATGCCTGACCCCTTCGCTCTGCTGTAAAGTGCCTTGCTAACGGTCAGTGTTCCTTATAACCTGATCTGTTGTAACCTATCTCCATGTTGGCTTGTCTTACACTTCACAAAACTGTGAACCCTCCACACTTCCTGAGGAAGGCTCACTGACTAAAATGTCAACAGGTTTCTCTTCCAACAGATGCTGCCTGACTGCCTGAGTCTCTCCAGCATTTGTTTCTGTCTTCGATTCCAGTGTCTGCAGTTTTATTTGTTTTTCATGTTATTTGAATATGGGAGCTGGCTGGAGATTGAGCACAAGGAAACACCATCCTGGTTCTGGGAGGGAAGAGAAGGGGTAAAGGCAGAAGTGGGGAAATGGAATAGGTGTGGTCCAGGGACCTGTTAGCCACAGACAGAGGAATCCCACGTTGAGGAAAAGTGAAGCTGACCCCGCAAGGACAGGTCCGACAGAGAAGTGGGAGAACAGAACTGATTCTGCACAGGATGTGAGGTGGAAGTTGGTGGGTTCACAGTGGATGCTGATCACGAGCTGATCCCTGGAATAGAACTGGAGGAGGAAGGGGAAGGCCAGTATTGTGGGTTGAGGGAAGGGTGGGAGGGGATTGTCCAAAGGCTGAGACAGCTAACTCAGGAGTGGAGCAGCACAAATCTAAAAGCAGAGACCTGATGTGAATGAGGTAACGTTGATGGAAGTATCTTTAGGAGCAGTTAAAAGGTCCATAATACATCTGAAAAATCTGGCAATGTTCCAAACATAAATGTGCCCAAGTGTGGTGGAGGTTTGGCAACAGTGGTCGGAGAAGTATTAAGTACAGCAAGTTAGGACATGACTGAAACCTGAGGTTAATTATTAGAACCAGTTTAACACATGAGTGAGTACTGTCTTTTTTTTAGAGCATTGAATTAATTTGTCCAATTTGGCACTCTGTTAGGACTTGGCTGTGTACAGCTAGTGTTGATCAGGAGAACTGATTCACTCCCAGAGGAAGCTGCCTCCAAGGTTTACACTATGTTCTACCTAACCCTAATCTATTTATTAACTGCTCTGATAGATTTAATTCTCAAGTATTACAGTGAATGTACCTGTTGAGCTGTCTCATTGGGCCTGTCCGCCCAGTGAGTATTTTCCAGTGAAGCTTCCCTGTACGGCCACTGGTTCATACTGACTGACCACAGGATTTTTAGCCCATTTTGCCTTAAAGCAAAGCGGTTTCTCAGTGCTGCAAACTGTCAGCTCTGCACCTCGCTGCTGTTCATCTTCCAGCATTAAAATACGACTGCTGTGTAAGTTAGTGAGGTGAGCACCCCCCCTTAAACTCACTGAACTGGTGACTGGTATTGCCTGTCTCTAACTTCCTGGTCTCGCCTCTCCCTGCTTCCCAACCATTGACCTGATGACAGTGGAACTTGGTAACACAGGAGTGGCTGAGGTGAACAAATAACAAACTGCTGGAGGAACTCAGCGGGTCAAGCAGCAGCTGTGGAGGCAGAGGGATGGTGGGTGTTTGGGTCAACACCCTGCATTGGCTTCTGGTGGAGCCCATGTTTAAGGTGAGGTTGGTTTAGTGTAGGGGGAAAATGGAACAGAGGGAAGACTGGAGGAGCTGGAGTGCAGGATTTGTGAGGCCATGTGGTCTCTGTGTACATCCCATGTGATGATGTCTCCTGATGCTGAGAAACTCCAGCGTCAGTACGTGGAATGGAAATGTCCCCAGCCCAGTATCGTTTCCTGGGCAGGACTGAGTTGCTTTGTTGAGCTTGCCTCCTGAAGCTTCTTCTGAAGTGCCTGCCGGCTCCTGGCCGTCTCTCCACACAGGTTGATGAATGAACTTGGGATGCAGACTGGCAAATGGCTGGTTGTTATTGACACTTGACGGCTGCCTGCATTTGTTTCAGACGTGCCAGAATATTTCCAGTACTACTCTCACCGGTCACCGTATCCTGGCACAAGTGACTCAGGTTAAAGGGATGGCCCCCATTTATACTGGAGGATGTGAAACTGAGCTCAATGTAGTGGAGTGTTGATTGGAGCCATGTTTTGTTGGCTGCAGTTTCCAACTTTCCAGTGAAGTATTTTATATCATTCACGTTCAATTAGTATTCCTGGGTGTGCTGTTTCTAAGGTAGGTCATAGTGTCCCAGATGTTCTTGTGGGACTCCAGTGCATAAAAGCAGCAACTAAGCCTTTGTCCAGAACTCTCAGAATGTTTCAATGAGGTGCTAATCAATAGTTTCCAGTCTTGCCCTGTTAGCCCATGAATCCAGTACAAACTGTGGCTGTCCAAACACAGTGGGAGAACTGAGGGAGATGGGGGATTGAAATTCTGCGAGTGCACAATGGGCTTGAATTGGTAAAATGCAGAGTTCTCACTTTCATCTGCACTGTGCAAATCCTGCCAGTACTTGGGTGAATTGTGATGTTTCCATTGTGTCCCATGGTGTAATATCCTCTATGGCTGCTTCAATGGGGAGGAGTGGTGACTTCTCACAATTAACCCACCAGTATAACACTCTGAATGAATGGACTGGCCAGAATGAGTGCTTGTTCATAGAACTGTGAACTGACAGCAAACTGATATCCAATTCTTGGTATAGTCTGAGGTTTAACTTTGGATGTACAAACCTTGCATTTAATCTGGAACATGGGCTGTTTCTTCCTTGTGTATAAATATTCTTTTGTTATGGAATGAAATGTTCCTACAAAGTAGTCTATAACCATAGTGAGCTGGCTTTGACTAGAGGAGCAGCGATGAAACGTAACTTCTTGAGCTTCTCCAACCCATCAGTCAGTGGTGTGCAGGAGCCTGGGGTGACCCCTCCTTGGGTTAACTTACTTACGGATTGGTGGGTTGACATCGGGCTGTGTGCTTGGCCATTTGAAAGGCATTTGTACCTTTTTCAAGAACTGTCAGCCTCTCTGGGCCCACTATCTCTATCCAATGAACTGAAGTTCAAAATAAGCATTGGCTGGTATCCCAGGCTCAGCACCCTGTTCCCTCCTCCGTGCTGGGAGACCTGCTTCTGTCATGTCTTTGGTAAATAATTCTGAGGCCTAATCATTTCATTAGCTTCAAGGTTATGTTGATGAGTTGCGTTTTCAATGTAATTGAGGGCCAGTGGTCTGTTTGCACATTCACTCTGCTGTCTAAAAGCCTGAGAACCCAGCAGCACCTTGTGTTCAGTTATTCACTGAGCGTTGCAAATCCCGATTCTGTACGTTGTACCTTCCTCAGCTGAAGCTGAATGTTCTGAGTGCTTCCAATCCATTTCACTCATCCCTTCGGGATGCAGAATGTTGCAGTTATTCATCTGTGTCCATGTACAAGACTGTTAAACTTTTACTAATTTTATTTTCTCAATTTGTAAAACTGAACTGATGTATATTTTAAACAAAATAAAGTATTTTAAAATTAGTTCTTGAACTGCTTCTGTTTTACCTACAGTGGAGATTGTTTGCAAGTTAGATCTTGAGGTGTTAGTGTGTAGTCTGAAGGAGTTAAACACTCTTGCTCCTGTCTAGTGTCGGGTGCAGTGTATGCTTAAACACTCTTGCTCCTGTCTAGTGTCGGGTGCAGTGTATGCTTAAACACTCTTGCTCCTGTCTAGTGTCGGGTGCAGTGTATGCTTAAACACTCTTGCTCCTGTCTAGTGTCGGGTGCAGTGTATGCTTAAACACTCTTGCTCCTGTCTAGTGTCGGGTGCAGTGTATGCTTAAACACTCTTGCTCCTGTCTAGTGTCGGGTGCAGTGTATGCTTAAACACTCTTGCTCCTGTCTAGTGTCGGGTGCAGTGTATGCTTAAACACTCTTGCTCCTGTCTAGTGTCGGGTGCAGTGTATGCTTAAACACTCTTGCTCCTGTCTAGTGTCGGGTGCAGTGTATGCTTAAACACTCTTGCTCCTGTCTAGTGTCGGGTGCAGTGTATGCTTAAACACTCTTGCTCCTGTCTAGTGTCGGGTGCAGTGTATGCTTAAACACTCTTGCTCCTGTCTAGTGTCGGGTGCAGTGTATGCTTAAACACTCTTGCTCCTGTCTAGTGTCGGGTGCAGTGTATGCTTAAACACTCTTGCTCCTGTCTAGTGTCGGGTGCAGTGTATGCTTAAACACTCTTGCTCCTGTCTAGTGTCGGGTGCAGTGTATGCTTAAACACTCTTGCTCCTGTCTAGTGTCGGGTGCAGTGTATGCTTAAACACTCTTGCTCCTGTCTAGTGTCGGGTGCAGTGTATGCTTAAACACTCTTGCTCCTGTCTAGTGTCGGGTGCAGTGTATGCTTAAACACTCTTGCTCCTGTCTAGTGTCGGGTGCAGTGTATGCTTAAACACTCTTGCTCCTGTCTAGTGTCGGGTGCAGTGTATGCTTAAACACTCTTGCTCCTGTCTAGTGTCGGGTGCAGTGTATGCTTAAACACTCTTGCTCCTGTCTAGTGTCGGGTGCAGTGTATGCTTAAACACTCTTGCTCCTGTCTAGTGTCGGGTGCAGTGTATGCTTAAACACTCTTGCTCCTGTCTAGTGTCGGGTGCAGTGTATGCTTAAACACTCTTGCTCCTGTCTAGTGTCGGGTGCAGTGTATGCTTAAACACTCTTGCTCCTGTCTAGTGTCGGGTGCAGTGTATGCTTAAACACTCTTGCTCCTGTCTAGTGTCGGGTGCAGTGTATGCTTAAACACTCTTGCTCCTGTCTAGTGTCGGGTGCAGTGTATGCTTAAAGTAAGAGACTTCATTCCTGTTGCAGGGAGATGCCAAATCAGGAACTCCACCCACGGGCTGATGAACTCCCGTCATCTGTTACCCTCCCCCACTCTCATGTGTCTCTGTTTTTATTAACTACCATCCCTCCAGACTAATCCAGCACTGTGGGCATCAGCAAGGTCAGTTTGTTTAGCTCAACCCCCAGCATGTCAGAGTACCTCTGGAATAATCTGTTTTTGTCCCTTTCCAGGGATTAATCGCCCTATGAAGACATTAATCCTTCACTTAACTTTTAAACCAGTTTATATCAATGTTTCCTGTTTTAGATTAATGTAAAATGATGCCTTTTAAACTTCAGTCTACACTTCCCTACTAGAATACAAAAGCTTTCCCGTTTAATTCAACACATAGCCATGTGGAGCCCAGTGCAGTGAGTACCTCGGGTGCATCTGGACATGGAGAGCCACTTGCAGGATTCCCCTTAAATATATTGCTATCCATGTAGCTGCACCTTTGAATGGACGTTCCTCCTGCATTGGGATTGATTTCCCTGAACTGCTTTTGGTTCTGCCCCCGAGCTGGTTCCCACAATCTCCCTGATTTGTGGGTCTTGTGGACTGTAATATCCTCTGGTGCTGGATGTCAGAAGTGTTGGGAGCAAGCCAGTGATGGGGAGTCAAAGGCATGAGCAGTCTTTGTATCCGGAGGATCCTTCTACTCATGCAACACTGGGTGACGGAGGATGTTCAGGTTAGGCAGAATTGTCTGAATGCCTGCCAATGTCCCCAAGGGGCAGAGTGGGGCTGAGAAATGGGAGGAGCCCAAGTATTGGGTCAGTGTGTGGAGGGACAGGAAAGCAGTGCAGCTGATTCTCTCTCTGTGGTTGGGCACAACTGGAAGTGCAGCTCTGTCTAGGTGGATAAGTGGAGCAAGGAGAGGGATGTGATCAGCTGGGATGGGACCAAAATGATCAGAGTAAACAAAAACCATAGAGGCTGGAAATCCGATGTGAGACAAAAATTGGTGTTGTCGAAAGCGAGGAAGGTCGGCTGAGGCTACGCGGCAAAAATGATGAGTTGATAAGGTGGACAGGGCAATGGCAGATGGAAATTGGTCCCGACAATTGGCCGGGAGGCCTTATAATGGTAGGTCATGGGGAGTACTGAGGAACAGAGGGACTTGTGATCTAAGACTCTCCAAAGGTGACAGTAAAGTAGATAAGATGATGAAGAGGTCTT
Source organism: Pristis pectinata (assembly GCF_009764475.1). NCBI lineage: Eukaryota > Metazoa > Chordata > Chondrichthyes > Rhinopristiformes > Pristidae > Pristis > Pristis pectinata. The sequence goes on along the minus strand of NC_067414.1, from coordinate 98,796,262 downwards.
GGGGGAAGCCTTTATTACCCGGGGCATAGAATATCAGAGCAAGGAAGCTATGGCGACACATTTATTGGGCCACAGTTGGAGAACTGCGTACAGTTCTGGTTGTGGGTGCACAGAGGATTCGGTTATGTATTCTGACAATCCCCTAACCATGCCAATGTATTACCCCAGCCCCAGCGACGACTCCCTCATTCACTAAACTTTTATGCGGCACTTTATGAAATCCCATCTGGAAATCCATGTAATGAATCAGATTTAATATCACTGACATATGACATGAAATGTGTTGTTTTGTGGCAGCAGTACAGTGCAAAGACATAAAAATCTATAAATTGCAAAAATAACTAAATAAGTGGGGGGAGAAAAAGGAAAAAATGAGGTAGTGTTCATGGATTGTTCAGAAATCTGATGGCAGAGGGGAAGAAGCTGTTCCTGACTTGTTGAGTGTAGGTCTTCAGGCTCCTGTACCACCTCCCCAATGGTCATAATGAGAAGGGGGCATGTCCCGGATAGTGAGGGCCCTTGGTGATGGATGCCACCTTCTTGAGGCAGCGCCTCTTGAAGATGCCCTCAATGGTGGAGAGGGTTGTGGCTGTGATGGAGCTGGCTGAGTCTACAACCCTCTGCAGCCTCTTACAATCCTGTGCATTGGAGCCTCTGTACCAGGCTGCGATGCAACCAGTCAGAAGTCTCTCCACCGTACATCTATAGAAATTTATGAGTCTTTGGTGAAATACCAAATCTCCATTTATTCATCCTCTTTGTTATATCCTCAAAGAACTCCCAACAAATTTATCAAACGTAGTTTTCCCCTTCATAAACCACAAACAATCTGCTTGAGGAACTCAATGGGTCGAACAGCATCTATTGGGGAGGGGGGGGGAAGGAATTATTTACACTTTGGATGGAAACCCAGTCCTGATGCAGGGTCTCGAACTGAAATGTCTACAATTCCTCCCCAGTTTGCCCAGTACTTAGAGAAAAGGTTATCTTCCTCCCTCCCTGTCACCCCTTTATGATCCATTCTTATGATGATGATTACTATTATTGGGATTTTTTTTGATGATTGTGGCAGATTGTCCACATTGACCTCATCTTTCACCTAAGAATGGGATGGGAAGCAAGACGTCCTCAGTCCATGAGCAGTCTATAAACCCATGAAAACTACCTCATTGTTCCTTTTTTTTTTGCACTATTTATTTATTTTGTAGTTTTTTTAATGTCTTTGCACTGTACAAACAACAAATTTCACGTCATATAAGACAGTGATAATAAACCTGATTCTGATTCAAAGAGATTGCCAAAGGGAAGTTTGTTATCAAACTCCAGTGCCCTTTATGTCTTACTTCACTGCTGCCTTGTTCTCCTTGTGTTTTATTAGCGGACAGCAGGCCCCCCTCGTGATTTATTGTAGGACTGCAGTGTCCTCTTCTGATTTATTATAGGACTGCACTGCCCTTTGTGATTTATTATGACACAGCAGTGTTGGGATTTATTACGGCATTGCAATGCCCCCTCGTGATGTATTACAGCACTACAGTGCCTCCCTCCGATTTATTAAGGGACTGCAGTACTATAATACATCACAAGGGGGTACTGCAGTGCGTTTTATTAGCGGGTTGCAGCGCTCTCCGTGTCTTATCGTAGGACTGTGGAGCCAATGCCCCTTCCTGGTTTACGATAGCACTGCCGTGCCCCTTTGTGTTTTATCAGCAGACTGCAATGCCCACCTTTGATTTATTGCCAGACTGCAATGCCCCCCTTGATATTTATCAGAGGACAGCCATGCTGCATTTTATCCTGTCTTCAATTAGACATGATTCCACCGTTTCAGACTCAGCTGGCCAAAAGTTTAAGGGATACAGTCCCTGGGCTCTAGGTTTAAGCTTCAGCTGGGTGCAGTTCATAGGTTGTGAATACTGCTAGGAGTCCAGTCCCAAGTTAAGGACAGTTTCAAACTCCAGTCTCAAGTTAGGTACAATTTCAGCAGTGAAAAGAAATTTCTTCTGATCTCAATTTTAAAACATAAACAACTTTTAAGGACTATGCCCTTTATTTCGCTATCCTGCAATTCAAGGAAGTGGCCTCTCAGCATCAACCCTGTCAATCCCTCTCAGTACTTTGGACGTTTCAAACTCCAAAACTGCAAGAAGAGAAGGCCAGTTTTTCTCAATCTACACAAGAACTTGGGAACAGGAGTTTGGCCCTTCATGCCTGCTCTGTCATTCACCAGGATCGTGGCTGCTTTTCCCTTTTCTTGTATATTTTGTCCTGCAATCACTTTCCAAGGAGCTATGTTCTTGCACCCTAAGATCTCTCTGCATATCAACACTCCTAAAGCTCCTGACATTTACTGAGTACTTTCCTCTTGCATCTGACCTCCTAGAAAGCAACACCTCACATTTGTCTGGATTAAACTCCATCTGCCATTTCTCTGCCCACATTTCCAACTGATATATATCCTGCTGTATCCTTTGACAATGTTCTTCACTATCCAATTTTTGTGTTGTCTGCAACTTACTGATTAGCCCATTTACATTTCAGTCCAAATCATTTATATGGCAAACAATAAAGGTCCCAATACTGATACCTGTGGAACATCACTGATCATAGACCTCCAGTCAAAATATCACCCCTCCACCACTACACGCCGTCTTCTGTGGCCAAGCCAACTTTGAGTCCAATCTACCAAATCACTTATAGATTGCATGTGCCCTAATCTTCTGGATCAGCCTACTATGAGGGACTTTGTCAGATGCCTTACTAAAGTCCTTGTATACAACATCCATTGCCCTATCCTCATCAATCATCTTTGTCACCTCCTCAAAAAACCCACTCAAGTTAGGATTCATTTTGAGGACTAGAATATAAAAGCAAGGATGTAATGCTGAGGCTTTATAAGGTGTTGGTCAGACCAGATTTGGAGTATTGTGAGCAGTTTTGGGTCCCATATCTAAGGAAGGATCTGCTGGCATTGGAGCGAATCCAGCGGAGGTTGAGAAGAATGATCCCAAGAGTGAATCCCAGAAAAATCTCAGGTCTTTGCCTCACCTTGCCCGTTAAATCCCTCTCATATCCTCTTTTTGCCCTCCTAACTTCTCTCTTAAATGCACTTGTACATTTCTTGTAGTCATCAAGAGATTCACTAGTTCCCAATTGCTTATGCGCAGTGTATGCCTCCCTTCTTTTAACCTGAACCTCAATACCTCTTGTCAACCAGGGTTCCCGAAACTTGCCAGCCTTGCCCCTCACCCCAACAGGAAGATGCAGGCCCTGATCTGTGGACATCACACTTTTAAAGGCCTCCCACTTGGTAGTCGTCCCTTTCCCTGCAAATAATCTCACCCAATCAACCACTGCAAGATCCCGCCTAATGGCTACAAAATTTTCTCTGCCCCAGTTCAGAACCCTAACCTGTGAACCAGTCGTATCCTTCTCCATAATTATTTTAAAACTAATAGAATTATGGTTTCTGGACCCAAAGTGCTCGCCGACAGACGCTTCCACCATTTGCCCTACCTTCTTCCCCAGGAGGAGGTCCAGTGATGCACCCACTTTAGTAGGTCCCTCTATATATTGGGGCAGGCATGGTAGTGTAGCAGTTAGGGTAATGCTATTACAGCGCGGGCGACCCAGGTTCAATTCCAGCCACTGTCTGTAAGGAGTTTGTACATTCTCCCCGTGTCTGCGTAGGTTTCTTCCGGGTGCTCTGGGTTCCTCCCATATTCCAAAGACGTACGGGTTAGGAAATTGTAAGCATGCTATGTTGGCGCTGGAAGCGTGGCGACACTTGCGGGCTGCCCCTAGAACATACTATGCAAAGATGCATTTCACTGTGTGTTTCGATGTACATGTGACTAATGAAGAAATCTTGTCTTATCTTATTGATAAAGGAAGGAAGCTTTCTTGGACACATTTCACAAATTCCACTCCATCCAAGCCTTTCCCACTATGGTTGGACCAATCAATATTAGGGAAGTTAAAATCTCCAACTAATACTACCCTATTGTATTTATAACTACTGTAGCTGCAACTTCTCTGCATATCTGCTCCTACAATTCCCGCTGACTATTGGCGGGCCAATAGTACAATCCCATCAGAGTGACCATCCCTTCTTGTTTCTAAGTTCTGCCCATATGGCCTCAATGGGTGATTACCCCAAGAATATCCTCTCTAAGGACCATTAATATGTCCACTTTCATCAAGAGGGCAACTCCCCCTCCTCTCTTACCTGTACCTCTGACACACCTTTAGCATCTGTATCTTGGAACACTGAGCTGCCAGTCCTGCCCTTCTCTCAGCCATATTTCTTTTTATGGCTAAAACATCCCAGTCCCCAGAGCCAATTCACGCTCTGAGTTCATCTGCTATACCTGTCAAGTCTCTGGTATTGAAATAAATGCAGTTTAAACTAATGGCCTTTTATTTGCTACTGTCCTAATGACTACATTTAAGAGAAATTGTGTTTGACCTATTTGCTAGAGTATTTGAGGATGGATAAAGTGGAACACTAGATGTAGTGCATTTGGATTTTCAGAAGGCATTCAATGAAGCATTACAGAAAAGGCCACAGAGAGTACAGGGTCAGAGATAATAAATTGGCATGGATTAGAAGATTGGCTGACCAGCTAAAAACAGATCATCAAGGTACACTATCTGTTTTCAGCTGGTCATTTTCTGATTGGTAATTAAAGATGCAGAAAGTTGGTTAACAAATTGTGACAAAAGCACAAACATCTGGCAAAGGGATATGGTTAGCTTCAGTGGGCCTGAAGTTAACAGATGGTGTATAATGATGGAAACTGTGAGGTTATCCACTTTGGAAGGAAGAATAAAAAAATACTTTTTTAAATGTGTACAAAGAGATTTGGGCATCCTTGTGCATGAAATACAAAGGATTCGCATCCAAATGTAGCAAATAATTAGGAATTATTGGCAGGCCTTTATTGGTAAAGGGTATGAAGTCCAAAAGTGGAGAAGTTTTGATGCAACTTTATAAGGTGCTGGTGATTCCACACCTGGAATTCTGCATTCAGCTTTGGTCTTTGTATTAAAACAGGACTCAGGTTCTTTTGGGTTCCTTTTGAATGACAGAATTGGTAATGAAAGTCACCACAATTTCATGAAAAGTTTGAGTAACTTCATTTATCACAACTAAACACAAAGGAAACCACAGATCTAACCACAAATCTAATCTAACCCAAATTAAAAGAAACAAGACCAAAAACCCAAACTCTTTCACTTGACGCTTCCTTGGTAAAATCGAGCTCATGTCTGCATGCAGTTCTCAGTGATACTTATCGGCATCCAGTACTTAGCAATGTTGCGTTCTCTGCCACTCAGTCTATTGCTGAAGGGAAGCCCCAGGGTACTTCAGCAAGATGTGAAGGGGCTTGACAGTCACGAACCAACCTGTGGAGAAGCTCTGAAGGACTCTCTTGCGGGTCGCATCTTTATAGTCAGGGAGGGCTTTGTGTCCTATTTGGTCCTGTGTAACAAAGGATTCCACACCTTTGCTAAACAGTCCCGTTGTTTTCGAAAGTCTCATCAGACATTAGTACAGAAAAATTCCAGTTAATGAACAGATAAAAATTCTGATCTTCTAGAGGGTGGGTGGCTCCATGAGTGTGTAGCCGAGAAAAGTTTGTAACTCAAACTCAAAGCCCTGGGATCTTGTCTGATGGGACAAATTAACACTCCCCATTGTCTCACTTGGCTGAAGCATACCCTGATTATTTTGCAAAGCTGCCCATTTAACTGCACCCAATTAATGCTTGGGGCTACCTTCCACATTGATATCTTGCTGTTTCACATGGTTTCAGTAACTCCTGGGAAAAACAAATAGTCCTAACAGAGAAAGATGCTTCTTTTAACTCTTTAGTTACATCCAGGCATTGGTAGCTGTTGCAATGATTGCTTTTCATCTTCCCACAGTCTTATTTAAGGCTGTACTCACACTGTAGCAGGAAGTAGAGAGAGCTTATTCCTGGGACAAAGAGGCTGACGGATGGAAAGGAGTTGAGCATATTCTCACTACAGTCCAGAGTGACAGGTGATCTTACTGAAGCATAAAAGATTCTGTTTCCCTGATGGGGAACATCTCGCATTAGAGTAAGTGGTCACTCATTCAAGACAAGAGATAATGAGGAATTACGTCTCTCAGTAAGCTGAAATCTTCTACTTCAGAGAGCTGTGGAAGTGGAATCATTCAAAGAGGTCACCGACAGACATTTACACTGTGAGGGAGTCAAGGGGAATGGGAAGAGAGTGGGATAGTGGTACTGTGGCCAAAAGTGGATCAGCCAGAATCTCATTAAACGGTGGAGCAGGTTTGAGGGACTGATTGACCTACTCCTGCTTCTGGTTTGCATGTTCTTGTTTATACACCTTTCTCACATTTCACTTTCCCATCGAGCTTTGAGTTCGAGTTCTGTCCATTGACATCCTCATTTTACTCCAACCCTGCATTCCCTTCACTTCTTCAGCTCTGTAGTGAGTGATTGGCTGCATGGAGCTGAGTCCTATCCACTTCGTGTCCCCCTCTTCATGTTCACAGACTGATACTGATTCCATGTATCAACCAAGGACCCTCGGTAAAGCAGACCACTAGGGTCTTAAAGCATCTGCTTTAGTTTTACCCTTTCACGAGATGCAGTCATTACTGCAAGGCCAGGAGCTAATGCCCATCCTATTGCCTTGAGAAGATGAAGGTGAACTGCCTTCCTGAACTGTTGCTGTGAAGGCTGTTTGGATCAGGAGGTCCTAGAGTTATACAGCACGGAAAAAGGCCCTTCAGCCCAACTTGTCCATGCTGACCAAGTCGCCTAACTGAGATAGTCACATGTGCCTGTGTTTGGCCTATATCCCTCTAAACCTTTTCTATCCACGTAGTTGTCAAAATGTCTTCTAAGCATTGTAGCTGCTGCTACAGTTTCCTCTGGGCAGCTCGTTCCACATACCCACCACCCTCTGTGCAAAAAAACTTGCCCCTCAGATCCCCTTTAAATCTTCCCTGTGTCACCCAAACCTATGCCCAACACTTTTCCCTGGTGATGATGAATCTGCAGAGCTTCCAACTTCCTGTTACAGTTGGATGTTTATGGCTGGCTATTTGATGCATAGAACCTGCCTTTGAGGGGTGAGATGAGGGTGTTGACTACATCACACTACTTGCAGCAGCAGAGACCGAGGACCCCTTCCCCTGCCGTTATGCTGTGCTCAATATCAAGCTAATCCTTCCATCCCACAATGAAATAAATATATACCAAAGTGACCAGTGATAACATCAGCTGAGATTATAGCAAACCAAAGATTTAAAAATGGTTTCTCAACTTAGCCACCAGTTATCACCTAGTAAGAGCCCACATCTACTTTGTTTGATTACCCCCCACCCCCAATGTGGGCACTCCCTCAGGGAATTGGCCAATCCTTCTGCAGATGGCAATAATAACAGCGTGACACCAGAGTGAATTGGAGAAAGGGGTGCAGATAAATGGCACCAAGGCATTGCTTTCCCATTGACGGTCTATCCCATCCACTGAGTGCTCCCATTGACCTGCAATTGTTGGAGGTCCTGAACCTCTGAGTCAATCCCCTAACTGGCAAAACCCTAATCACTACAGTTTAGCAACACTATGACCACTCTGATCACTTTGCACTAAAATGTACTTTGTTTTGTACTAATTGTGTTTTTTTCTTGTAAAAAATGTTTAATTTATGTTTTTCTTGTGAATGCTGCTTATATGCTGTGTGCCTGTGATGCTGCTGCAAGTTTTTCATTGCACCTGTGCACACATGGACTTGTACATATGACAATAAACTCAACTTTGAATACCATCCAGCGTACCAATTTCTGTGCTGGACCTTGCACAGCTTCTCTCCAAAGGTTCTTCCCTCTGGCTGGTTTCAGACAGAAATTATTCACTCTTTCTTAGCTTTGCCAAACCACAGCCCTGAATGTTATTGCAGCATTAAACAATAGAAGCAACCCATTCATTTAATTCTGCAGTGTTTATTTTTGAATTAGCAAGCAAGCATTGTGAAATGATAATAAAAACTGAAAATGCAGGAAACACTCAGCAGGGCAGGAAGCAGCTGTGGGAAGAAACAGCGTATTCAGTTGAAATTATGAAATGATATTTCATGGTGTGCAGATATCAGCAACAGTTTTCAGTTATCTCTGCAGTCCTAATGAGGGTAAGTAACTTATTTGGGTTCTGTTGCTTGGACTGTTTCTTTACATCTGTAGTTTCTCCTACAGCTCAACTAACCTCACCTGGTGCCTCTAAACAGGAAGCAGGTGCAGGGAAAGTTCCCCTTGTTGCATTTCTCAGCTTTCTGCTGTGTTTGAATCAATCACATTGCATAATGTAGTGACTGAGAAATTTTACTCATTAGATTTTGTGTGTGTGTGTGCGTGCGGCCGTAAGGCTGCACATTGTGAACCAAGGGATTGCACAGATGCAAGCCAGATATCCAGACATTTCACCTGACAGTCAGTTGATCTCCAGCAGGTGCTTGGCAGGTCACCCTGAACAGAACCTGCAACAGCTTCTCGTCAGTGCTCTGGTGGTACAGAGCTCACCTGCAGTAGTTGGACATCTCAGCAGTTCTGGGTGCAACTGAATTGCTTAAAAACAAAAAGATTTTATCAAAAAATAAATTCTTCGATATTTCTATTATAATTCACTGTCTCATTAAAAGTCAGTTTCTCATCATATTCCTCTTTGCCTCCTGGTTTTCAGCAGACTCTGTGCAGGGCCACATCCTTACTTCTCTTTCCCATTATTTTCAGAACTCCTTTCTCTAACCCACTCCTCAGTAAGGTTGAACTGGGAGCAACACCGGCGATTCCAGCTACTTGGAGCTATTTTCATTTCTCTGACCAATATTTCCCCGTGTACTGGTCTTGAAGGGTTGGTGCTCCCATGTACCTGTTGGCCTTGTCCTTCTTGATAGTCCAGGCTGCTGGAGAACTTTGGTGAGTTGCTATGATTCATTTTGTGGGTGAGTTGTGGTCCACCACTGATGGATGGTTGTTGATGGAGTACCAATCAAGAAAACTGCTTTGTCCTGAATGGACCCGGAACTTCTTGAGAGTTGCTGGAACTGCACTCATCGGGGCAGGTGGAGGGTATTCCATCACACACCGGAATTCTGTCTTGTAGATGGTGGAAATGCTTTGTGGACTCAGGAGGTGAATCACTCACCATGGTCTCTGGCCTGCTCTTTTAACCTTTTACGGGGCTGGTGCACAGGTTTCACTCCAGGCTTCAGAGACGGGGTCAGGTGGGGGTCTGCATAACTGCGGCATGTGTTTGTCCAATTTATTCTGTGAGAATCCAGTTTACTTTTTCAGACCATATTGGAGATGACAGCAAAGGTTATGTGGGAAAGAATGACTATTGCATTAATTACTGCACAGAATAATTATCACTTCTGGCTCATTCTAAGTCAGTGAAGAGAATTAGTGGTTCCGTAATTAACAATTTCACTTGGAATAGGTCACAGAAAGACTCCAGCGAGTCTCTGTGACGTTCTCATTTCACAGACAGGATAGTCAGCAGCCTTAGTGGAGACAGCAGAGCTGACTACAGGATCTACGCAAGCTGTTCCAGTAATAGATAACAACCATTCCATTTACACAGTGCATTATCACATCAAAACATTTCAGTGCTTCACATAATTCATTTCTTTTGCAGTGCAGTGACTGTGGTTAATCAGACTACTTGAATTTCAATAAATTATTAAAAGTAAATAAATACATAAAGGCAGGTGATGTGAAGTGATTGGAAGTGCTTTTCCAGCCATTATCAGCTAAGGGCTACAGCTCTATGTGATCCAAGTGACAAAATATGGTCAGGGTTTCGGTTCTGTCCAGTGAAAAAGTCCAATGGCAGCATTGCAAGACAAGGAGACATCAGTGGCAGTGCCGTGTGGTTGAGGTCTGCAGGGACACAGTGCACCCTGCCATCTGCAACTGTTACATTTCTGTTTCTGCCAGCAGAGAATCTTCCAGGCCCGTTGACATGAGGATAGTCGGTGATGCTTGATCTGGTGAGACAGAGGTAAGAGTGGTCAAGAGCCTGCGAACAAGGGGAGGCTTCATCAAAATGACATCTGTGTATTTTTGGAAATGGTCATTGTTGCTGGTTCAGAAGCATTTATTACTCATCCCCAGTTGACATGCGGACGTGCAGAGTGGGATTAGCACCACATGGGCCAGAGTGGTGGGATTCATGAATCAAGGTCAAACATTTAGGTCTGATGAAGATTTGGTAGTTGCTTTTGGGTTTTATTCCATGTGACCAGATTCGTGGAGGATGAGGTCCTACAAACCATATAAATTAGGAGTGGGTCATAGGCCAGTCACCGCTGAGCCTGCTCTGCCATGCAATGAGATCACAGCTGATCTGACTATAACCTTAAATCCACCCCCCCACTCCCCCATCTACTAGTGGTGACCTTTCACCCTCTTGTTTATCAAGTATCTACCTACTTCCACTTTAAAAATATTCAAAAATTTGCTTCAACTGCCCTTTGAAGAAATCTCATGACTCTCTGGGGGGAATTATTTCATCTCATCTCTCTTAAATGGACCACTGCTTATTTTTAAACAATGACCCCTTGTTGTAAATTCTCCACCCAAGAGGAAACATCCTCTCCACACCCTCCTTGCCAAGGCACCTCAGAATGTAGACAGAAGAGTGCAGATGCTGGAATCTGAAACAAAAAGCAGAAGTGGAAGAACTCAGTGGGTCAAGCAGCATCTGTGGAGGCAAAAGGTATATCTTGACCCAAAATGTTGACATATTTCATTTGCCTCCACAGATGCTGCTTTACTCGCTGAGTTCTTCCAGTATTCTGTTTTTTCACTTATTAGAATCTTATCTGTTTCAATCAAGTCACCTCCCACTGTTCTAAACTCCACCAGATACAAGCCTGGCCTGTCCATCTTCCAACTAGTCTGCATCCTTCCATACACAAAGAGACTGATACTATTCACAGTACTTCACATCTTGTCTCACCAATACCCTAGATAACTGAAGTATAACCTCTCAGCTTCAATTCCCCAAGCAATAAATGATTAACTTTCTATTAGCTTTCTTAATTACTTGTTGTAGCTGTGTACTGACTTTTAGCAAGTCATGCATTAGGACACTCAGGTTTCTCTGCATCTCAGAACTCTGCATTCTCTCACTATTTAAACAATATTATGTTTTTTCTGCCAATGGGAAATTTCATATTTGCCCATATTATACTGCAAGTGCTGTATCTTTGCCCACTCTCTTAAACTATCTATATCCATCCCTCTGTAACCTCCTTGTGTCTTCTTCACAATCACATTTCTACCTATCTTTGTGTCACCAGAAAATTTAGCAATTACCTTCGTCCCTTCATTCAAGTCATTTATACACCTTGCCAAAGGTTAAGGCCCCAACACCAATCCCTGTGACATTCCACTCCTTGCCTCTTCCCAACCAGAAAAAGACCTGTTTTGCCTAATCTCTGTTTCCTGTTAGCCCGCTAATCTTACATCCTCTTATACCTCAGGCTTTTACAAGGAGATTACAGGGAGCCACGATTGAATTTAGCAAGCAAAACATAAACAGTAGTAAATTCCAGATTACTACTAATGCCACCTGCCATTGAAATAATAGGATAGTGCAAATAAATGATGGCTGAGCAGATGGTGCAGGATGGAGGGCTATGTATTCCTGGGTCTTCGAGATTGAATCGGGGGAACTGTACAAACCAGATAGGTTAGATCTAAGCTGGGACAGCACCTATAGTCTTGTATTAGGTTTGCTCTGGGGAGGGTTTAAATAAATTTGGCAGGACATGGGAATTTAGCAGCAGAAAAGTGGGAGGCACAGTTGGAGCTGAAGGTTGAGATTTATGAGGTGAGTCTTGAAAACAGATAAAACAGACTGGAAAAGGGAAACAAAGACATTTGGTAATGCTTAAATGTGTACATTTTAATGCACAGAGGTTTGGATATTAAGGTTAGTAAATTAGGGCCTTGATAGACATTTAGGAATGTTATATTGTGATCACTACTGTAACATGGCATAAAGTTGGGCAGGAATGGCAGTTGAATATTCTTTGTTACAGATGCAATTGGGTGCAGTTATTAATACAAGGAGGTGTAATAACATTGGCTCATGAACAATTACAGTACTGGGACGGAGAATGTGCTAGATCACAAATGAGGGCAAATCAAAAAAACTGCAGATGCTGAAAATCTAAAAATAAAAACAGAAAATGCTGGAAATACTCATCAAGTCAGGTCACATGTATGGGAAGAGAAACAGAATTAATGTTTCAGGTTGAACTATTTGCTGAGTATTTCCAGTATTTTCTGTTTTTATATAACAAATGAGGCCATTTGGGTTGAACTGAGGAACAAAAAGGGGTCAATCACATTGCTGTGAGTGTACTATATGACTTCAAATAGGAAGAGAGAGTTAAAAGATTAAATACGTGGCAAGTTTCTGAGAAGTGCAAAAATGCGACGGCATGAAGAATCAGGAACTTCAATGACCATAATATTAACAGTGGCAATAGCAAAGTAAAATATATAGAATGTTTAGATTTCTTGAAATGCATTTAAAAGAATATTTGTAAGAGGTAGGCTCAATTAGAAAGCAGATGTTAAGGAATGAGCTGGGCAAGTGGATAGAGTGGCAGTGGCAGAGAATATCAGAAGTAGCCATCGTAATTCAGCTGGATTTAGCATTATTGTGGAAAAGGAGAAAGTTGTAATAGGACTAAAAGTTCTAAGGTGGGCTCAGACCAATTTTATGAGGCTGAGATACGAGTTAACAAAAGTGGACTGGAAACAGCTACTAGAAGATAAATCAGAGTCAGTGGAGCAGAATGCATTTAAGGAGGAGCTAGCAAAGGTTCAGACCAAACATTCCCCATGAAAAAAACAGGAGTGCCCAAGTCTAGACCTGTGGATATCGAGAAACATATGAGGTAAAATAAAGGAAAAAGATGGACCTTGTGACAAATCCGAGAACGTTGCAGAAAACCTAGGGGAGTTTAGAAGGTGAAGAGATACAATTGAATAGAAAATTAGAAGAACAAAGAGGCTACATGAAAAAAATATTGGCAGATAAAAACGGGGAAAACCTTAATATATTTCTTTTATATTTGAAAGGAAAGAGGTTAAACATAAAGAAGAAAATGGTAGCCTGTGGGTGGGGTGGAAGATAATGTGTGAAATTCTAAATGACTATTATGCCTTTGTCTCCCCAGAGAGGGGAATCGAATGGACTTTAACACTAAGGAGGAAGAACGTGTATGTTCTTGTGTTGTTGTGCATCAGCTACCTTGCTTTTCATGGTACAAACTAAAGACTTGGAGTTAAATATGGAGGCCATGATTAAAGAGTTTGCCATTGACACCAAAATTGGCAGTGAGGCTAATTGTAAGAAAGAAAGTTTTTGACTGCAGGAAGATATTAATAAACTGGTCAGGTGGGCATAAGATTAGAATGTATGAATGTACAAATTAGGACCAGGAGCAGGCCATTTGGCCCCTCGTGCCTGTTTCTCTATTCATAAGGTCACGCCTATAACTGCGACTCCATATTCCGGGCCACCCCCAGTAACCCTTCACCATCTGCTTGTCAAAAATCTAACTCTTCCTGAAAAATATTCAATGACGCTGCTTCCATTGTTCTTTGAGGAAGAGATTTCCAAAAAAAACACAGGGTCCTCTTCCATCTCATCTCTGTTCACAAACGCAGACACCCCTTCTCCACGTCCACCATGTCAAGACCCTTCAGGATCTTACACATTTCAATTAAGTTTCCTCAAAGTTCAATGATACAAGCCTAGACTATCCAACCTTTCCTCTTAAGACAACTCATCCCATTCCAGATATCGACTAAATGTTTCCTGAACTACTCTCAATGTATTTTGATTCTCCCTTAAGTTAGGAGAAAAAATTTGTAAATGAAAGTAAAGCTAAAGAAATGTGAGGAACGTAAACAAGGCAAGGAGATATGTAACATATGACAGAGAAACGGAAGGTCTTGGAATTCATGTGCACAGATCCTTGGTGGTCACAGGATAGGCAAATAAGACAGCTGATAGAGCATGTGAGATGTTCGTCTTTCTTGCTGAGCTATAAAATACAGAAGGTCATGTTATTAGGCCACAGCTTATGCAATGTATACAGTTCTGGTCATCATATTAGAGGAAGAATGTGATTGTATCAGAGGCAAAGCAAAGGAAATTTCCAAACATGTTGCCAGGCTGGGGAAATCAGTTATCTGGAGAGAGTGATTACGCTGCGATTATTTTCTCTGGAACAAAGGAAACTGAAGAGAGATCCAGTTCAGTGCATGAAATTATGCAAGATAGGCTGACCAAGAAAGTTAATTGGGAGACATGGATTTACGTTGATTAGTGGAAGGAATACAGCAGAGTCAAGGACAAGTTTTCTGCCAGGAATATGGAGGGTATGGAACTCACTGCCTGAGAGGTTGGTGGGAGCAGAAACCCTCATTATATTTAAGCGTTATCTGGTGAGCACTCGAAGAGCCATAGCCTACAAGCTTACAGAGCAAGGATTGGGAAGTGCAATTAAGTTGCTCCATTCTTGGCTGTCATGGGCCAAATGGGCTCTTTCTCTGCCACAAATGATTGATTGCCTATGATTCACTGCCAATATGAACATTAGACAAATAAAAAGGAGTTATACTTACTTATCCAGCAGTTGTTCATGGTTCTCAAAAGCAACCAAAAGCATTTTGAATGCAATTAATGCAATAACTATTGCAGGTAATCCCATCCTCAAGTACCCGCTTGGGTCAATGACCTCCAGACCTCCCATTTCAAACCACTGGTCTCCAACCCTCCCTACATTAGTGATAGAGCCCATGTACTACCTCTCCCGCAGCACCCATAATGATGGAGACATCCATTGCAATACTTTAATATCTTGATTCAACTATAGTCATGACCCATTTAAATAGTTTCTCACTGCTTTGAGAAATCCAGATGTCTTTCTCTCTTTCTGAATCTTCTTGCTCTTCATTCTCATTGTCTTCCTCTTCTTCTCCTTCAGACAATAGATCTGAGATTTGCTGCTGCAGTTCCAAGCTGATGTTATTTTCTGCAAGGATGAGGCTCCGCATGGAGGTGGGATAATTTTGCACCATATCCAGAAATATCTGAAAGAGGCAGAGCAAAAGCAGAGTTATAGCATCATCCGTGGGTTACTGCTGCCTGTAAGCTATTATAACTTCCCAACCTTGTCCTGGGTAATATTCACCAATGGATACATATCACAAGTCTTCAAAGATAAAAGATCTCCACTCCATCAGTGGAAATCTACCTCTTTTACCAATCTTTTTATCACTTGTAAAAATTATGTATAATTTGTTTTTCTTGCAAATGCTGCTTATATGATGCTATGTGCCTGTGATGCTGCTGCAAGCAAGTTTTTAATTGCACCTGTGCATAGATGTACTTGTGCATATGGCAATAAACTCGACTTTGAAATTTGAGCCTGCTCTGTCATTTCCCTATGCATTTTGGTGTCAAATTCTGCTTAATATTGTTTTTGTGAAACTCTATTGGATACTTTGCTACATTACATCTTGGTGCCTATGCATCTTTATCAAGAGCTGCCTGAAACACAGATGAAACATGTTGAACATGACAAAAATAATGGAAAAAATAGTAAGCATGGATTTGTTAAGGACAAATCATGCCTAGCTAGCTTGATAAGGGTATTTTGATGAAGATACAGAGAGGGTTGATGAGGGAAATGATGTTAATATGGTATATATGAACCTCCAAAAGGCATTGATAGTTTCATGTAATAAGCCTGTCATCAAACCCAAAGGTCATGGAATAAAATGGGCTAAAGCAGCAAGAAAACTGGCAAAGTAAGAGGAATCAGAGTAGTAGTGAAAGGCTGTTTTCAGACTGGAGACACATGTATTGCCCGTACCTAATTTCCTGTCTGAGGCCTAGGCTATTTGTTCATTTTGGTTATGCACTTCAATTCTGCAGTAGCAACACCACACGATGCATGCTGATAATATTACTGCTTTAGGCAGTGACCTCCGTGCACTGGTGCACTCAGTTACATTTAAAATCCCCTTGTTCATGTCCTTACTGGTAAGCTAGTCACATACTGATGCTGACAAGCTTGCTACTCCAAAGGAGATGCTCGAGTGCATTACGAAATGTGAGTAAGAGGCAGCCTCTTGATGCATTGTCACTTCCAACACATTTAATCTCCCAACTACTTTCAAGCCCATGCACACACAAGATTTAACATCTGGTCTACTATCTGAGAAAAGGGGGTACATTCATCTCCACCTGTAAGTAAAGATACAGTCAGCTGGGCACAGAACACAACTCACTTGGTGGTTCCTTCCCTTTGCGACCATTTCAGATGTGGAACTTACTTTCATTGGGAAACCTATTGGCAGAAAGAACAATCGTGGAGGACGTAACATAAAAGTGCTGGCACAAAATTCATGAGAACCTGTAACCACTGCAATATTGAGGTTATCACTGACAATCTCCCACTTGAGTCAGCTGGAAACTTCCAACTCCTACTCTACTTGCCTGATGAAGGAGAATACCATAGTAAATAGAGACCAAAAGCCCAATTTTCATGGCCATTCACCCTTCCAATACTTAAAGGACAGTAACAACTAGAAAATGAGAACAAGTGGCTATATACCTGAGCAGACTGGTTTGTGAGGCCTGTTCCCTCCAGGTCCACTACCTCCAGAGTCCGACTAGAAGCCACAGCAACCGCCAACATCCCAGCGATGTGATCACCTGCAGAAGGAAGAACAGACACAGGGAATCATATGGAGAAATATAACATGTCTGAATACACGTACCATCAGACTCAAAGACAGCTTCTATCCTGCTGTTATAAGGCTATTGAACAGTCCCCTAGTACTATACGATGGACTCTTGCCCTCACAAGCTACCTTGTCATGGCCTTGCAGCTTATTGTCTACCTGCACTGCACTTTCTCTGTAGCTGTTAACACTTTATTCTGCATTCTGTTACTGTTTTTACCTTGAACTACCTCAATGCACTGTTGTAATGAAATGACCTGTATGGACAGTATGGAAGACAAATTTCTCACTGTATCTCAGTACAGGTGACTATAATAAACCAATTTACTAATTTAACATCCAGAAATGGGCATGTTTGTGACTGATTATGTGGTCAGACTCAATGTTCAATAACTAAAATGCAAAGGAATGGTAGGTTCATTAACAGCTTATATACAGTCATTTCCCATCCTTAGTCAATCTGATAGCTTTGAGAGTAAATCACATGGTGTGGGACTTGAGGTACAGATAGTCCAGAGCAGGGCAAGAATGCTTCAAATGTTCCAAGTAGTTCTGTGGCAAAATGGATTAATGGTGAACCTTTGAATATGAGATTATCCAGTAAAAATGCTGTGTATTACAGCATCAAATTCAGGCAACACGGGTTTCTGCTCCCCTGCTGACTTTTATAAAGTAATTACAGTATATTTGTTTCTTGGATTAAAATGGATAATGACAATAATAAAGGATATTGGTTGTCATCGTTGACACCAAGGACTCATTCATCACCTCCGGCGATGAGCTTTGTTATTCATTCACGGCATGTGGACATCACTGGCAAGGCCAATTGCACTTCAATGGAGACACAACTTCAAAGGGTTATTAAGAGCCACATCTGGGGTCTGTAATCACTGTGTGCAATGACAGATTTCCTTCTCTGAAGGACACTAGTGAACCGGATGGGTTTATGCAACAATGCAGAAGTTTTACAGTCACAGTTACTGATATTAACATTTCACTTCAAATTGATTACTTGAATGGAATTCAAACAGGTCTCCAGATCAGAAGCTCAGGATTTCAGTCCACTGAATTAATCACTTCAGTATCCTTCAGTGATTTCTATTGACACCTACCTGGTCTCCAAGTCTGAAGCAAACAATGCACATCCATTTCAGGTAACTAGTCCTTCCGTTTACTCCAGCAGTAACAAACTGCTACCCGTCCTGATCATCATCCACTTACCTACCTTATATAATGCTCGTTGATATCAGTTTCCCTTAATCATTATCTCCTTCCCTTAGTCAATATACCCAACTTTCAGTAACCGCTCCCCCGTCCCTTTTCCCCTATTTACTTTTTTTCTCTCCTGCTGATCCTACTGGCCCCCATCACCTTATGTCTTTTCTTACCGCTCCCCCACCCTCTCCATCTGCCCATCACCCACACGCTCCTCCCACCAGTTCCCCTCCCCACCTCCCTCCCCTGTATTCCAGGCTCCACCTTCCTCTCCTATCAGATTCCATCATCTTCAACCCTTTGTCACTTCTACCTGTCATCTCCCAGCTTTTGATATCATTCCAGCCCTCACCTGCCAGCTCTTGCTCCACCCCTTTCACACACCTCTTTACACTGCCCATCTCCCCCTTTCCAGTCCTGACGAAGGGCCTTGACCTGAAACGTCGACTGTCCACTTCCCTCCATAGATGCTGCCTGACCCACTGAGTTCCTTTTGGGTTGACACCCAACACATACCCTAACCTGCAAATCCTTCTCATACCCTAAATAACAAATCTCCTAAACTAATATCAAATATCAGGAATCATTCACAACTTATCAATCACATCCCTAACTTCACTAATCAACAATAGGAGTCTCTTCTCGCTAATTAGGACTCAATCAGTACCTTGATCCCACTCTAACTGACATTCTCACCTTTTCTATCATAATCAGCAACCCCACCAATACACATCCCAAATACCTTATTCAATTCAGATCTACCCTAATCCATCTTCTCATCCTGATCTACACTAATCACTTTCCCAAAACCAGTGTAGTTTAGAAGATTAAGAGTGAAACATTAATTATAAACAATTGCCCAATCCCAATTTACCCTGATTAATTTCCAAATCCCAATCTATTTGGCCTAAATTATGGGGAGAAATTGGCCAGGCCAGGTCTTTATTTCTTGGAATGTAGGAGAATGAGGAGCAACCTTACAGAAATGTTTAAAATTATGAGAGGCATAGATAAGGTGGATGGTGACAATTTTTTCCTCAGGGCAGGAGAGTCCAAAACTAGGGGCACAGATTTAGGGTGAGAGGGGAAAGATTTAAAAGGGACCTGAGGGGCAACTTTTTCACACAGAGGGTGGTGGGTATATGGAATGAGCTGCCGGAGGGGGGGGGCACCATGGTCAGCATAGATTCCTTGGGCCTAAGGGCCTGTATCCATGCTGTATTGCTCTATGACTCTTAATCAATTTCCCAGTTCCAATCTAGTTCCCTTATCTACATCAAATCTAATTAATTTACCAATCTCTAATTAATCCCCACCAGAGTGGATAATTTACTGGATTGGTCTGGAGAATTTGTCCAAAATCCCACTGTAGTGGATGGGAAATTTAAATAGAGGAAATTGAATAAAATCTGGAATAAAAGGCAATTATTGGTAACAGCACCCATGAAGCTACACTGCATCCTTGTAAACACAATTAGTTTACCAACATCTCTTTGGGAAGGCAACCTGCCATCCTTATCCTGAAAAGATTAGGGGGCAGATAGGGATGAGAAACAAATTTTGACCTTGCTAGCAACATCAAAATCCTGTGAACAAAAAAATCTATTCAGTTCCCCCCCAATCCCAATGTACCCTAATCAACAGCTCAATCCACCCTAATCTACTATCTGAACTTTCCAAACTCAAACTGCCAAGGTCTCAATCTACCTTAATCAAAGTACCACTCCATAACTACTTCATACAAGCTCCAAATCTGAGAGAAGGGTAGGATCAGAGTATCAGGGGATAATACTTTGTTGTGCTTATATTATTAAGCAATACCAAATTGTGACTTTCAGCTGTTGTTAGGACATTTAGGCAAGTGTACCTCACTTTTATATTAAGGTTTTTCTGAAATAAAAATTTGACAAGCAGTTCAGTTGAAATACTGACATTGCTCTTATCTGGTTAATCGCTCCGTTTCTGGGTAGGAATTAATTTAGACTGATAAGACGTAACAAGCTGCCATGGAAACCTGGTGGCTGACGTCAGCCCCTGTTGCTAGGCTATGTAATAACTTCATGGTAAAAGGAATATTTCTTGGTCTAAAAATAATCTGCTTCCAAACAAGATGCTCTGACTTGTGAAGGTAATATCAGTCCCAGTGAGATTGACTCTAAATTCTATTACAAGTCCTAGTAATCTAGAGGAATTCGAGGAACATTCCTACTGGATCAACAGCAGGCTCGGTCAGGTAGCTCTAAACAGTCAATCTATATTAATGTAATTTAATGACAATGACCACCAATAGACCTTTGAAGGTGTTCACTATGAATGCAACTCTCCATTACAGGGCTTGAGATATAACATCTGACCTGTAACCAGATGCAAAAAATTTATTTTCAATTTAATACACTGTAATCACTACTCACTCCACTTTGCTGAGGAGTGAGTAGTGTTTACAGATTGGGTGAAGTTTTGAAGAATACCTTCATTCAGTCCATAAATCTGATAACCAGGCTTCTGTTCACCTCTAACCTTAATCCTCCATTCCACTCTCTTTCCCATATTTCTCTTATTTTCTTACGGCATTGATGGAAGGAATTTGGCCCATCATCTAGCCCATTAGAGCAATCCCATCAGTTCCACCCCTCACTTATTTACCTGCAACCAGTTTTTTCTCACATACTCAACAACTCCACTCTGATTCTCCAACTACCCACTCACACTAGGGATAAGTTACAGAAACCGATTAACCTACCAACCAGCACAGCTTGGGAAGTGGGAGGAGCACCTTGGGGGGTGGGGGGGGGGGGATCCCACCTGCTTGCAAGGAGAATGTGAAACTTCACACAGATAGACTGTCAGGATTCAGAGAGTCATAGAGTCAAACCTCACAGAAACAGGCCCTTTAGCTCACCATGTCTGTGCCAACTATCAAATACTGATCTATACAAATCCCATTTACCAGCACTTGGTCCATAGCCTACTATGGCTTGGCAATTCAAGTGTTCATCCAGATTCTTTTTAAATATTGTGAGGATACCCATTTCCAACATCTTTTCAGGCAGTCTATTTCAAATTGTAACCATCCTCTGGATGAAAAATGTTTTCCTCAGATCACCTCTTACTCTTCACCTTAAACTTACACCCTCAGGTCTTACACACCTCTGTCATGGGGAAAAGCTGCTTACTCTCTACCCTACCTATGCCTCTCATAATTTGATGTAATCCTATCAGGTGCCCCTTCAGCCTCCTCCACTCCAAGGAAAACAAATCCAACCCATCCAGCCTCTCATAACTGAAGTGTTCCATCCCAAGCAACATCCTGGTGGATCTCCCCTGCACCCTCTCCAGCGCAACCATGTCCTTCTTGTACTGCGGTGACCAGAACTGCACACAATATTTCCAGCTGTGGCCTAACCCATGTAATATAAATTTGTTCCAAGCCATCCTTGCTCTTGTAATCTATGGCCCTGACTAAACAAGGCACGCATCCTGAATGTCTTCTTTACCACTTTTCAAGGAGCTTTGGACTTGTACACCAAGGTCCCTTTGTTCTTCAATACCCCCTAGGACCCTGCCATTTGTGGTATATGTCCTACCCTTATGTGGCCCCCCCACCTCCCAAAATGTATCACCTCACATATTGGATTAAACTCCACTTGCCATTGTCTTGCCCATCTTACCAATTGGTCAATATCATTCTGTAGCTTGACTACCTGCCCTATCATCAACAACATCACCAATTTTCATGTCATCTGTAAACTTACAAATCCATACCTCCTACGTTCACATCTAATTGTTAATACATAACAAACTCCAGGGGTCCGCACACTGATCCCTGTGTATGCTGCAGGTCACAGACTGTCACTCACAGAAACAACCTCCACCATCATCCTTTGCTGCCTATGCTCACATAAACTTTGGATCTAATTTGCTAATATGCCTGTGGATCCCATGGTCTTGAAACCTTTGGATCAGCCTTCCATGTGGGACGCTGCTGAAGTAATGTAAAGATATGTAAATCATATCAACTGCACCGCACTGCCCTCATCCATATAGATATAGATATGTATATATACGTGTGTGTGTCTATATATACACATATATATATACACACATATATATATATATATATATAATATATATATATATAATAGTTACCTCTCAAAAAAATCAATTAAATTAGTTAGACAGGATCTCCCACTAACAATTCTGTTCTATCCCTGAACAATCCTTGCCTTTCCAAGTGTAGATTAATTCTGTCCCTCAGAATTTTATCCAATAATTTCCTACCAATAATGTGAGCTTAACTGGCCTCGAATTACCTGGCCTGTCCCTGCCCCAAAGGTAAAACTTTGCTGTCCTCCAGTCATCTGGCACCTCAGCTATGGCCAGTGAAGATTTAAATATTTCCATTAGGGCTTTAGCAATCTCCTCCTATGCTTCCCATGGTAGCCTGGGGTATACCTTACCAGGCTCTGTGGATCTATCCACCCTCATGCCCACAAAGTCACCTCCTTTTTAATCGATGTGTTTTAGAATTTCACTGTCCCAAATGAAATCTCCAAATACAATGTCTTTTTTCTTGGTGAATATAGATGAAAAGTATTCATTTCAGCCCTCACCCATGTCTTCTGACTCCATGTGCACCTTAAATGAATGTCCTCTAGCATTTGATATTTTTACCCTGGGAAAAATATTCACTCTCCCCTATCTATGCCTCTCATAATTTTCTAAACTCCTATCAGGTCTTCCCTCAGTCTACGATGCTCCAGAGAAAACAATCCAAGTTTGTTCAACCTCTCCTTATACTTCATACCCTATACCCAGGCAGTATCCTGGTGAAACTCTTCTGCACCCTCTGCAAAGCCCCCACATCCTTCCTGTAATGGGGTGACCAGAATTGCACACAATACTCCTCCAAGTCCAGCCTAACCAAAGTTTTATACAGCTGTGACATGACTTACTGACTTTTATACTCAATGCCCTGACCAATGAAGGCAAACATGCCGTGCACCTATTTTACCACCTGTGTGGCCACTTTCAGGGAGATATAGACTTGGACCCCAAGAGCCCTCTGTACATCAATGCTGTTAAAGATGCTGCTGTATACTATATACTTTCCCCTTACATTTGACATCCCAAAGTGCAACATCTCACACTTGCCTGGATTAAACTTTATCTGCCATTTCTCTGCCCATATCTGTAACTAATCTATATCCTGCTGTATACTTTGACAACCTTCTTTACGGTCCACAAGTCCACCAACCTTTGTGTCATCTGCAAACTTACTAACCCACCATATCATTTATATATATCACAAACAACAGAGGTGCCAGCACTGATACCTGCGGAACACCACTAGTCACAGACCAAAACCAGAATAACACCCTTCCACCACTACCCTCTGTCTTCTATGGGCAAGCCAATTCTGAATCCAAACTATCAAGTCACCATGGATCCCATGCTTCTTAATCTTCTGGATTGGCCTACCATGAGAAATCTTGTCAAATGCCTTACTAAAGTCCATGTAGACAACATCCACTGTCCTACCCTCAACAATCACCTTTGTCATCTCCTCAAAAAACTCAGTCGTTTATAAGACATGAACTGCCCCACATAAAGCCATGCTGACTATCCCTAATCAAGCCATGCTTTTCCAAATGTATGAAAATCCTATCCCTAAAAATCCTCTCCAATAGCTTCCCTACCACTGATGTGAAGCTCACCGGCCTGTAGTTTCATGGATTATCCCTGTTTCCCTTCTTGAACAAAGCAACATTAGCTTCTCTCCAGTCCTCAGGATCTTGCCTGTTGCTAGTGAGGATACAAAGATCTTTGTCAAGGCCCCAGCAATCTCCTCTTGCCTCTTTCAATACTTACCAATACCTTACCAAGAAGCTTACTGAGCTGTTAGATACCAGCACTATCTGCTGTGCCATTGTGCTCTCCACTGATCCTTCTGCTCCCTCGCCTCCTTGTGTTCGTATGAAGTTCAAAGTAAGCTTTGGGAACAATACTTCATCTTTCAAGTGAGCACAGGGACAGCACTATGGTGCAGCTAGTAGAGCTGCTGTCTCACATCTCCAGTGACTCGAGTTCAATTCTGACCTCCAGCATTGTCTTTTGCACACTTTCCCTGTGACTGTGTGGATTTTCCCCAGGTGCTCTGGTTTCCTTCCACCTCCCACAGACCATGGGTTGGTAGGTTAATTGGCCACTGTAAATTGTTGCTCATGTGCAGTGAGCTGTATAATCTATTGGGAGAATTGACGGGCATGTGAGAATAAAATGGGGTTAGTGTAGATGGGTTCTTGATGGTCAGTGTGGACTCAGAGACCCAAGGGCCTGTTTCTGTGCTCCACAACTCTGTGATTCTAATTTTCCAGACTCATCACTCAATTGAACAATAACAATTCTTCTATTTCCCTTTACACCTCCTCAAGACTGATTATTTATGTTTCTTTAGGAAAGCAAAATACTGCAGATGTTAGAATGGGAAACAAAAGAAACTGCAGTAACTTGTATCTCTTTTCTCTCCCCTGGCTTATTCATCTCCCTCCATTTACAACACCCCCAGGCAGATCAGCTGCATTAACAAGCTGTCACCACATTCTCACAGCAGGCACCAGCACCACCATCAGTTATGTCATTCAGTCTCTCTTGGTCTCCGCCCTAACATAGACATTCCTTTGTTCTCACTACTCCTCGCTCTTCTCACTACTCCTCCCTCTTCTCTGCAACTTAAAACAGCTTTAAGTTGCAGAGAAGAGGGAGGAGTGGTGAGAACAAACTAGAGGGGCAGCTCTACTAGCTGTACCATAGTGCTGTCCCTGTGCTCAATTTGCTGATGATATAAAGACAAGAGGCATAGCAAGTTTTGAGGACACACTGAACTTGTTTTGGTTCTAATGAAAGGTCATTAATCCAAAATGCTAAGTCCATTTCTCCCTCCATCTGACCTGCTGAATATTTCCAACAATTTCTTATTTTACATCTGGAATAAACTGGTCACTTTCAGTTTTGTAGACTACTACTTGTAGGGAACCACTGAGATCAGTACTGGGCATCAAGCTATATATAATGTATTGCAAAGAATATCATAGTCAAGACTGCTGATAATTCAAAGCTAGATATAAAGTAAACTATGAAGAGTACATAAAGAGTCTGCAAAGAGATATAATCAATTGAAGTGAATGGGGAAGAATGGAATATGAAATGGAGGATGTAACAAACCAGATGGATAAAGGGTAACCATTAGACATAGTGCATTTTGATTTCCAGAAGGCAGTGAGAACAAAGGTTACTACACAAGAGCACAAAGGATTGGGAAAATATATTGGCATGGATAAGGGATTGGCTAACTAAGAATAAGCAGGGGCTGAGGCTAAAAGGGGCATTTACAGATTGACAATCAATAACTGATGAGGTGCCACAAGGAAGGGTGCTGGGGCCTCATATATTTGCAATCTATATTAATGACTTCGATGAAAGGGGCAAATGTACTGCAGCCAAATTTGCTGATGTTATAAAGACAGAGGCATAGCAAGTTTTGAGGACACAATGAAGGGTTAGGTGAGTGGGCAGATGGAGTATAATACGGAAAAATGTGAGGTTATCCACTTTGGAAGTATAAATGAAAAAGTAAATTATTATTTAAACACGTTATAGGTTAACTGGCCACTGTAAATTGTCCCTAATGTGTAGGTGAGTGGTAAAATCTGGGGGGAGTTGAATGGATTGTGGGGAGAATAAAAAGGGATTAGTGTAGGATAAATGTTATTGGGTGCTTGATCATCAGTGTGTTTGCATGTTGTATGACTCTATGACCTAATAAAACCTGGAGGTCCTAGTACATGAATCACAAAAAGTTGGTCGGCAAGTAATGCAATTAATTAGGCAGGCTTACGGAATATTGATCTTTATCGTAAGACACATGGAATATAAAAGGGCACTCATGAGAGACTAGAGTACAGTATACTTTCAGTCCCTATAATTAAAGAATGATATACTTACGTTGGAGGCAATGCAGAGGAGGTTCATTAACTTGATTCCTAGAATGAAGGGGTTGATGTTTGAAGTAAGGTTGAGCAGGCTAGGCCTATACTCAGTGGAAACTAGAAGAATGACAGATGATCTTACTGAGACATATAAGTTTCTAAGAGGGTTTGACAGGGCAGACAGTGAAAGGATATTTTCCTGAGGGGAGTTTCTAGAACTAGGGGACATTGTTTGACAATAAGGGGTCACCATTTAAAACAGAGATGAGGAAAATTTTCTTCTCTCAGAGGCGCATGATTCTTTGGGATTCTCTACTCCAGAGTGCTGTGGGAGGCAGATTCATTAAATATATTCAAGGTGGAGATTACAGGCATTTGAATTTCTAGAGAGTCAAGGGGTATGGAGAGAATGCTGGAAAGTGGCATTGAGGCTGATTGGATCTGCCATGATCTAAATGAATGGCAGGGCAGGATCAAGGGCCCAACTGGCCCACTCCTGTCCCTGTTTCTGATATTCTTATGGAAAAGGTGAGCTTATTAGTTCTGGTAGAAGACAAATAGTTTTAAATAGTGTGAAACTAGTAAATATTGGTGTACAGAGAGATCTGAGTAAACAATCTTATGAAATGTAGAAAGTTAATGTGCAGGTACAGGTAAACGATGTTGTCAGGGAGTTTTTGCAGAGACTTGCTGAGACTGCACAGCGAGTATTGTGTATTTGCAGGGCATGTAGCAAGATTCACTAGAATGACAACAAATAGCTAGTCTCGGTAATAGTTACTGTGTCAGTAACAGTAATCATTAATGTACTGGATTACTGTAAAAAGCAACCTGGTTATCTAATGTCCATCAGGGAAAGAAATCTGCTGTGCTTACCTGGTCTGTAACTCCAGACTCACCAATGCAGTCATAAGCACAAACAATAAACAGTGGTGTTACCGGTGACATCCACATCCTGTGAAAGAACAAGTAACTGCTAGGATGCTGGAGTTTCCCTATGAGTAGGCCTGGTCTATGTATTTCCAATGAAAGGTGATATCAGTGAAATTTATAAGATGTCAAGAGACTCATTTCTTCTATTTGGAAAATCTAGAACTCAGGGAATTTTGTCAGGATCAGGAGTCAGCCAATTCAGACTGAAATAACAAATAATTGTTTACTCAGCAGATTGGAAATCTTTTGAATTCTTTACCTCAGAGAGGATGTACAGTCATTAAAACTATTCAACATAAGAATCAATAGATTTTTGGATACAATAAATCAAGGAGTGTGGGGATCAGGCAAAAAAGTATATGAGATGCACAGTAGCTATTAGCTTACAGAATGGCATTCAGGATGAAGAAGCTGCATAGCCTCCTCCCACTTCTATTTCTTATGTTATGAATTTCAAAAGGTAGTTCCAACAGAGTTGGCTCAAAGCAATATTGTGTCACTGTCACCTCTGATTAGGCCTTCTCACCTAATGGATTATAATCCAAATTAAGGACACGAAGTTGAGAACTGTGTGCAACTGCGATCACCAGACGTGCCCATCCTTTCACTGTGATAGCAGGGTTAGCGCTCAGCGTCAGCTCCTTCAGTCCTAAAGAAAATAGAATCACTGTTAGGCTATGCTCTGCCTATGACCAAGTTAAACTGGAAGAGGAACAAATAAAATCACAATATACAAAACAAAGGCTCTTCGAGCCCGTCTTCTTTGGTCCTGTTATGATTTTTTTGCATCACCAATCCCACCTGGTCCCTATTTCTAGCTCTGAGCTAGGCATTTTCCTGCTAGAGAAAAAAATTCCAGAGACATAACCTGGAAGTGGCAGTGCGCTGTGTGGAAGCAGCAGTAAGGTCTGGTCCTATTTCTAGCCCTCACTTTTTAAGAGTTATTCCAGGAAACAATAATGATGAATGAAGGAACTTTCAATTTTTCAATATCAATTAGTATTTAATGACACTGCAAATACTAGTTGTGCATAATGTTTCATTAGTTACTTCGTTTTATTTACTTCTGGCTGGAAACACCTTGGTTGAATGCTCTATATGAATTGTGAGCTGGGACTTCAACTCACCATGGCCCATAGTTAAGTAAATAGACCAATGTGAATTCCTTCTGTTTTCTCTTCTCAGTTAATTACTGCTACCATTAAGCTGTCATCTGTCCAGCTGCTACAGGGACGCTTAAAGAATACACTTTATTGTAGTTGATTCTGAATAGTCAGATAGTAAGGCATTTGAATCCCTTTCTGTTTGAACATAAATACATAAGCACATTAAGCAGGAGCAGGCCATATGGTCCCTCCAGCCTTTTCTGCAGTTCAATAATATTGTGGTTGATCTGATCATTGACCTCAATAGGGTTGCCAACATTGTATTCCAACAATAAGAGAGTTGTGGGTGGGGCTTGTTGTGGCCAGGGTCACCACAAGTCCCAATGTATTGCACATGATCCTGGGAGTAGGTGGAAGCCAGGGACCGGGCAGACACTGGGGGGGGTGCCGAGTCCTTACCTCGTGTCTTCAGCCGCAGCCTCCACAGCGTTCCTCCAGGCCATCAGAGTAAACTGGGTGATGGTGTCACCGGTTGCTGCTTTTAAGGAGTTGTGGCTGTCCTGGGGATTCCCGGCCCCGCCCCCACGGCCTCTGTTGGTTTTATGGGGAAAATTAGCGTCTGCTGTCAACGTCATATGGGTCATCCAACTTTCCTTTCAGATATGGGAAATCCCATGCGATAAGGGACTGTTGGCAACCCTAAGCTTCTAGTCCACTTTCCTGTCTGATTCATTAATTTTCAAAAAAATTATCTATCTCAGCCCTGAAAATAGTTATCCAAATCTAGAGTTATCTGGGCTGGAAAATTCCAAAGAATCAAAACCACTTGAAAAAGAAATTTCTTCTTAGCTCAATCTAAAAGCAGTGTCTCTTTAACCTGAGATTACACTCCCTGGTTCTGGACTCCCCCACCAGAGAAACGTCCTCACAGCATCTATCCTGTCAAGCCACCTCTGAATCTTATATTTCAATAAAGTAACTTTTTATCCTCTGTACCCATCTAATCAATCTTTCATAAAAAGACAACCCTTTCATCCCAGGAATCAAGCTGTTGAACCTTCTCTGCTCTCCCTCAGCTAAGCTTAGTCAAGGAAACTAGAACAGTAAGGAGTACTCCAGGAGTGGTCTCACCATACCCCTTGCAAAGGTCGATGTTTCTGAGAGATGGGTCAAGTTATGTGGGACTGGCTGTCGAGGGGGATTCAGGGGCCTGGATCTAATGAGCAATTCCAGCTGAGTGGGGATCAGTAAACTTGGAATTGCTCCACACTCTTGAGCCTCCTTGACAGTGAAAGGCATCCAGAGGCTTTGGCCATGAGCTTGGTATTGTCTGGTTCGTTCTCCCAATGTTAGTCTGTTTCCAAATCCAGTTGTATTGACAGCCAGAGTCTCCTCCACTGCCAGGGAGTGCACTTTGGCTAGAAGCCATCTTGTCTAATTGTTAGGATGTGACTAGTAGATCAGGAAGGACTGGTGTTGGGACTGCAACTATCCACCATATTTATAAACAACTTAGAAAGCCAGATATCTGAGTTTGCTGCTGACATGAAGATGGGTGGCATTTTAGGCAGTGAAGATGGAAGCATTAAATTACAAAGAAATATTAATAGATTAAACAAATGGATTTCAAAGTGGGCAAATGCAAGGTCATCCATTTTATACCTAAAAAGATACAAAAGTACAGAGCACTTCCTTAATGGTGAAAAGCTGGTAGCAGTGGAGATACAAAGAGCTTTGGAATCCATGAATGTAGATCATTAAAATGTTGCAAAAAAGTACAGAAAATAGTCAAGAAGGCCAACAGGTTGGTGGTCTTTATATCAAGAAGACCACAAATGCAGTGGTAGAAATGTTGCTACAGCTATGTAAATCCTTACTGAGACTATGCCTGCAGTACACTGGGGAGTTCTAGGCATCACATATTAGCAAAGATATATTAGACACAGAGGGCATGCAGCAATGGTTCCCTAGAATGGTACCTGGATTCCAAGGGTTATATTAAAATACAAGATTACAATAAGAACAAAGACAATTTTAATACAGTACCTTTAATATTGCAAAACATACCAAGGCTCTTCACAAGAGTGTTATCAAATTAAACATACTAAATAAAACAAACAAAAACTATCAAGGTTCTTCGCAAGGTTATCATCAAATAAAATCTGGGCCACGTAAGTCAGTATTAGGATAGATGAACCAAAGCTTTGACAAAGTAGTTGGCTTTAAAGGAAAAAAAAGGTAGAGAGAAGAACAAGCTTGGGGAGATAATTCCAGAGCTTAGGGCACATCTGTTAAAGGTATGTCTATCAATGGATGAGCAATTAAAGTTGTAGATGATCAAAAGGCCAATGTGGTTTCACCACTGGACACTTCTTTATGTCTCTTTTTATTCTGGTATTCAAAAGAAACCTCCTTTCTCTTAGGTGCTTGAGCTTAATCTTCCATCTCCATCAACACCCATTCTCCTTCACACGGAACTTCCCCATACAACCACAGAAAGTGCAACACCTGCACTTTTGCCTCTTCCCTTTCCACCACCAGGACCAAACACTCTTTTCAGGTAAAGCAGTAATTCACTTGTACTTCTTTCAGTTTAGTGTGCTGTCTTCCCTGTTCATCACACAGTCCCTTCTACACCAGGGAGATCAAATACACATTAGTGACTGTGGAATGCCTCCATTCAGTCTGGAATCATGTTTCGAGCTACTGATGGCTATTACTTTAATTCTCTACTCCACAGACATTCCGATCTCTGTGCCCTCTGCAGCCTAAAATGTTCTAAGTAACTTCAATGTTAACACAAACAACAATCTGAGTAGGAATGGGTGTTGGGGGGGGGGGGGGGGAGGGGTTAAAACTAATCTAGCAGGGGGGTGGGAAAGCAGCCAACATAATCAAAGACCTCACACACCCCAAACATTCTCTCTTCTCCCCCCTCCCATCGGGCAGAAGATCCAAAAGCCTGAAAGCTCATACCACCAGGCTCAAGGACAGCTTCTATCCCACAGTTAGAAGACTATTGAATGGTCTCCTACTACGAAAAATGGACTCTAGACCTCACCATCTACCTCGTTATGGCCTTGAACCTTATTGTCTGCCTGCACGGCACTTTCTCTGCAACACTTTATTTCACACTCTGTAATTGTTTTCCCTTGTACTGCCTCAATGCACTGATGTGATGAAATGATCTGTATGGATGGCATGCAAAACAAAGTTTTTCACTGTACCTTGGTACATGTGGCAATAATAAACCAATATTTAGAGGAGCATATATGTAAGGAAATCATAGATAGTTGTAGGAATAAGAGGGGGTTGTAATAGTGGGTGATTTTAACTTTTCTATTATTGACTAGGACTTCCTTAGTGCTAAAGGATTAGATGGGGCAAAATTTGTTAAGTGAGTCCAGCGAAATTTCCTGAAGCAATATGTTGATGGCCCAGCTAGAGAAGGGGCTACACTTGATCTCCTCTTAGAAAATAACGCTGGGAAAGTGGTTGATGTGGCAGTGGAGGAGCACTTTGGGACCACGGACTATAATTCTATTAATTTCAAGATAGTTATGGAAAAAGACAGGACTGGTGCTCAAGTTAAATCCTAAATTGGAGGAAGGCTAATTTCGGTGGGATAAGAACTTCCAAAAGTTGATAGGGAGAGGTCGTTTGCAGGTAAAGGGACATCTGGCAAGTGGAGGGTCATTAAAAATTTGGAAGGAAGAGTTCAGGGTCAACATGTTCCAATTACAGTGAAGGGCAAGACTGGCAAGATTAGGGAACCATGGTTGATGAGGGATATTGAGGGTCTGGTCAGGAAAAAAGGGGGCATGTGTCAGGTATAGGCAGCTGGGATGAAGTGAGTTCCTGGAGTATAAGGGATGTAGCAGTCACTTAAGAAGGAAAATAGGAGGGTAAAAAGGGGACATGAGATATCCCTGGCAGATAAGATAAAGGATAATCCTAAAAATTCAATAAATATATTATGACTCCTAGGAAGAGAGTAAGTGCTTTTAAGGATCAGTGTGGAGTGGAGCCAAAGGAAATGGGAAGGGTCTTAAATGAATACTTGTCATCTGTATTTACTGTGGTGAAGGACATGGAAGCTAGTGAGTTCAAGAGAAGGAACAGTAATATCCTGAAGCATTATCAACACTACAAAGGAGGTGGCGTTGGAGGTTTTGAATTGCATAATGTGGATAAATCTCCTAGACCTTACATTGGTGGTGGGAAAGTTATTGGAAGAGATTCTTAGAGACAGGGTTTATTTGCCTTTGGAAAGGCAAGGGCCGATTAGGGAGAGTCAGAATTGCTTTGTGCATGGGAAATCATGTATCACAAATTTGACTGAGTTTTTGAAGAGGTGACCAACAAAACTGAAGAGGGCAGGGGTGTAGATGTTGTCTGCATGGACTTTAGCAAGGCTTTTGATAAGGTCCCGCAAGGTAGGCTGCTCCGGGAGGTTAGATTGCATGGGATCCAGGGCAGGCTTGCCAATGGGATACAAAATTAGTTTGGTTGTAGGAGGCAGAGGATGGTATGGACAGCTGTTTTTCACGTTGGAGAACTGTGACCAGTGGTGTGCCACAGGGGTTGGTGTTGGGTCCCCTGTTGTTTATCATATATATTAATAATATGGATGAGAATGAAGATGACTTGATTAGTAAGTTTGCAGATGACACTGAAATTGCTGGTATAGTGGACAGTGATGAAAGGTTGTCTAGGGTTACAAATCCTATTCCACTATTCAATATGATATTGGCTCATCTGCCCCAAGCCTCATCTTCTCTTCTGTGCTAGTTCCCCATTAACTCTCAATTCGCTGATCTTTCAAAAATGTGTTTCCTTCCTCTTCAGAGGGACCTTGGAGTTCAGGTACAAGGTTCTCTGAAAGTGGAGTCACAGGTACACAGGATGGTGAAGAAGGCTTTTGGCATGCTGGCCTTCATCAGTTAGGGCTTTGAGTATAGAGTTGGGAGGTTACGTTGCAGTTGTACAAGACGCTGGTGAGGCCGCTCTTGGAGTATTGTGTTCAGTCTTGGTCACCCAGCTTTTGGAAAGATGTTATTAAACTGGAAGGAGTGCAGAAAAGATTTACAAGGATGTTGCTAGGACTTGAGGGACTGAATTATAGGGAGAGGTTGGACAGGCAGGGACATTTTCCCTTGGAGCGTAGGAGATCGAGAAGTAATCTTATAGGGGTGTATAAATAGAGGGGCACAGATAGGGTGAATGCACTCAGTCTTTTTCCCAGTGTTGGGGAATCAATAACTGGAGGACATAGGTTTAAGGTGAGAGGGGAAAGATTTAATAGGAACCTGAGGGGCAACCTTTTTTTTACACAGAGGACGTTATGTATATGGAATGAGCTGTTAGTGGAAGTGTTTGAGGCAGGTACAATAACAACATTTAAAAGACAGTTGGACAGGTACATGGATTGGAAGGGTTTAGAAGGATATGGGCCAAATACAAGCAAATGAGAATAGCTTGGATGGGAATCTTGGTCAGCATGGACCAGTTGGGCCGAAGGGCCCATTTCCATGCTTCATGACTTTACGATTTTAAATATCTCAAATGATCTAACCTCCATAACCTTTTGTGGATAGAAGAATCCAGAGATTTACCACCTTCTGCGAGAAGTTCCTTCATCCTAAGTTTTAAATGACATTCCCCTAATCTTGTAACCATGTATCCTTATTTGAGATTCTCCCATTAAACATATCAACGTCTGTTCTGTCATGGCCCTGAAAGATCTTATATGCATCAATAAAATTACTACTCATTCTTCTCAACTCCAAAGAGTATATTTCTAATTTAGCCACTCAAAATAGGATAACTCTCATCCCAGAAATTAGCCTAGCGGATCTCTTTTGGATTGACTCCAATGTTAGTGTATCCTTTCTTAAAATTCCTTTCACAAAACTGTGCACAGTACTCCAGGTACAGCCTCACCAGTATCTTGTGCAATCGTAACAATGTTTCCCTATTTCTAAACTCCAACCCTCTTGCAATAAAGGCCAAAATGCTATTTGCTTTCCTAAACACTTGTTGCACCTGCCCGCTAACCTTTGCAATTTGCACACAAGAACATCTACATCCCTCCAGGTTATCATTACTGAAGCTGGCTTATTTAAAAATGTTCTAGATTTATTTAAATATTTGAGTTTAAATTTCTGAAATGTCATGGTTCAATTTAAACATGTCTCTGGATCAATGGCTGTCAGTCTAATGAGTTAATCCCTACTCTACCTATCAGCATTCAGGTAATGCAGGATGGCTGAGCACCACATATTGAGTGGGATAGTGGTGAGGGTTGCAGGGTTGGGGTTTTCTTCCTGCTGTCAAAATCAGGTTTTCCATATGGGGTTCACATTATACCATCAAGTCAATGTCACGTCTGGATCGATGTCACTAACTGCCTACTCTGCACAGTTCCTGCATGTAAATACAATTTGACTACTAGTGCTATCCGGATTCTTGTTGGTAATTGCAAGCATATCAGCACCCATAGCACCAAGGAAGGAATCCTATGCAGCTTAATTTCTAGGCTGGAGACCAGCTCCACTTGCATACAGCTATAGCCATGTACCGATACCATCTCCTCCCATGGTGAATTAGATCAGCTGCGACAGCAATCTAAGTAGACCCAACCGCAGACTAGGAGGTCTACAGCACAGAGTGTATATTGAATTGGCTGCTGAATTTTCCACATGACAACAGTAGGACACTTTGAAAGTGCCTTTGCGGTTGCATAGGACCTGAAAAAGACATCCTGAAAATGATATGACATGCCCTACATAAACATAAGGCACTATTTTTTGCTAATTCTATCAATGCTAATACATGAAATGTCAAATAGTTAAC
The DNA here is from genome assembly GCF_009764475.1 of Pristis pectinata. Classification (NCBI taxonomy): domain Eukaryota; kingdom Metazoa; phylum Chordata; class Chondrichthyes; order Rhinopristiformes; family Pristidae; genus Pristis; species Pristis pectinata. The sequence goes on along the minus strand of NC_067414.1, from coordinate 98,761,325 downwards.
TTGTAAGCACAGCAGACAATTAGGAGGTTAAATAGAATGTTAGCCTACTTTGCAAATAGTATGTTGGACTGCATTGCAAGGCATTTCAAGTACAATGACAAGGGTCTAAAATGGTAGTGGAACAGATTTGTGCTAGTTTTCTAAGATGGCACAGGAGAGAGATTTCCTTAAGATCAAAACATGCAAAAGGTCATCGGCATAAATGTCACAAATTGTGGGCCTGCTGGTAACCCATGTAATTTCAAAAATCATGAAACATATAAGATCTTTTGGGCTTTCTTAATCCAGAAGCACAAACTCATGAGCACCATTTCCCAGCATAATGGGAGCCCCTAAACCAATAATTCACAACGGGAACTGTAGTGGGGCTCAAGGAACTTGGCATGCTGCAGATATCACGTATTTCTGACAGTCATTCATATATTGTGGCACCAGAAGTTGGCTCCTGGAGGATTATCCTATCACAATTCTCTCCCAACCTGCACCACCCTGCATAAAGAGAGCAGAAAGCCTTACCTGCAACATTGGTGACACCTGGTTCATCAGAGAAGATTCCATGGTCGTCTTCAGTGGTGGACCCTCCCACAGCAGTTCAGGTAAGAATATTCCCCCTAAACTCACACTAGGGACAGACCTTCATCCTCCCATTAAGGCCTGCTTTTGTAGTTGAGGCCCACACAATTTCTTCAGTGTATATACACATTCAGTGTTACCAGCAGCAAAGGTAAATATTGCACTGCACACTTACTTCACTGCTGCCCACTCAGCTGCATCTATGTTTGGTCGCAATATATGCACAGAGAACCATAATATGACTTATTAACAATAATCATGTTCTGCTGTTGATTTCCAGCTTCAAATCTTTTGTATAGCATATGGAAAACATGTACTATGCCATGGGATTTCCAGCCTAGTTTATGACAAGCTGCAACGAAACCATGCGAAAATCAAAAACTGTAAAAGCTGGAAATCTAAAATAAAAACAGAAAATGCAGGAGGACAGGCTGCATCTGTGGGAAGAAAAGGAGTAATGTTTCGGGTAGAAGACCCTTTGTCAGAGCACATACAGTCCTGGTGTGAGGGGTTATCCTATGAGAACAAAGAATACAAGAAAAAGGAGTAGGAATGGGCCATTTGGCCTCTCCAGCCTCACCACCATTCAACGAGATCACAGCTGATCTTCTACCTCAACACCATTTTCCTGCTGTATCCCCATGTTCCTTGCTTCCTCTGATATCCAGAATCTATCAATCTCTACTTTGAATGAAATCAGTGACTGGGCCTCCACATTCCTGTGGGGTAGAGAATTCAAATTTCACCTTTTAAGTGAAGAAGTTTCTCTTCATTTCATTCCTCAATGTTCTAATCCTTATTCTGACTGTTACCCCCAGTTCTACACTCCTCAGCTTCAGGAATCATGCTGCTCATATCTACTGTGTTGAAGCCTCTAAAATTTTTTGTATGTTTCAATAACATCACCTCTCATTCATGGAGAGAAATTAACTATATTGGCCTATATTCACTAGAGTACAGGAGAACAAGTGGTCATCTCGTTGAAACATCTAAGAGTCTGGAAGGTCATTTCCTCTTAAAAGAGTCCAGACAAAGTGGATGATTCAGAGAAAAGGGTCAGCTACTGAGACGAGGAGAAGCTTCTTTATCCAATGGATTATAACTTGTTGGAATCTCTACCCCATGGGCCTATGGATGGATGCTCATTCATTGAGCATGTACAAGGTTGAGACTGATAGAGTTTCCACAAAGAGAAGAAAGGGAGATGAAGATTAGGCAGGAAAGTGGACAAGGTTCATGATCAACCATAATCTTAATGAATGCAGGACAGACTTGAGGGGGCTGCATGGCCTCCTACTCCTTGCGTTCTTATAATTTTTCACTTCCTATTATTGGATACTAGCTAAGTCAGCATGGAAGAAGTTAAACCAGATACCCATAGTATTTGATACATTTTCCTCATTACCTACAGCGAGTCTTCCTAGGTTGAGTCAGTGGAGCATCAGAGCCTTATTGTCACTGTGGTTATACACCTGAAATGACATATAAAATTCATACCTGACTTTGCTCCATCAGGTGGTAACAGTCCACAGATGAGATTTATTGCTTCATCTCCCAGAACACAGTCTCCAAGGTCCAGTGATATTAGGGAGGGATGCAGGGAAAGGGCAGGGTTGAGGACAGCCAATCCAGAATCAGTGAGAGGACTGCCATGAAGGCTACAGGAAATAAAGAAGTCAGATGCTAACAATTAGTTAAGTAGTATGGGAAACACTGCAACAGCATAGACAATTTCAACATACAGTCAACTCCAATAATCTGGCATGCTCAGGACTTTGGTCATGCCAGACTGGCAAATTTTGCAGACTATTGGCTGTTATTCCTATTAATGCCCCAACACACTTTTAATTCATGTTTTTTTAGATGTTACATAGTATCACAATAAATTCTCCAATTAATCTGATGTTTAAAGAAATTAGAGAAAACAAGGCCCGAGTCATTGTGAAGAGAGTGTGGTAACTAAGGCCTGATGAGCTTAAAGGGTATGTGGGAACTGGAGTCCCAGTGAGCTGAAAGGGAACACAGGAAACAGGGCACTGGTCAGTTTAAAGGGAGCATGGTAACTGTGGCCCTAGTGAACAAAAGGGGATTCTAGGAACTGTGGCCCTACTGAACAGAATGATGGCATGGATTCAGTGCCCTAATGAACTGGAGTGTGGGAACTGGGGCCCCAGGTGAACTGAAGGGGAGCAGGGGACCCAGGGCCCTGCTGAGATGAAGGGGATTGCAGTAAATATCACCTGGTGTGCCAGATGCTGAACCACTGGGATTTCCGAATAGTCAAATGGGGATTATCAGAGTTTTACTAACTGGCATTTAGGAACAAGAGTGTATGGCTAATGGGGAATAAAAATGGGAATACCTTATGCAAGGTATCCAGAATGTAAAACACCAGGTAGGACACACCAAACAATACATGCAAAGCAAGTTCAATCTACTAACTTTTCACCAAGATTTAAAATTCTGTAAAGGTACTACAAGCCATTGTTAAAGTAGACAAGTTCTTCTGCCAAGATCAGAAAATGTTACAGCGATATTTTCCATCAATAGCTGAGGTATGCATTGCTTTGCCTACAAATTCTGGCATGTTAACTGTTAATCATAAAATCATAGAAATATACAATCCAGGAAGAGTCCATGTAGCCCCTTGATCCATGCCGGCAACCCTGCAGGTTATGTCTCTTCAAGTTTTGGGTACTTGCTAATTGGGGTGAGGGTGTGTGCCCTCACCACTCTTTCAGGCAGTAAGTTTCAGGTCTCCACAACATTAAGTGAAATATTTTTTTCTCAACTCCCCTTTAATCATTCCACAAATCAAATCAAATCCATGTCCATTTATTTGTGACTATTCTGTGAAAGAAAATAGATCCTTTCTGTTTACTCGGTCTAAGCCTCCCATAAATTTAAATACCTCAGTCTCCCTTGTTCCAAAGGAAGAGACCACAGCTGAGATGTCTCTACTCATAAATTTAATCTACCAGTCCTTGCAATGATCTCATAAATCTACTCTCTATCTAGTACTAAAACATTCTTTCTGTGGTGTGGTGATCAGAACTCTACAGTGCTCTAGCTGTGGCCTAATTAATGTTTTACGCAGCGCTAACATGACCTCCCTGCTCTTATATTCTAGCTTCAGCCAAAAAAGGCAAGCTTCCTGTATGCCTTCTTAATCAGCTTAACTATATCTGCTACATTCAAGCATTAAAAATCCATTGCACACATTTATTGTGTAGCTCCTTCCTTGGTTTTTGCCTCTCAAATTCATAATCCCAAACTACTCCAGGTTAAATTCCATGTACCAATTTAGTTGCCACTTATCCATATCTTTCTGAAGCCTAGGACATTTTTCTTCACTATTAAACACAATTTTGATATTGTGCGAAATTTCTCAATTGTAGCATCAACATACAAATCCAAATCATTTACATATTCCATGAAAAGCAAGGAATTTAGCATTGAGCAACACGCACAAAATGCTGGAGGAACTTGCGGAACCCACTGCGGTTACTAAATTTTTCATCAATGATTACCTTTTGCTTTTCTCCTACTGAGTTTATTTTTAATCCATTTTGCCACTTTTCCTTGGATCCCATGGGCCTTTGCTTTTTTGATCACTCTGATCAGATGGATTCAATGGCAAGGTGGTGAAGGTGGTTGACAGGGTGGTGAAGAAAGTGTTTACCACATTTGCCTTCATTGGTCAAGGCACTGAGTACACAAGTTGGGACATCATGTTACAGCTGTACAAGACAATGGTGAGACCACACCTGGAATACTGTGCGCAGTTCGTTTGCCGAGCTATAGGAAGGATGTCATTAAGCAGGAAAGACTGCAGAAAAGATTCACAAGGATGTTTTCAGGATAGGAGGGCTTGAGTTATAAGGAAGGACTGGATAGGCTGGGGTGACTTTCCCTGGAGCATAGGAGGCTGAGGGGTGACCTTATAGAGATGTATAAAATCATAAGGGGCATAGATAAGGTGAATGGTCACAGTCCTTTTCCCAGGGTAGGGGAGTATAAAACTAGAGGACATAGTTTAAGGTGAGAGGGGAAAAAATTGAGGGGGACTTGACAGGTAACTTTTTCCACACAGAGGGTGGTGGGTATGTGGAATAAGCTGCCCAAGGAAGTGGTAGAGACTGGTACAATTACAATACTTCAAACAGGTACATAAATAGAAAAGGTTGAGAGGGAAATAGGCCAAACGCAGGCAAATGGGAGTAGCTTATGTACACAACTTGGTCGCATGGATGAACTGGGGTGAAGGGCCTGTATCCATGCTGTATAACTCTATGAAACAGCTTGCCAAGATCTCAGTATTATCAGGTTGCGTGGTATCTGATGTGTGGAAGGAAGTTATCCTCAATCCCAAGGGACTGCCTAAGAAGAAGAGGACAAGTATCTTGCAACAAGGACTATTGATCTTGATCAATCTAAATCCCACTGAGGTAGCTGGAGAATTTGAACAACTTTCTGAAATGTAAAAAAAAGGCTTGTATCCGTAATAATGTGAATGAAGCTACCAGATTATTTTTTGCAGGGAAGGCAATCTGCTATCTTTATGCAATCTGGTGTTTAGGAAAGGAGAACAGAGCAGTTAAAGTTGCTGCTGATAAGGAGGCAATGACAGGCATCTTTGGGAGCATTCTGGTCACGGCACAGAAGTAGCATCGAGCTTGGCTGAGAGGGAAATTCAAGCCCGGGACAGCAGTAGAACGATTAAAATATCTATAAAAAGGAACTAGCCTCGATCACCTGATCCTGAAAGGCGAATGGAGGATATGTTGCAGAGATCAGGGAGATAACTGATCAGGCATCAAGCAATGTTAACGTTCCAGGTCGATAACCTTCCAGGTCCTGAAACATAAACACTGTTATTCTCTCTCCCGAGATGCTACCCACCCTGCTGCGTATTCCCAGCATCTTGGATTTTGCATGGACAAGCAGACTGCAAGGCATTGCTATCCTTGTACTATTATAACCCCCACCCCTCCGGCCAGGTTGCAAAGTGCGATCCGAGGAGCACAACCTACCCCATCGACAGTACTTACAACAGGGAGTGGATGGACCTGTTGGCGGCCAGGGCTTCTGCTAGCTGCTGCACTCGGGCTAGGGTGCTGACCACGCCGAGGTTGAGGTTGAGCTGCGCTAGGGACTGGCACTCGGCCACATGGCGGCTGATGCGGCCGAAGTCGCGGTCCGACAGGTGGCAGCCCCGCAGGGAGAGTAGCCGCACCGAATGGGCCCTCAGGGACTCGCAGATGTCCTTGACCTCGGCCGAGGAGAGGGTCTCCCCGGAGATCTGGATGGAGCCGGCCAGCATGGCCCCGCCGTGCACCGCCGATCAGCCGCCCGTTACCATGGACACCGCGTCCGCCGCGGCCCAGCTCATGCCGCCGCCTCGCTCGCCGACCGGCCTGCCAACCAATCCGAGGCCGGTGAGGTGCGGCAGAGATCCGCCGGCGGAGGGGGAAACCTTTCCTTTGCCGATTTGACGTGTGTTGGATGCGGTTCGGGGGTCGGAGTGATCGTCACAGGGACGGTAATCGTGCGCAGAGAGATGGATGCCCCACACCGGCGCGGGAAACGCACCTACTCATCCCCACTTCGCCAGCCGCACACTCTGTTACCACGCTGCTACTGCTGCTGCCGCCGCTTCTGCAGTCCCTCGGGATCGAGGGTGACTTACTTCCACTCCGCTGGGCGAGCAACAAACCGGGTTAACATGCACCATTAAGTTTCCCGTCTATTCCGTGGCTATTTCAAAAGTATTTCAGAGAATACATCATCTGTAAATAAAAAAGTTAATAATGTATAGATTTCAAAAGGAAAAAGCTTATTTGACCCACCTTATTGAATTTTTTGAAGAGGTAACAGAAAGAATGGAAATGCAGTAGATGTAACAGCTAGATTTTCAAGAGACCTTTGACATGATAGACCATAAAAGACTCATGAAAAAAAAGTCAGAAAATGTGGAGTCGGAGGCAAGCAGCAAAATGGACTGCACATTGGTTTCAAGACAGAAAGGAGATGTAAATGATAGCTATTATAGTGGAAGAAGGTGGGTAGTGGTGTTCCAGAAGTATCATTATTGGAACCATTGCTGTTCACAATTTATATTAAAGATTGAGACCTTGTAATCAAAACAATTTCTAAATTTGCAGATGACAATAAATTTTGAGGAGGGGTGTGGATACTGAGGGGATAATCAATACTGATAATGGTTAGCAAGGCCATAAAGAAAGCAAATAAAGCATTATAAATCATTTCTAGAGGGACAGAATTGAAAATTAGGTAGGTTACAGCCAATCGGTATTCACCTTTGGTTGGACTATAATTAGAGCATTGTGTACACTTCTGGTCATGATGTATCAACAAAGCTTACAGAGGCGATGGAAAGGGTGCAGAAAAGGTTACAGGGATAATATTTACAAACTTGCTGACAAAACTCAATAAGATCAGCTTGTGAGTATCAGGTCTAAGATTATCGAAGTGTATCAGGTCTAAGAACCTTGAGTATAAGAGTCAGGAAGTCATGTCGAGCTATATAAAGCTTTGGTTAGGCCGTAACAAACAATCTGCTGGAAGAACTCAGCATCTGTCGACGTTTCGGGTCGAAATCCTGTATCAGGACTCTTTCATGAGATTGTTTGTTGCTCCAGATTCCAGCATCTGCATTCTCATGTGTCTCCTTTGGTTAGGATGCACTTGAAATATTATGAGCAAGTCTGGTTGCTCCATTACAGGAAGGATGTGGAAGCTTCGGAAAGGGTGCAGAAGAGGTTCACCAGGATGCTGCCTGGATTAGAGAGTGTGAGCTATAAGGAGAGGTTGGACAAACTTGGCTTGATTTCTCAGGAGTTTCAGAGGTTGAGGGGAGACCTGAAAGAAGTTCATAAGAAATTTATAATTAAATACTCTTCTGCCTGTACGTTATCCATATTCCTCCATTCCCTGCATATTCATGTGTCTTGAATGCTAATATCATATCTGCTTCCACCATTCCCACCATTTTATTAGATATGTGAAGTTATACATATCAGGAAATGATGAACAGGCTGGAACTCTTCATTTGAATAAAGAAGGCTGTGGGATAATGCAAAAGAGGTCATTAAAATTATAAAAGGTTTTAACAGAGTGAATACAGAGGCAAGGTTTCCACTTTTGGGAAGAGCATAATTAGGAAACATCAGTGTAAGACAGTCATAAGAAAATCCAATAGGGAATTCAGAAGAAACTTCTTTACCCAAAGAGCAATGAGAATGTGGAACTTGCTTTAACAGGCTTAATGTATAGAAGCTTTTAAGGGGAGCCTGTGTAAGTATAATCAGGAAAAGGGAATAATTCTTCAACCAACCGGCAAAACCCTAATCACTACAGTTTAGCAACACTATAATCACTTTGCATTAAAATGGAATTCGTTTTTTTGGTTCTGATTGTGTTCTTTCTTATAAAAATTGTGTATTATTTGTTTAATTTCTGTCTTGTGAATGTTGCTTATATGATGCTAAATGCTTGTGATGCTGCTGCAAATAAGTTTTTCATTGCACCTGTGCATACGTGTACTTGTGCATATGACAATAAACTCGACTTAAAAGTTTAAGCGATCGTTTTTTTATAATTTATTCATTCTTTGGATGTGGGCTACACTGGCAATGCCAGCATCTATTGTCCATTCCTAATTTCCCCTGAACTGAGAAGGCAGTTAAGAGTCAAACACATTACTGGGCTTGGAGCAACATGGAGACCAGATTGGATAATGACATCATATTTCCTTTCCTGAAGTATATAAATGAAGCAATTTAACGACTGCTGTTTGTGAGACTAGCCTTTTATTACTTTTCCAGATTTATTTAATTATTTGAAATTAAATTCCCCAGTTACTGTGATGGGATCCAAATTCATGTTCCCAGATTAATAGTCCAGATAGAACACAGAATAGTAGAACACAGGAACAAGTCCTCCGGCCCATGGTCTCTGTGCCAACTATGGTGCCAATCTTAATAATCCCATCTGCCTGCAAATGGTCTATATCCCTCCATTCCCTGCCTGTTCATGTGCCTGTCTAAATCCCCCTTAAATGTTGCTATTGTATTTGCTTCCATCACTTCCCCGGCTGTGCATTCCATGCACCTACACTCTCTAGGTAAAAAACTTGCCTTGTAAATCTCCTTTAAATTTTCTCCCTCTTACCTTAAAGCTATGCCCTCTAGAATTTGACATTTCCAGCCTGGGAAAAAGACTCCCTTTCTATGCCTCTCCTAATTTTACATACTTCTATCAGGCCTCCTCTCAGCCTCTGACCCTCCAGAGAAAATAATGCAAGTTTGTCCAACCTCTCCTTATAGCTAATCCAGGCAACATCCTGGTGAATCTCTTCTACACCCTCTCCAAAGCTTCCACATCCTTCCTGTAATGTGGCAACCAGAACTGCACACAATACTCCAAATGAGGCCTAATCAAAGCTTTATACAGCTGCAACATGACTTTCCAGTTTTTATGCTTAATACCCTGACCGATGAAGGCAAATATGCTATACTTCTTTACCACCCTATCTACTTGTGTCGCCACTTTCAGGGAGCTGTAGACTTGCACCCCAAGGTCCCTTTGTACTTCAGTGCTCTTTAGCGTCCTGTCATTTACTATTTACTTTTCATTTACATTTGACCTTTCAAAGTGCAACACCTCACATTTGTCCAGATACAACGTTCAACTGCCCTACCCTCATCGTCTTTGTCACCTCCTCAAAAAACTCAATTGTTTGTAAGATATGACTTCCCCTGCAGAAAGCCATGCTGACTATCCCTAATAAGTCTATGCTCTTCCAGATGGGAGAAGATCCTATCACTAAGAATTTTCTCCAATAGTTTCCCTACCCCTGATGTAAGGTTCTCCAGCCTATAATTTCCTGGTTTATCTCTACTGCCCTTCTTAAACAGAGGAACGACATTGGCTCCTCTCCAGTCCTCTGGGACCTTGTCTGTGGCTAAGAGGAGCTCTCCAGTCCTCTGGGACCTTGTCTGTGGCTAAGAGGATACAAAGAGGCTGCAGAAATCTCCTCTTTTGCCTCTCTCAATAATCTGGGATAGATCCCATCAAGCCCTGGGGAGTTATCCACCTTAATGTTCTTCAATAAACCCAACACCTCCTCCTCCTTGAAATCAACATTGCCTTGAATATCAGAATACTCCTTTGTGATCTCGCTGTCCTCCACGTCCTTATTCTTGGTTTTGTACCTCACCCATTTCCTCTGGCTCCAGGCATAAATTCCCTCTTTTCTCTTTGAATGGTCCTACCCTCCACCTTGTTATCCTATTTTTAAAGTATGCAGAAAATGAATTGGGATTCTCTTTAATCCTACTCACCAATTACATTTCATGGCCCTTCTTTACCCTCCTGATTCCCTGTTTAAGTTCCCTCCTGCTTCCTTTATATTCCTCAAAGGCCCAGTCTGTACTCAGCTTCCTAAACCTGACATGTTCTTCTTTGTTCTTTTTGACTAAATTTGTAACATCTCATTATTCAAGGTTTCTGAACCTTGCTACCCTTGTCTTTTTTCCTCACAGGAACATGTTGGTCCTAAATTCTGACCAGCTGGCCTTTAAATGACTTCCACATATCAGATGTGGATTTACATTTGCTCCCAATCTACTCTCCCCAGCTCCTGCCTAATACTGTTGTAATTAGCCTTTCTCCTATTTAGCACATCTCCCTCAGGTCCAGTCTTATCCTTATCCACAGCTATTTGAAAACTTAAAGAATTGTGACCACTGTTTCCAAAATGCTCTCCCACTGAGGAGCAGATCGGGAGGCAGATTTTGGAGGGATGCAAAAATAACAGAGTTGTTGTCATGGGTGATTTCAACTTCCATAATATTGATTGGCACCTCCTTAGTGTAAAGGGGATAGATGGGGCTGAGTTTTAGGTGTGTCCAGGAAGGATTCCTGACACAGTATCAGGATAGGCCGACTAGAGAGGCCATTCTGGACCTGGACAAGGCAATGAGCCTGATCAGGTTTCAGATCTCTTGGTGGGAGAGCATTTTGAAGACAGTGACCATAACTCATTGACCTTTACCATCGCCTTGGAGAGGGATAGGAGGAGACAATATAGCAAAGTATTTAATTGGGGGAGGGGGAATTATGATGCTATTATGTGGGAACTTGGGAGCATAAATTGGGAACAGATGTTCTTGGGGAAGTGCACAGCGGAAATGTGGAGGTTCTTTAGGGAGTACGTTCTGGATAGGTTCATCCCATTGAGGCATGGTAAGGATGGTAGTTGACTATCCTTGTCAACTGTGGTTGACGAGAGACATAGAATATATTGTCAAGAGGAAGAAAGAAGCTTACCTCAGGTTTAGAAAGCATGGATCAGACAGGGCTCTGGAGAGTTACAAGGTAATCAGGAGGGAGCTTAAGAGTGGACTTAGAAGAGCTGGAAGGGGGCATGAGAAGGCCTTGGCGAGTAGCATTAAGGAAAACCCCAAGGCATTCTACATGTATGTGAAGAACAGGAGGATGACTAGAGTGAGGGTAGGACTGATCAGGGATAAAAGAGGAAACAAGTGCCTGGAATCGGAAGAGGTAGGGGAGGTCCTTAATGAATACATTGCTTCAGTATTCACCAGTGAGAGATACCTTGACATTTGTGAGGATGGCATATGACAGGCTGATATGCTAGGGCATGTCGACGTGAGGAAAGAGAATGTGCTGGAACTTCTGAAAAATATTAGGATAGATAAGTCACTGGGGCCGGATGGGATATATCCAGGGGTATTACGGGAAGTGAGGGAAGAGATTGCTGCGCCTTTGGCAATAATCTTTGCATCCTCACTGGCCACTGGAGTAGTGCCAGATGATTGGAGGGTGGCAAATGTTGTTCCTTTATTTAAGAAAGGGAGTAGGGATAACCCTGGGAATTATAGACCAGTGAGTCTTACTTCAGTGGTGGGCAAATTACTGGAGAAAATTCTTAGAGACAGGATTTATGGGCATTTGGAGAAGCATCGGCTAATTAGGGACAGTCAGCATGGCTTTGTGAGGGGCAGGTCATGCCTCACGAGCCTGATTGAATTCTTTGACGATGTGACAAAGCACGCTGATGAAGGTAGAGCAGTGGACGTGGTGTACATGGATTTTAGTAAGGCATTTGATAAGGTTCCTCATGGAAGGCTCATTCAGAAAGTCAGGAGGCAAGGGATCCAGGGGAACTTGGCTGTGTGGATTCAGAATTGCCTCGCCCATAGAAGACAGAGGGTGGTGGTAGATGCAGTGTATTCTGCCTGGAGGTTGGTGACCGGTGGTGTTCTGTAGGGATCTGTTCTGGGACTCCTGCGCTGTGATTTTTATAAATGACTTGGATGAGGATGTGGAAGGGTGGGTTAGTAAGTTTGCTGATGACATGAAGGATGGTGGTGTTGTGGATAGTGTAGAAGGTTGCTGTAGATTACAGCAGGGTATTGATAGGATGCAGAGCTGGGCTGAGAAGTGGCAGATGGAGTTCAACCCGGATAAGTGTGAAGTGATACACTTCAGGAGATCGAATTTGAAGGCAGAATACAAGCTTAATGGCAGTACTCTTAGCAGAGTGGAGGAACAGAGGGATCTTGGGGTCCACATCCATAGATCCCTCAAGATTGCCACGCAGGTTATTAAGAAGGTGTATGGTGTGTTGGCCTTCATTAGTCAGGGTATTGAGTTCAAGAGCCACGAGGTAATGTTGCAGCTCTCTAGAACTCTGGTTAGGCCACACTTGGAGTATTGTGTTCAGTTCTGGTCGCCTCATTATAGGAAGGATGTGGAAGCTTTAGAGACGATACAAGGAGATTTAGCAGGATGCTGCCTGGATTGGAGACCATGTCTTATGAGGATATGTTGAGTGAGCTAGGGCTTTTCTCTTTGGAAAGGAGGATGAGAGGTGAGTTGATAGAGGTGTACAAGATGATAAGAGGCATAGATCAAGTGGACAGAGTTTTTCCCAGGGCGAAAATAGCTAACGTGAGGGGGCATAATTTTAAGGCGACTGGAGGAAGGTACAAGGGGGATGTCAGATGTAAGTTTTTTTTTACACAGAGTGTGTTGGGTGCATGGAACGCACTGTTGGCAGAGGTTGTGGGGGCAGATACATTAGGGACATTTAAGAGACTCTTCGATAGCCAAATGAAAAATAGAAAAATGGAGGGGTATGTGGGAGGGAAGGGTTAGATAGATATTAGAGCAGGATAAAATGTCGGCACAACATTGTGGGTTGAAGGGCCTGTACTGTGCTGTAATGTTCTATGTTCTATTTACGTAAAGATCACTGGCTTATCTCTGCTGCCCTTCTTAAATAGAAGAACAACATTAGCTATCCTCCAGTCTTCTGGCACCTCAGTCATGGCTAGCAAAGATTCTACCAGAACTCTCCCCTGCTTCCCATAGTGACCTGGGATAGATCTCATCTGGCTCTGGGGATTTATCAATCATGTTTTCCATGACACCTAACACCTCCTTCTTCTTAATAATGACCTGCTCCAGATTATCCACACATCTCTACCTGAACTCACTATCTTCTATGTCCTTGTCCTTGGTGAATACAGATGAGAAGTATTAATTTTGGATCTCACCCACATTGCTTGGATCCACACATAGATTATCCCTTTGGTCCCTAGTCAAAGTCGAAGTCAACATCAAACTTATTGTTATATGCACAAGTACACGTATGCACAGGTGCAATGAAAAACTTACTTGCAGCAGCATCACAGGCACATAGCATCAGGCACAACATTCACAAGAAAAACATAAATTATACAAAATCATACAAGAAAGAACACAATTAGAACAAAAAAAACAAAGTCTACTGTAGTGCCCTAAGGGACACATTCTTTCCCTGACAAGCCTTTTGCTCCTGATACACATAAAACTTATAAATTGGAAATTGAGGGAGTATTTAACTAATTGAATTTAAATTCCCTAACTTCTATAGATGTATGGTGGAAAGCATTCTGACTGGTTGCATCAAAGCCTGGTATGGAAGCTCCAATGCACAGGATCGCAAAAGGCTGCAGAGAGTTGTAGACTCAGCCAGCTCCAAGACGGGCACAACCCTCCCCACAATCGAGAACATCTTCAAGAGGTGGTGCCTCAAGAAGGCAGCATCCCTCACCACCGGGAACATGCTGTCTTCTTGTTACTACCATCGGCGAGAAGGTACAGGAACCTGAAGACCCACACTCAACAATTCAGAAACAGTTTCTTTCCCTCCGCCATCAGATTTCTCAATGGTCCATTAACCCATGAACACTACCTTGTTATTCCTTTTTTCTGCACTTTATTTAATTTTGTAATTTATAATTTCACATCTTTGCACTGTATTGTTGCTGCAAAACAACAAATTTCAAGTCATCTAATCAATAAATCTGAGTTTGCTTCTATGTTGTTTCTGGAGAGTTGATACAGGCCTCTGGATCTCTAGTCCAATAGCAAACTACCATGGCACTATTCCTCCCTCTGGGCTTCAATTTAGTTTCAATTGTTCACAGCAGATACAATTTTAAGCAAGCGGCAAGATGGCAGACAGAGAAGCTAAGAGACAGAGAGACAGACTAGTAGACAGATGGATTTGTGGATTCATTTCAGGCTGCTTAGGCAAGGAACTGGTATTTCAAATTGGCCAGTTTGCTTCTCAGGTTTTGAAAAAGGAATTGAAATATACTCAGATTTATCTGATGTGACTGTCTGACTTTGATTTAAGCTGTTATAAGATCACTGAACTAGTTCTTCCTGTGCTTTTACTAATAAACTGTAACAGCCAATACTATAAAAATAAGTACTGCATTCACAACAATGTTGCAACTAAATGGCAGAACTGCTGAAACTGTAAGGCAATTTCAAATGTAAGAACACAATGTAAGAACACAGTGCTAAACTTATTTTCAAGGACAGACACATAAACAGATTGGAGAAAATCTCAGTGGAAAATAACATAATAATCTACCATTAAAGTTATAAAAATGCTTTGGAAATAGAAGGAGAATGAAGCTAATTCTGCCATTTGACTTTGGCAGGCAACATCACTTAGTAGGTAGACAGTCACTTGGTTGTTAAAATAAAAGCCTGATCAACCCCCTTTCTGAACTGCACTCATAACTGTAAACCTTTTGATTATATAATGCCTTTGTTTGATACCTGAGTAAATCAGTTTGTTTAAAATGAGATGTCTGTTTTGTGTGTTGTATCTTAAGGACTCATGAACACATAACATTCTTTACAAGACACAAGTTATAAGTGATTGAAATGGAGGATCTTGAAATGTTCAGACAACTAGCAAGGTGGAACGGTCAACCAACTTCTGCAAGAAATTCCAGATATTTACCGATTCTATTGAAGTAAAGAAGAGATTGAATACACAATAGATTTATAATATCAGGTTAAGACAGAAGTTTACAAATGAAGTTTCAAGTGGAGCAAAATATAAAAAATATAGGCAATAGATTCAATAAATGGAACTGACAGTATTCAGAGCTATGTGAATTCTATTCTAAAAACAAAGAATGGACCATTATAAAAATAAATTCCAATAATCCAGATCACATTGTTTGGAAATCCTGATGGTTGGCATCTGGTTCCCTCATTAGTCTGGAGTCTGAGCTGGGGATCCGGACTGCGAATAGGGACTGCAGCCAGACCTAGGTGTCCAGAGTACAGTTGGGGCCAGGGTCTGCTCTGTGGGCCAGGTGTGCAGCTGGAACTGCGGTCAGGGTTGGGAACATGGGGTCAATGTGAAACATACAAGCTGAAGCTCACTGGGTTCTATTTCCAGTTCCCTTTAAACTTACTGGAAAACATATTACAGGTCTCACTGGGTTACAAATAACGTGACTTATCGAAATCTGACTTTATGGAAATACTTCTGTACATTTTTGAAGCTTTTTTCAAGCTAGTAATAATAATGTTTCATTAATGAAACAGTATATATTCTATTAGTTTAATTATGGGTACCGTTGGGTGATTATTGAATGAAATGAAAGAAATACAGCAATGTATGTACAGGAATATATGGGTTACCATAGAAAACAGATGTTTCTGACTTACGGAGAAATTGGCTTACAGACAGTTCCTAGGAATGGAACCCTTATGTAACCCAGGGATTGCTGCTATACTGCTATTAAACATAGAACAGTACAGCACAGGAACAGGCTATTTAGCCCACAATGTCTCTGCTGATCATGCTGCCAATCTAAACTAATCCTGTCTTCCTGCACATGGTCTATATCCCTCCACCCCTTGCCTGTTCATGCGTCTGTCTAAATGCCTCTTAAGTGTTGCTGTTGTATCTGCTTCCATCACCTCCCCTGGCTGTTCCAGGTATCTACCACAAACTGCAAAAAAGATACCTCTTATATCTCCTTTAAACTTCCCCCTCACCTTAAAGTGATTCCCACACGTAAAAATGTTAAATAAAAGTGTGCTTGAGTATTAAGAGAAGTAACATCCAATAGTCCAGAAGATCTGCTGGTCTGACATCACCAAAGTCCTAAGGGTGCTGGATAATTGGCGTTTTACCTTAGAATGATTAGTATGCAGTAGAAAGGAGAAAGCAGGACATTAATAAAAAAAAAGATAAAAACCTCACACAAATAAAAAGCTCTGGGATAGGAGAGGAGGAAAGACATGGTTTAGTTCGGAAAAAAATGTTGCACTTGAGCACTGCATAAAACATTAACAATCAAAAACCTGGGAAGACAAAAAACAAGTAAATGACAACCAAGCCTCCATAGTGTCTAGTAGCATAGTGTTAAGACAATAACCTTTCCCTCAGTATCAGTAAAACAAAGGAGCACAGGAAGTGGAGTGGAGGACATACTCCTGTCTGTATCAATGGCGCTGAGGTGGAGATGGTTGAGAGTTTCAAGTTCCTAGGTGTAAATATCACCAATAATCTGCCCTGGTCCAGCCACATGGCCCTACGGCCAGGAAGACCATAAGGTAAAGGAGCATAATTAGGCCATCCAGCCCATCAAATCTGCTCTGCCATTCAATCATGGTTGTTTTTTTTCAGTCCCATCTCCCGCCTTCTCCCTTATCAATCAAGAACCTATCAATCGCTGCCTTAAATACACCCAATGACTTGGCCTCCGCAGCCCTCCATAGCAACAAATTCAACAATTCACCAACCTCTGGCTGAAGAAATTTCTCCTCATCTTAGTATCAAAGGGACATCCCTTTATTCTGAGGCTGTGCCCTCGGATCCTAGACTCTCCGTCTGATGGCGACATCCCCTCCACGTCCACTCTATCCAGCCTTTCAGTATCTGGTAGGTTTCAATGTGATCCCCCTTATCCTTCTGAACTCCATCGAGTACAGGCCCATTGTGTGGTTTGTGCGTGGGATGCAGTCTCAAAGCTTATGCATGCTCCTTATTTATTGTTACAGGAAATGAGGTTATGTGGCCTATCAGGTCTACACTATCTCCCAGCAGAGGAATCCTATCAGATCTGTTCCCCTTCGCTTTCCCCCGTAGCCCTGAAACAACTTCTTCTCTCACATTACTATTGATTCCCCTTTAGTTCATTTGGCACTTGCCTACACAAAATGGCAATTTACAGTAGCCAATTAATCTTTCAGCATGTCTTTGTGAAATGGGAGGAAACCAGAGAACCAGGCAAAAGCCCCTGCAGTCAAAAAGATGATGTGCAACTACACACAGATGGCACCCAAGGTCAGGATCAAACCTGGGTCACTGGAGCTCTTAGCTCTGAGTTTTATGTGGACAGTTCTGGTTGGCACACTTACAAAGGTGTGGTAATGATAGAGAGAGTGCAGAAGAGATTCAGCATGATGTTGCCTCGAATGAAGGATCGTAGTTATAAGGAGAGATTGGTTAGGCTGGGCTTTTCTCACTGGAGCATAACAGGCTGAGGGGTGACCATATTGAAGTTTATATATAAAATATGAGGGACATAGATAGGATAAATAGTCAGAATCTTTGTCCCAGGGCAGGTGAGTCTAGAACTAGAGAGCACAGGTTTATGGTGAGAGGAGAGAAATTTATAAGAGGTCTGAGGGGTAAATTTTTCACACAGATGGTGGTGGTTATCTGGAACAAGCTGCCAGAGGTGGTAGAGGTAGATATAATTACAATGTTTAAAAGGCATTTGGACAGGCACTTGGATAGGAAAGGCGTTGAGGGATATGGGTCCAATGCAGGCAAATAGGGTTAGCATAGATAGATGAGGTGGGCTGAAAGGTCCTGTTTCTGCGTTGTACGATTCTATGATTAGTACAAAATTCATGCTTAGGGGTAGGGAGGGAGGATTGGGCTTCTTATTTCCTATTGAGCTACCTCTCATTTTCTCAGTAATTTGGGCAGTAAAGTGCCTCCAATTTTTAGTGCTAATTGGTAGCACAGGTTTTATGCTATTTATAGATAGTTTGGTTACATGAGTCACATGCAGAAGTATGGAAACTGGTCAGTTGATGAAGTAAGTCCTCTTACAATGCTGCCTTGATGTTAGATCTGCCAGATTGGGTCATATCATTCAACCTCAGAGATACAAGAGACTGCAGATGTTGGAATCTGGAGGAATCTGGTGCACATGACAATAATAAACCCATTACCAATTACAAGGCAATCTGCTGGAGGAACTCAGCAGGTCAAGTAGCATCTGTGGGAAGAAAGGAATTATCCACGTTTCCCAAAGCCATGTCTTTAATTTTACGAGCGAATCTCCTATGTGGGATTGATTTAAGAGTCTTCCAAATAATTACCCCTCATAATTTTATATACCTCAATTATGTCCCCTCTTAACCTCCTCTACACCAGAGAAAATCGGCCCAGCCTCTCCAAGTAACTAAAAACTCCATCCCAGGCAACATCCTGGTGAATGTCCTCTGCACCCTTTCCATTGCTATCGTATCCTTCCTATAGTGTGGCGACCAAAACTGCTCACAGTAATCCAGCTGAGGTCTGACAAATATTTTATAAAGTTGGAGCATAACCTCCCTGCTCTTGTATTCAATGCCCCCGCTAAGAAAGAAGGCCAGTATCCCACATGCTTTTTTAACCATGTTATCTACCTGTACTGCCACCTTCAAGGATCTTTGGACTTGCACACCAATGTCCCTGTTCTTCAATACTCCTTTGGACCTCACCCCAGTATATCTCCTAGCTTTAGTACTCCCAAAATGCATCAACTCACATTTATCAGGATTAAACTCCATCTGCCATTTCTCTACACATTTCATCTGCACATCGATAGCACCCTGTAGCCCAAGACTACCTCTCCACACTGTCAATAACACCAGTCTTAGTGTCACCTGTAATTTTGATGATCATGCCGCCTACATCCAAATCATTCACATGTATATAAGATCTTTATTAGTCATATGTACATCGAAACACACAGTTTTGCATCTTTTGTGTAGAGTGTTCTGGGGGCAGCCCACAGGTGTCGCCACGCTTCCGGCGCCAACTTAGCTTGCCCACAACTTCCTAACCCATACGTTTTTGGAATGTGGGAGGAAACCGGAGCACCCAGAGGAAACCCATGCAGACACGAGGAGAACGTACAAACTCCTTAAAGACAGCAGCGGGAATTGAACCCTTGTCACTGGCGCTGTAATAGTGTTACGCTAACCACCACACTGTCCCAGAACCGATCCCTGTGGAATGCCACTAATCACAGGCATCCAATCACAACTACAGCCCTCTACCATCACCCTATCACCTATTGCCAAGCCAATTTTGGATCCAATTTGTCCTTTGGGGCAGTCTCCCATTTGGAACCTTGTCGAAGGCCTTGCTCAAGTCCAGATAAACCACATCTACTGCATGGCCCTCAATCAGTACACCGCTACCTCCTCAAAAAAAAAATCCAATCAGATTGGTCAGACAGGGTTTTCCCGGCAAAACCATGCTATCTTTGATTAGTGGTCTTTGGTCGGGAATCCCACCCATTATTTTGGGTTAACTGATTCAAACCAAGAACTTTGTCCGAGGATGAAGTTTCCGGAATTGGTAGGGTTATACAAGAAGGTGACGGCAGCCTGTAGATTCTCCTGTCAGCCGTGGGGTATAGATAGAGAAGGATTTTATGCTGGTTGGAATAGATGGGTGGTCGTGGGGGGAGGAATCATAATATTATAGCTGGAGCCAGTTGTTTCTGAAGTAAATTTAGAAAATAGTTCTACACTCAGATAGCAGAAACATAGCACTCACTGTCCGAAATGGCAGTTGATGACAGGGAATGATAAACCCAGATGAAGAATCTCGACCCGAAACGTCGACTGTCTATTTCCCACCACAGATACTGCCCGACCTGCCGAGCCCTTCCAGCAGTTTGTTGCTCCAGATTCCAGGCATCTCTTGTGTCTCCAATGGTAAACCCTTTGTTTGGAGAGCAGGAGTTAGGTCGCAGATCGAGCTTGAGGGGCTAAATGCCCCTCTAGTTCCCTTTAATTCCCGTGTCCCCCTATTCTCCTCCGCAGAAGACGCTGTCGTTGCCTCGCCCGGAACAACACGGCGGCAGAACCCGTTGCCGCAACTCGGTCACTGCCTCGCACTTCCATGACGTCGGCACACGGCCGTTGGAATGAGTTGGCGGTTGGAAACGGCGCGAGCTGGGGTGATTGATGAGCGCGTGGCGGGAGCGGCGGGTGAGGGTCGAGGAAGGTGAGGGTCGAGGCGGGTAAGGGTTGAGGCGGGAAGGGTCGAGGCTCGGGGCGATGAGCATTGAGGGTCGAGGCTCGGAGCGGGAAGGGGTAGTGAGCGTTGAGGGTCGAGGCTCGGGGCGGGTGAGCGTCGAGGCGGGAAGGGTCAAGACTCGAGGCGGGAAGGAGCCGCGTATGTCGAGGCCCGGGGCGGGAAAGGGCGGTGAGTGTTGAGGGTCGAGGCTCGGGGCGGGAAGGGGCCGCAAACGACGGGGTTTGAAGTGGGAAGGGATCGCTGAGTGGCGAGCGCGGTGCGAGTACCAATGTACGGATCAGAGAAACTGAATAAAAACTTTCAAACTTGTTTTAAAACTCGAAGCAACAGGAGAGAGCGTTGCTGACAATCAGCGGAGGAAGACGTAATTGAGGATTAGTTTTCGATTTTATCATCTGAACTACCCGAAGTGAGTTTTATTGCTGGGGCTTTTACTGACACGAAGGATGCCTCGTAACAGGCAGTTCTTTTTATTGCTGAAGTTTAACAATACAACTAGTAGTAGTAAAAATTCAACAAATTGTGTGTAAATATTCCCAGATCTCCCTGCACTTGGACTTTTTTGACATTGTGCCCTCCAGTTTACAGTGTATTGCCTCATTCCTCCCACCAAAATGTTGCACCCTGCATTTCTCAGAATTACATTTTAACAGACACCTATCTGCCGGTTCCAACATCCTGTCTATATCTCCTTGAAATCTATTACCATTGTTGTCACAGTACACTGTACCTCCAAACCCTCAATGGCAAATTTGGAATTTGTGCCCTGTACTCTCAACTCCCAAGTTATGAATACAGATAGTCCTCTACTGACATTGTTTCACTTTTTGGAATCTGAATACAGGCAGTCCTTTGTTAACATTGTTCCATTCATCACCATTTCATTGTTACATTGCAAACGATTAGTGACTCAAGGTTCACAATGCCTAAATTCATTATTACATCGTCACAAACCTTGCGCTGTGTGACCAGGCGACAGATCGCAGAGGCTCAGTGTTCTGAGGGAGTTCAGTGCAGCACCAGACTGAAAGCCCATGAAGGCAAATCCCATATTTACCTTCTACCTTTACCCTGTTCTCCGACTTTAAGAGCTCTGCCTTCTTAGCCCTGTACAGCCATTTATGTGACTCCTGACCCTGGCCTTGGCCCAGTAAGAAAATACCACCAATTTCAGTGTGATCCACAAAATTACAAACCATGCCACCTACATTCTTATCCAACTGGGGACCCAATACTGATCCATGTGGCACACTGCTGGTCACATGCCTCTAGTCTAATAAACGACTCTCTACCATCACTACCATTTAGTCAATTTTGTATCCAATTGGCTAGCTCGCCTTTGATCCCATGTGATCTAACTTTCCTTACCGGTCTACCATGCTGTACCTTGTCAAAGACCTTGCTAAAGTCCATGTAGACAACGTTTACTGCACTGTCCTTGTCTATCTTCTTGGTCACCTCTTCAAAAAACTCAATCAAATTCATGAGACACAATTTCGCACATACAAAGCTATGCTGACTATAATTATTTGTTCCAGCATGGACCCCGGTGCAGTCTTCCACTGAGTGCAGCACAGGAGCTGTCTCAGTGTAGACATTCTGCTGGATTCTCTAAACTGCTTTGATCCACCGTCCTTACAGACAGTGAATTCCAGACCATAGCCACTTTAATTTTTAATTAATTTTTCAGGAGGTTGGTGATGTTGGCAAGGCTGTCCTTTCCCAGTGGTGCTGTGGGAGTACCTTCAACAGTAATTTTGTAGCAGATCTGGAAGACTGCTTACCACCGTGTTCTCAAGCATGTTTAGGAGCAGGCAATAAAAAGTGGCCTTGCCAGAGATGTAAAATTAATTAAAAACAAGATAAACATCAACCAATCCTGTCATGCACAGATGCATATGTGATAAATAGACTGATGAGGATAAAGTTTCATTTGTTTTTACCTTCTGTTGGTTCACTCCCACTTGCTGCAGATCCAGTCTAGCAATAATGCCCTTCAGGGCTTGGATGAGTGGTGATGGTGATGCTACTGAGCAACTGTAGGTTCATTAAACTTCTCTATATGGTGTATATTCTGAAGCTATGCTACTTTCTATTGGTGGTTAACATGGGGAGTACATGGTGGGAGATAACAGGTTTTGTGGTTCATCTTTAACCTGACGATAGGACTTCTGGGGCCCAGTGTATATTGACTCCTATGGCAACTAGTACCAGCTGAAAAGTATTGTGCTATCATGAGAACATAAGAAATACGAGCAGGAGTAGGCCATCTGGCCCGTCAAGCCTGCTCCGCCATTCAGTAAGATCATGGCTGATCTGGCCATGGACTCAGATCCACCTACCTGCCTTTTTCCCCATAACACTTAATTCCCCTACTATGCAAAAATCTATCTGTGTCTTAAGTATCTTAAAACTATCTTAAATTATCTGAACTATATAAAACTATCTTAAATATCTTATAACTAAAATGTCTTAAAACTATCACCCTGGTAGGTTTGACCCGCCTGTGCAACTCAGCAGATCCATTGAATGTACAGAGGAATTTGAGACACTTGGCACAGGTATAACTAAGATTTGCTCAACTAGTCTTGGACTGCTGTCTGGATTTAGGCATAAATCCAAAGATGTTCGTGAAAAGAGTTTTTCAGATTTGGCAATGACTGGGTGTGCCTTTATTGTACTGAAATCTGAGGACTAGGTTGATGCCTGGGGGGCTGTTTGATTTTGTTCTTTTTGTGCTTTGTCATATTGGAAGGGTACAACTGAAACGACTTTGCTGTTCATGGTCAACTACATTCCTGTGAGTCCCACTGGATAAGAACAACAGATTACTTTTATAAAAGATATTAGTGAATCAGATGGGGTATATACAATGATTTGTAAGATTCATGGTCACCATGACTGAAGTTACTTTTATTCTGAAACAATAACAGAAATGTTGGAAGAACTTAGATATTCTGGATTTATTTAATGCACAGGACTTAAATTCCTTTGTGTGAATCATTAGTCTAGTACTCTGGAATACCAGTCAAGTAAAATAATAATTCTGCTTTGTTTTCTATTATAATTAAGGCATGGATTTGAGAATAAAAGGTGTAGTTTATTAGGTAACCTCGGGTTTTGAATTTTTGTTTAAAATGCCATTTTCAGGACTAAAAGATTAAACAAGTGAATATTGAGAATTGTATGCTCTCAGCTTCATATTTATGACCAAAAATCTATAACAACATGAAATTTTATCCCCAATGCTTTTCAGATTTGAACAATGAATATTTACAGTGAATCATCACAGGACGTGGTCCTTCCAAAAGTTAGTGGGTCAAGTGTCTTTGATTCATTTGCATCCAGTCCAGAAAGGAAAGGCAAAGTTCGTAGAAGCACAGTTGGAATGCTGGCCTTGCAGGAGACAATTAAAGAAAAGCAGGTATTTCCTGTTTTAGCAATAAGCATTCGTAGAAGAATAGAATGATGTAAATGGTGTCCTTCTCGCATTTTTATCTGCATTCTCTCCAGGCCTTGATATCATTCCCAAAAACACAGTACCTTGGGAGGAGGCTTGGCTAGTGATTTATTAAGTTTTAGCTGAAACTCCTTGCTTTTGTACTCTATTTCTCTATTAGCTAAGATAAGGATTCAAAATGCTTTCCTATCCATGTATCTGTTGGGCCGAACGGGCTGTTTCATTGGAACATAGGAGAATGAGTGGTGATCTTATAGAGGTGCATAAAATTAAGGCCATAAGACATAGGAGCAGAAAAAGGCCATTTGGCCCATTGAGTCTGCTCTGCCATTCGATCATGGCTGATTTATTTTTCCCTCACAACCGCATTCTCCTGCCTTCTCCCTGTAACCTTTGATGCCCTTACTAATCAAGAACCTATTAACCTCCACTTTAAATATACCCAATTACTTGGCCTCCACAGCCGTCTGTGGCAATGTATTCCGCAGATTAACCACCCTCTGGCTAAAGAAATTATGAGGGGCATAGATAGGGTGAATGCGCACAGTCTGTTTCCCAGGGTTGGGGAACCAAGAACTAGAGGGCATAGGTTTAAGGTGAGAGAGGAGAGATAGGAACCTGAGGGGCAACTTTTTCACACAGAGAGTGGTCAGTATGTGGAATGAGCTGCCAGAGGAAGTGGTTGAGGCAGGTACATTAACAACATTTAAAAGATACTTGGACAGGTACATGGATAGGAAAGGTTTAGAGGGATATGGGCCAAATGTGGGCAAATGAGACTAGTTTAGATGGGAATCTTGGTGGGCATGGACTAGTTGGGCCATGCTGTATAACTCTGTGCTTCTTTATAAGTGAGCAGGAGGTCAGAATTAGAAGAGCACAGATATCTTGTAATGTTGTGGAGCTAGAGAGAAAGCCATGGATGGATTGGATAATAAGGACAAGGATTGTAAAACTGGTTGCTTAACCAGGAGCCAGTGAGGGTCAACTCCTGTGTCTGCATGGGTTTCCTCTGGGTACTCCGGTTTCCTCCCACATTCGAAAGACGTACGGGTAGGTTAGTTTGGGGGTTTAAAATGGGCGGCGCGGACTCGTTGGGCCGAAAGGGCCTGTTACCATGCTGTAAATAAAAAAAAAAGCACAGGAGTGATGGTGAATGGGACTTGGTGCATGTTGAAGATAGTAGAGTTTTAGATGACAAGGTTACGGAGGCATCTGAGGCAGGTTGGTGAAGAAAACATTGGAATAGGCAAGTCTAGAGGTAATGCATAACTGTAGTTTTTGCAATGAGTGGACTCATTTGGATTATATTATGCAGGTGGAGATAGATACTAATGGTTGGCATGGATATGTAGCAGAAATTTAACTTGAGTTAAACATGACGCCAAGTTTCTAAGCATCTTGTTCATTTTCACATGTTATTAAGGAGAGGGATAGAGTCATTGCCTAGGAAATGTGGTTTGTGGCTTTAATGACTTCATTCTTTCCAACATTTGGTCTGCAAATTTCTGCATATCTTATACAGTCATAGAATCATAAAGTTATACAGCATGGAAACAGGCGCTTCAGCCCAATTTGTCCATGCCAACTAAGTTGCCTACCTAAGCTAGTTCCCTTTGTGTTTGGCCCAAACCTTTCGTATCCATGCACCTGTCCAAATGGATTTTAATGTTGTAATTGTACCTGCCCCTACATTTCCTCTGGCAGCTTGTTCCATATACCCACCACCCTCTGTGTGGAAAAAGTTGCCTCTCAGGTCCCCTTTAAATATTTCCCCTCTTACCTTAAATCTGTGCCCTCTAGATCTAGACTCGCCTACCCTGGGTAAAAGACTGTGACCATTCACCTTGTCTATGTTCCTCATGATTTTATATACCTCTTATAAGGTCATCCCTTGGCCTTCTATGCTCCAGGTAAAACAAGCCCTCCAGTCCCAGTAACATCCTTCTTCACCCTTTCCAGCTTCACGACATCCTTCCTATAGCTAGGCAAATGGAACTGCACACAATACTCCAGTATTGGATGTCGGACAAGCATTAAATAACAAATTGTGGTGAAGTCAAAAGAGGGTGTTGTGTTGAAGCTGGAGTCATTGGCATATCTATAGAAACTGGTAGATTTTTTAGTTGACCTTCCTCAGAGGCTTTATGTGGCTGCGAAAAAGATACCTCCTCCAGTGGTAGGGATCTGGGCATGGAAAGAGAAGCTAATGCATTGAGATCACTAGTTACAATTGAATGTTAAGAATGAAGTCAGGTACATTTTGTCCCATTCCATTGGACAATATTGGCGAGGTATCAAAGCAGGGTTGTGTGATCAAGTTAGTAAAATGTTGCAGAAAGATTGAGAAGGATGATGAGGAATAGATTACCTTTGTCATAGTTGTACAGATGTTGCCAGTGACTGATTGATCAGAGTAATTTCAGACGAGGGTGAGGTGGGAACCTGGTAGGAAGGATTCAAATTAGTTCTAGGAAGGATGGTTTTGAATTTGGGACTTGTTTCTGACCCTTTTTTGGAAAGACGTGGCCAATAGATTGATTTACTTTTCCTTTGTAGTGGTGGTGGTCGTTGGGGGTGGGGGGCAGTGTGGTAGTTGGGAGGTGAGTAAATGGTGACTCACAGTTGATTAACCTGTAATGGTGAACATAATGCCCATTTTTGGGCATGTGGTAGAAACTTCGGTTTGGAGGAATGTTACTGTATAGTGAAAAATTCTTATTTCCAAACTGCTTTGTTACCATTTCCTGAATAATAGATTATAGCATTTTCCCTGACCAAAGTTCTGTTAGTTTTAAATTAGTTATGGAAAAGGACAGATCTGCTCCACAAGTTATAAAGTTCTAAATTGGGGCAAGGCAAATTTTGACAGTATTAGACAGGAACTTGCAAAAGTTTTTTGGATTAGGTTGTTTGTGGGCAAAATGAGAGGCTTTTAAAAGTGAGATAACGGGAGTTCAAGGTCTGCATGTTCCTTTTAGAGTGAAGAACAAAGCTGACAGGAGTAGGGAACCCTGGAAACAAGCAATATTGAGACTCTGGTCAGGAAAAAGAAGGAGGCATGGGTCAAGTACAGGCAGCTGAGATCAAGTGAAACCCTGGAGGAGTATAGGGTATGCAGGAGTATACTTAAGAAGGAAATAAGAAGGGCAAACAGGGGTCATGAGATGACTTTGCCAAAGAAGATTAAGGAGAATCCAAAGAGATTTTATGTATGTTAAGGGAAAAAGAGTAACTAGGGAGAGAATAGGACCTCTCAAAGACCAAAGTGGACATCTATGTGTGGAGCCGCAGGAGATGGGCGAGGTCTTCAATGAATATTTCTCCTCTGTTTCTACTGTGGAGAAAGACATGAAGACTTCAGAACTTGAAGTAGTTGATGGGGATGTCAGGGATAGTGTGCGTTACAGCAGAGGAGGTGCTGGATGTCTTAAAACGTTTGAAGATGAGTAAATCTCTGGGGCCTGATCAGGTATATCTGAATACTGTGGGATGCTAGAGAAGAAATTATGGGAGCTCTGGCTGAGATACAGGCATCATTGTTAGCCACAGGTGAGGTGCTGGAAGACTGGAGGGTGGGTAATGTTGTGCCTTTGTTTAAGAATGGCTACAAAGATAAACCTGGGAACCATAGACCAGTAAACCTAACATCTGTGGTAGTTAAGTAACTGGAGGGGACTCTGAGGGATAAGATATACATGCACTTGGAAAGAGAGGGGTTTATTAGGGATAGTCAGCAGGGCTTTGTGCATGGGGGAATCATATCATGAATTTGAGTTTTTTGAAGAAATAACAAAGAAGGTCAATGAGGGCAGGGAAGTACATACTGTATAGTCTCTATAGACTTCGATAAGGCCTTTAATAAGGTTCTGCATGGTAGACTGTGATGGAAAGTTGGATTGCATGGGATCCAGGGAGAGCTAGATAATTGAATGCACAATTAGCTTGATGGTAGGAAGCAGAGGGTGATGGTGGAAGGTTGTTTTTCAGACAGGAGGCCTGTGACTAGTGGTGAGCTTCGGGTCAGTGCTAGGCCCATTGTTACTTATCATCTATATCAACAATTTGGATGAGAATGTACAAGGCATCGTTAGTAAGTTTGCAGGTGACACTAAAATAGGTGGTGTCGTAGACAGTGAAGATGGTTATCAAGAAGGCGAATCAGGGTAGGACTTTCAAAGTCAAAGTTGAGTTTATTGTCATATGCACAAGTACATGTATGCACAGGTGCAATGAAAAACTTATTTGCAGCAGCATCACAGGCACATAGCATCATATAAGCAGCATTCATAAGAAAAACATAAATTATACACAATTTTTACAAGACAAAATATCACAGTGAATGATAGGGCTCTGGGGAGTGTTGTAGAACAGAGGCACCTAGGAGTACTATTACCTGGTTCTCTGAAAGTGGCATCACAGTAGACAGGGTGGTGAAGAAGCCTTTTGGCATGCTGGCCCTCATCAGTCAGGGCATTGAGTATAGAAGTTGGGATGTTATGTTGCAGCTGTACAAGACATTGGTGAGGCTGCATTTGGAGTATTGTGTTCAGTTTTGGTCATAGGTCTGCTATAGGAAAGATGCCATTAAGCTGGAAAGAGGGCAGAAAAGATTTGCGAGGATTGAACATAGAATATAGATGTTGCCAGGACTCGAGAGACTAGGTTATAGAGAGAGGTTGAGCAGGCTAGGAGTTTATTCATTGGAGCACAGAAGTGTACAGAATCATGAGGGGCATAGATAGGGTGAATGCACACAGTTTTTTTCCCAGGGCTGGGAAATCAAGAACTAGAGGACATAAGCTTAAGGTAAGAGGGGAGAGATTTAATAGGAACCTGAGGGGCAACTTTTTCAGCCAGAGAGTGGTCAGTATATGAAACGAGCTGCTAGAGGAAGTGGTTGAGGCAGGTACATTGATAACATTTAAAAGGTACTTGTACAGGTACATGGATAGGAACGATTTAGAGGGATATGGGCCAAATGTGGGCAAATGGGACCAGCTTAGATGGGCATCTTAGTTGGCATGCACTGGTTGGGCTGAAGGGCCTGTTTTCATGCTTTATGACTGTATGGTGATGTCAATCTAGATCGGCTGTAGTTCTGCTTTCTTTCAGCTTTATTTCATAAACAGTGGGGTTACATTTGCTACCTTTCAATCTGTGAGAATCATTTTAGAATGTATGAAATTTTGGGAGATGAGAATCAGTGCAACCACTATTGCCACAGATGATCCTGTGGACTTGTCGGCTCTATGGGTGGCACAGTGGCACAGCTAGTGGAGCTGCTGTCTCGCAGATCTGGTGACCTGGGTCAAATCCTGACCTCTGGAGCTGTCAGTGTAGAGTTTGCATGCTATTCCTGTGAATGCATGGGTTTCCTCTGGGTGCTTCCATTTCCTTCTGCATCCCAAAGCTGTGCAGGATAGTAGGTTAATTGGTCACTGTGAATTGCCCTTAGTTTGTAGGTTAGTGGGAGAACCTGAGGGAGTGGTGTTGATGGGAATTAGGAGAGAAAAAAATGGCATTAATGTCAATGGTGCTTAATAGTTGGTGCAGATTTGGTGCGTTGAAAAGCCCTTTTGTGTATTATGACTCTATTAAATCCATTTTAAAAAAAATACTAATGCTGCTTTCTTCTGTTCTCCACTATTTCAAGGAGACTTTTTGTGTCTTTCATGAAGACACACACAATGATTGCTTAATATTTTTCTGCAACTTCCTTATTCCCCAAAGTAGTTCCTTTTGTCTCAGTCTAAGGGACCCATATTAACTCTGCTACATTTTTGATTTTTATATATCCATGGAAGCTTTAATGGTTTGATTTTATGTTTTTCATAACTTGTTCTCTTATTCTGTTTTTCTTTATCAATGTCTCCTTTGTAAGTTCTGAAAATTTCCCAATTCTTAGGTTTACAGCTTCTTTGATATTAATATCAACCTTTTCCTTTTATCTAATTATCTTTAACCTCTCTTGTTTGCAATGGTCAGACCATTTTTCCTTTTGGGTTTACCTCGTTATGACCTTGCACCTTATTGTCTATCTGCACTGCACTTTCTCTGTTACTTTAACACTTTATTCTGCATTCTGTTATTGTTTTACCTTGTACTAGCTCAATGCACTGTTGTAATTAATAGATCTGTATGAATGGTATGCAAAACAAGTTTTTCACTGTACCTCGTTCAGGTGACAATAATAAACCTATTTGCCAATTCCTTACAGGGATACATATTTGTTGTAAGCTATGTATTAATTCTTTTAAACCTGCAGCTTGTAAAGTATTTTAAAAGTAATTTCCCCAATTGACTTAACTCAGCTTATACTTCATACCTTTTATAATTTGCTTTGCTTAGATTTAAGGCGCTTGATTTGTATTAAGTTAAATCGGTTTCAATTTTTATATATAATTCTATCTATGATTAGGGAGAATAGTATAAGGTAATTAAGAGGTTTTCTTGCCCATATTTGTCTGATGCATTGGACTTCATGGGCTCGGTAGTCAATAATGAGGACAACCAGAGCTACTTCATATTTGCCTGTACACCACTACATCGCCTCCTCTGGTGGGTCTGTCCTGTTGGTGAGAGAGATTGTGCTGGAAGAATCTGGCATGTTGTAGGTAAGGAATGTTTTTGTGAATATGGCTGTGTTAAGCTGTTGCTTGTCTCATCTGTAGGACATCTCTTCCAATAAAGAAACTGATCCCCAGGTGCTTGTTTGGAAAACTTTGCAAGGTTGATTGAGTTGCAAGCAACATTGCCATTTCTAAATTCAGTCCATATGTTGCTATTGATACTGGGTCGAACATTTTATATTAACATAGCAGTTATTATGTGACTGTCTTGCTGGTCTTTTTCAGAGTTAATCAAATTGCTACTGGTCTTGTCTTATATAGGCTAAAGAAAGGCAGATTTTAGGGTATTAGTAAACCAGTAAGTTTTTTTAGTTATCTGGTAGTTTAATGGTCATCATTTGTAAGACCAGTTTATTTTTTAGAACTTTGTGTTAACTGAATTCAAATTCCATTAGTGTTGGGATTGAACTTGTTTCTTTGGATTGTTAGTCCAGACCTTTGGGTTGCTTGTTTGAGGGAGGTCAGCACTTTCATCCTCCCCAGTGCTATTGAAACTCAGGGGACTGGATTGACAGTGTGTTGCACAGCTGCTATGATGCAGATTGTAGAATTAATTTTATAGTGTAAAGACCCATATCAAAGCCATCGACCAAATTGTGCATTGCAGCGGTCTGCTTCTTGGAGGCTTCAGTTAGTTGTCTGGAATCAGCTCTCTGTTCTCCCAGGATAGCAATCTGGTTCTGATACTGCCCTTTCTGTTCCCGGAGAACTCTTGCTTGGACCTCTCAGTCACGGAGAATATTAATGTGCTCTGAATAATGTCTTTCCGTTCCATGTATGGCATCTTATGTCCCTTCAGGACTCCAATATGCTTCTAGATTACAGTTGGAATTATAATGAGTTTAGCCTGAGACTCCACAAGGCATGAAGACTTGGAATGTCCACTTTCTGTGCACCAGGGAAGCTGAACCATAAACCACCAACTGCTATATTGTGGAAGTGTCAGTGGACTCCACACTGAAGTACACATTGCCACCAGAATGGAAGTGAAGTTCTTCAGAGTCAAAACAATCTTCTGCAAAAGATTGGAGATGGACTTCTCCATATCCTTGCCATTTTACGCATTCAGTCAGACAAACCTGACATTGGAGATCTGTATGGATGGCATTCAAAACAAAGTTTTTAACTGTACCTCGGTGCATATGACAATAATAAACCAATTTAATAATTTACCAATGCATGAACCATCTATGTATGTTAGCCTTCTCATGAATGCTTCCCTGGACCTCATATATATCTTCAGGGCCGGTATTGACGTGGGGATCTACTCTTCGGTAAGCTGGAACACAAGCTTCTCTTGACCTCTTTCCTGACTACAGCTCACCAGTGTCAATATCTCCCTTTTCCAATGTACCCCTCTAACGCTGAATTGCCTCTGTGGGCAGTATTTAAACTGGTGCTTAATAGCGGCAGACACATGATGCAGTTTGTTCTCTGTTTCTTCCTCACCCTCCCCCTCCTTTTCCTCCTCCATTCTGAAAGTAGATATTCTGTCTTTTTTGAGAACCTGCAATGATAAATAAAACAAAACATGACTATGCTGTAGGGAAATTGGCTAACCCACTTGGAGATACATATGGGTAGAACAGTCAATTCAGTAAGGCATGGAGGAATAATGAAGCACTTAAGAGATGCATTTACTATTGAGATTAAAACCTTCTTCCAGCATGGGCCCGTAAGGAAGAGGACTTTCCTCTGGTTAGGAAGCTGCTGAAGTATTCGATGTCTCACATTGACATATCCAGTGAGATTTTGATCCTCCATGCTCCATTTTATGTGTGCTTTTGCTCCTGGTGGTCATTTCTTGTCATCCTCTTCTGGCTATGACCCTTGACCTCCAGAACCCCTTGGTGCAAAGCAGCTCTGGTCTGTTGTAGAGTTCTTTGACGAGGATTTCTACGTTAAACTCTGTGAAGGTGGGGATGTAGCTTCTTCCTCTCTCTGTCAGTCATTGCAGTCATAGTACATTGGCTTGGAAAGGGACTATTTAAGGACTAGAGGACTATTGTGCATAAGCACCAGCAACTACTGCTATACAGTTAGGAATAATCAGAAATTATGTTGCTTTTCATATGTGGAAACATTGCTAAGACAAAATGCATCTGCAATGATGAATGAGGATGACAACCCAAAATCAAAATCCTTATGTTCATAGGTAAATCTGTGCAGGTAAACCACAGAATATTGCTTCCTTGCTCCAAAACGGAGCCAATGAATTTTTACACATTTATGCTTTGTATTTAACTTCTAGGGGAGGTACAGAGAAGCAAGGGAGAACAGGAAAAGGAAGTTTGATCAGGCACATCGGTACATCATGGAAATCATGGCCAGGTATTTGGAAATGGAGAAAACTAACATGGAGGAGTTTGTTTTGGATTCTCTGTCTGTAAGTAAAGTTTACTTGTTGTATTTGAATTGTATAAATATAATTTTTTTTGCCATTTTTGGATTTTTTTGTACATGCCTTTTCCTGATTCATTGCTCATTGGCTTTCATAAAACTTGTAATTTATTTTGCCAATATTACTCTCTTTCTGCTTATGGAAACTACTGATATTCAGTGTCATGAACAATTAGGTTGCAGTGGGTTTGACTCAAGCATAAGGAGACGTGTGTATGTTTTAGTTCAGGGAATCACAGAATGGTTACAGTCCAGAAGGAGGTCACTCGGGTCATTAAGTCTGTACTAACTCTCTAAGAACGGAAAATGCTGGAAATACTCAGCAAGTCAGGCAGCATCTGTGAAAAGAAAAAAACAGTTAATGTTTCAGGTTGAAGAATGAGAAAAAAACGTAATTTTAAGATTGATTAGGGATAATGATCATGGCTTTGTTCATGGGAAATCCTGCCTTTAAATATATGATTGAATATTTTGAGGAGATAACTAAGCATATTGCTGAAGGGAATGCAGTGGACATTGTCTACATGGACTTTAGTAAGGCCTTTGACGAGATCTCACATGGTAGCCTGGTCCAGAAGGCTTGAGCCCACCAGGACTGAGGCAAGGTCTTGACCCAAAACATCGACTTACACCTTTTGTCTCCACAGATGCTGCTTGACCCACTGAGTTCTTCCAGTGTTCTGTTTTTTGTTCTATGACTTGCTTCCACTCTGGTTTTGTGGATTCTTAAGTGACTGATGAGGCCAGTGTGGGAACAGCGGACCCTTCCTCAGTTGTGACAGGAGGTGCCTGAAGGTGGGGTATGGTATAGTTTGTAAGGCAGTACACTTCTCCCACTATTTATGCAGAGATATTTTGTGTTTCCAATAAATGGCCTTGAGATTCTCAATATCACCTTAATGCTCTTTCTCCATTTTGAGTGGTCATAGACCAATAGTTTCCAAGAATAAGTGGGGATGTTGTATTTTTCAAGGAGGCTTTGAGCACATCCTCGAATCTTTTCCTCTGTCCATCTGGTAATCTCTTCACCTGACAGAGCTTGGAAAATTAGAATGAGGTCTATTGAGGCTGTGCTGGTTGAGCAGTCTAGATGGTGCCACCCTCTTCTCCCATATGTTTTGATTTAAACTACTTAGCCAATTCCCTTTTGACTACTGCTATTGCATCTGCCTCCATGATTCCTCATGACAGTGCATTTCAGATTCTAACCACTCTGCATCTAACTGCTTTTCTGTGTCATCTTTCAGTTCTTCTGTCAATCACCTTTATGTGATGTCCTCTAATTCTTTACCATTCCAATTGGAAGTTTGTTTCCCTATCTATTCTGTCTAGGTTATTCATACCTCTATCATTTTCTCTATTGCCCTACCCTTATCAGTTGTCTTCGTAACTTAAAGGAAAGAACATCAACAAGGAATTAGGGGGATTAAAGGCAACGATGAAATGTCTTTGGCAAGTAGTATGAAGGAGAATCCCAAGGCATTCTATATGTATATTAGGAGCAAGAGGATAGCTAGAGAAATGGTAAGTCAGGGATGAAGGAGGAGATTTATGTGTGGAGCCAGAAGAAGTGGGTGAGGTCCTAAATGAGAACTTTGCATTGGTATTCACCAACGAGAAAGACCTGGATGATCGTGAGATTAGGGAGGGATATGTTGATGTTCTAGGGCATGTGGATATTAAGAAAGAAGAGTTATTGAGTGTATTGAGAAACATTAAGGTGGGTAAGCCCCAAGGGCCTGATGGAATCTATCCCAGGATACTGAGGGAGGTGAAGGAGGAGATTGCTGAGGTCTTGACAGAGATGTTTGCATCCCCTTTAGCCACAGGCAAGGTCCCTGAAGATTGGAGAATAGCAACTGTTGTTCCTTTGTTTAAGAAGGGCAGCAGGGATAATCTAGCAAATTATAGGCCAATGAGCCGTACATCAGTGGTAGGGAAATTATTGGAGAAGAGTTTTAGGGACAGGATTTACTTGCATTTGGAAAACCATAGACTTATTGGGGATATTCAGCATGGCTTTGTGAGGTTGTATCTCAAAAGTTTGATAGAGTTTTTGGGGAAGTGACGAAGGTGGTTGATGAAGCTAGGGCAATAGCTGTTGTCTGCATGGACTTCAGCAAAGCATTTCACAAGGTCCCTCATATTCCAGAAGTCACATGGGATCCACGGTGATTTGGTAAGTTCACAACAATCTCTACCTCAGCACCATTGATACAGAGGGGCATGTACTCCACCTTGATTCCTGAAGTCGATGATCAGCTCCTTCATTTCGCTGACATTGAGGGAGAGGTTGTTGCCTTGACACCATGCCATAGCCTCCATCTTGCCGTTGTTTGAGATCAGGCCCATTACGTGCCATTTGCAAATTTGTAAATGAAGTTAGAGCAGAATTTGGCCACAGTTGTGAGTGTATAGGGAGTAAAGTAGGGTTGAGAATGCAATCTGGCAGCGCACTGGTGTTGAGGGTTATTGTGTTGAGAAGGAGGTGTCGTCACCTATCCTTACTGATTATGGTCTGTTGGTCAGGAAGTTAAGGACCCAATTGCAGAGGGGGATGCAGAGTCCTAGGTTTAGGAGTTTGGAGATGAGTTTGTTTGGAATTATGGAACTGAAGGTGGAGCTGTAGTCAATAAATAAGAGTGTTACATAGGTGTCTTTGATATCCAGACGTTCCAGAGATGAGTGTAGGGCCAGGGAGCTGGCATCCACCATGGACCTGTTACAGCGGTTGGTGAATTGCAGTGGGTCGAGGTTGTCTGGGAGGCTGGAGTTGATGTGTGCCATTACTAGCCTCTTGAAGCATTTCATGATAGTGGATGTCAGAACCACTGAACCTCAGATTGGTGCAGGAGAGGTTAAAGATGTCTGCGAATACTCCTGTTAGCTGGTCCGCACAGGTTCTGAGGGTACAGCCGGGGACTCCATCTGGGCCAATCACTTTCTGCAGGTTCACCTTCCGGAAAGGCGACCCAATTTCTGTGCCAGTGACCATGGCTACAGGTACATCAAAGGTTGTTGGGATGGGTGATGTCATTTCAATTAGCTTCTGTTCGAAACAAGCATAGAATGCATTGAGCTAACTGAGGAGGGATGCATTGTTACCCAGCTTTGCCTTGTAGCCTGTTATAGCATACAAGCCTTGCCACAATTAATGGGTGTTTGTGTGGTTAGTCCGAGACTTTACCTTGGTCTGTTACTGTCTCTTGGCATTTCTGATGGCTTTGTGAAAGTCATACCGTGGTTTCCTGTCAGGGTCAGGGTCATCCGACTTGAGTCCCTCAGATCTGAACTTCAGCTATAAGCAGAGACTGGACAAACTTGCATTGTTTTCTTTGGAGTGTCAGAGGCTGAGTGGCGACCTGATAGAAGTATATAAGATTATGAGAGGCATAGGTAGGGTAAACAGTCTTTTTCCCAGGGTGGGAATGTCAAATACTAGAGGGCATAGGTTTAAGTTGAGAAGGGGAAAGTTTAAACGAGATTTGCGAGGCAAGTTTTTAACACTGAAAGTGGTAGGTACCTGGAACGTACTTCCGGGGGAGATGGTGGAAGCAGATACGATAGCAACTTTTAAGAGGCATTTAGACAGGCACATGTAAAGGCAGGGAACAGAAGGATACAGGCAGATGAGGTTAACTTAGATTAGTATCATGGTTGGTGCAGACATGGTGGGCCGAAGGGCCTGTTCTTGTGCCGTACTGTTCTGTGTTCTATTCCAAGGAGAATGATCCCAGGTTCTCCAGTTTAATCATATAACCAAAGCCTCTAATCCCTGGTATGACTTCTGTTACTGTCCTCTGCACCTGGTCTAAGACATTCATGTCTTTCCTAAAGCGATGCCCAGAACTGGACAGAAAAAACTACTTGCAGCCAAGCCAGTGTTTTAGAGTGGTTCATCATGATGACTTTGCTCTTGTACACCAAAGCCCAGGATTTCTTTTTTTCTTTCTCAGCCTGCCCTGCTGTGCTCAACAGTTTATGCCTCTTGATCCCTCTTTTCCTGTACTCTTAACATCGTGCTCTAGTTTAGACTACCTCTTCTTGTTCTTCCTATCTAAAAGTAACACATTGTATTTTTTGGCGTTAAGTTCATCTGCCAGGCACCTGCCCTTTCCACCAGTCTATATCGGAAATGTTAGCTTTGCTTCTCTCCCTACATATGCTGGTTGATGTTGCTCACGTTTTCTGTTTATATTTTGTATCCTTTTGGTCTGTCACTCTACTTCCAAATTGTGATTTTTTTTAAGGAGAGATGAACATCGTGTGTACTGGTGACACCAACAACATTTGAATGAATCAAGTCAATAAAAAGAGTGGTGAAACAGTAATGACCTGGAACTTTAATTCACAGATATTTTAAACTCATTTGATTGTGAATGCTTCTAAGTTGCTGCGTTTGCCAAGATTTGTGTAATTATATCAGTTATCTTAAAGAAACAACCAGGTTAACAAGCTAAAAATTCTCAACAGCTCTCCTGATACCAATAGACACCAGACTCTTGCTGAACAGCTATAAGATAGTTCTACTTTTATTTATGATTGAATGGAAAAAAATTAGGTTTATTGGGAAGAAAATCAGTGTTATTGTGATTTTGATGATTTTGGTATTTTATTTTAATGACAAGGTTAATAAAGAACAATACTTAAATATACTTCATGGAAGTAAATTGTGGTTTGAAAAAAATATCACCATTAATATTTTTTGTTGACAGTTCCAACCTTTTGATGATTTCTTTTCGAAAGGAGGCAGAAAATCCCTTGTGTTTTTTTTCCAATGGGCTGAACCACCACCAATAGGTAAAAATTTATTAATGGCATAGCAAACACTGTATCTTTCAAATAATGTGATGTTACCTGCGTTCTGGTGCATAGATAATTGACTTCAGTTTACATGTGATTTGATTGCTTAACTACTACCATACACAACAGAATGAAGGGAGAAAAATACTGAAATTCATGACATATTCATTGATTTTTTTTAAATGGGAGGGAGGGGTGATCATTTTGTTCAGTGAGAAGCATAAATATGTACTTAATGGGTGAAAGAAACATAACAATGTGGATCATTGGCTGAATGTATGTTTCTTTTGGCTGATTTTACCTGTAAATTCTTGTTGTGTGTTCGTATAATTTTCTAGAGGCTTACGTTTTGAGTGGACACTTGATCTGCTACTGTTAAGCATTCTGTCAGAAGTAGATTGGTTAAAAATAAAGTCCGTCGAATAATCGCTTAATTTAGAGTGGGTACATATCACATTACTATATTTTGTAATTACTCTTCTCTTGTTCCTTTAATGAAAATCTATACATGAAAGACGGTATATATAGTTTCCAGGATCTTATGAACATGGGAAATCACAGAACATGGTATCATACAAAGCTATGGTTTTAGTAAAAATTATTTAATGTAACCCAACAACAAAGAGAGAAAAAAAATGGGGGACTATGGTTGGCCTGACATCAGTTTTTGAGAAATTCAGGAGTCTATTACAGGACTTCCCCGGGTTACGAATGCCCAGTTTATGGACACATGTACAGACGAGTGAGCTCCCATAAATATTAATAAATTCAAGTGAGAACTGGTCTTGGAAACAATCCTGTTTATAGGTAGTCTTCCTACAGTAATCAGACACCATTGTCTCTTAATAACATAGGCTGTCAGTTTCACCGTAGGAGGCCACTTAAGAGAGTTGTTTTGGGAATTGACTGCCAATCGCTTTTATTGACACTTGTGCAATGATACTGCATTAAATAAGACAACATGCTCTGATACTTCAAGCCCATCAAAACCAGCCATTGAGTGTGGGACATCCTGATTCTGTACTATCGTAACTGGGCAGGGGAAGAAAATAAGTAAATGTTCATGCAAATCGGCCCTTGTCAACACCATTCATTACAATACCAAGGGGATATGGTTACTGTATTGAATGATTTTGTGTATTTTCTGACTTGGGGACAAAATCAACTTATGGATGTCTGTAAAAATGGAACCCGTTTGTAACCCGAGATGGCCAATATTGAGAAAATAGTAATAGAAATTAATAACAGGATTTGGCAGTCAGCATGGATTTAATGAAAGGGAAATCATGATTGACAAATCCAACAATGAGAATAGAAAATCGGGATCTAGGGAATGTGGTGCATTGAACTTTCAGAAGCACTTTGTTCAGGTGCCACACAAATAATTAGAGTACATGGAACTGGGGAAAATATACTGGTGTGGATTGAGGATTGGTTATCAGGGGAAGGTGGGTAGGGGAGCGGGGTGCTGCTGCTATCCATAATCTGTATCAATAATTTGAATGAGGGTTCCAAATTTTTAACACCATATAAAATTTTATCAATTTTGAGTGACAGTGGAAGTTGTGATGAGGATGTAGAGAGAGGTTTCAGGGGATACAGGCAGGAAGGCTAATAAATAAATGAGGTCATGGCCCTTGTCCTTCTAACAGGTAGAGGTTGTGAATGTGGAAGGTATTGTCTTGGGGAGTTGCTGCACTGCATACTGTAGATCAGTGGTTTTCAACCTTTTTCATGCTGCGGACCCCCAGAACATGTTCTTGTTAGATGGCGGACCCCCAAAGCCCACAAAATCAAACAATCAATAATTTACGCATACAACTCTTAAATTACTGCACATAGGCCCTATTGAAATAGTGACTATTTCAATCAGCGGTAATTACCAACGGTGTCTTTCAGTGTTCAGTTCAATGTGAAGGTTGTGCCTGTTTTGCACTGCAGAGTTTGTCCAAACGTGGTGGTATGTGTGACAAACATACGCGTATGTCATCCTCAATATTCAGTCTTAATCTGTATTTGGTTTTCATGGCAGTGACTGCAGAAAATGCTATTTCGCACAAGTAAGTGTTTGCAAATGGTAACAGAACATTGACGGCTTTGCCGGACAGCAGTGGATACTCCTGGGAACGTGCTATCCAGAACGACAACAGTGACATTCAGTTGAACTGCAAGTGCAAAGTCTTGTCAGATGACAGTTCAGCCAATTCTTCCTGTTCACGTCCAGTTAAATCAGTAAGCATGCATTCAATGGATTTTGAATCCAATCAAACATGCTCGTGTCATCATCGCCGAAATACTCATGGAAATAATGTGACAGCTGTTGAATATGGTTAAAAACGGTGCTCGCAATGGCCTCTGCCTTAGTCTGGTTCACTGTCAGAAAGTCAGCCAGCAACGGAAACGTACCCTAGACGCCTTGCTCGCATCTTCCCTTCCAGATACAGAGTTTTTTCTGGAAGGCATTGATTTTGTCATGTGTTTTCAGAACATTTGAGCCAGGTCCTTGCAATGATAGATTTAAGCTGTTCAAAATGTTGAAAATATCTGCAAGATAAGCTAATCTGGCAACCCACGTCTCATCTGTCAAGAACTGTGCCAATGATCCATTATGCTCATTTAGAAAAATGAGCAGTTCATCTTGCAATTCATATACACACTGCACAACGCGGCCTCGTGACAGCCATCTGACTTCTGTATGTAGCAACAAATGCTTATGCTTGGCTTCCATTTCACGGCATATGTTTTCAAACAAACGATGATTGAGCTGCCTGGCTTTGATAAAGTTAATGATTTTAATGCATGTAGAAAACACATCCGCAAGATTTTCATCCAT
Source organism: Pristis pectinata (assembly GCF_009764475.1). Classification (NCBI taxonomy): domain Eukaryota; kingdom Metazoa; phylum Chordata; class Chondrichthyes; order Rhinopristiformes; family Pristidae; genus Pristis; species Pristis pectinata. Next base: position 98,720,937 of record NC_067414.1, on the reverse strand, counting down.
ATCCTTTGCAGCCAAAGCCTCACGGTGAATCATGCAGTGGGTTGCTGCTACACGTAGAGCTACTTCTTTCACTCGTACGACTAGACCTGACTTCAGTCCCATCATTGCGGCAGCACCATCTGTACATACTCCAATACACTGTGTCTACGGCAATGCCGATTGTACAAAAAAAGTGTTAAGCACACGGTAAAGTTCTTCACCGGTTGAACGCCCTGGGAGCGCCTTGCAAAACAAGAAGTCTTCCAAAGCCTCTCCTTCCCAGCAATATCGAACATAAACCAACAACTGCGCAGCACTGGCAACATCAGTACTTTCATTGAGCTGAATTGCAAATCTGGCTGCTGAAGACGTGCTATCAGCTGGCTCTGTATATCTTCCGCCATATCGCCAATTCTTCTGCTTACTGTGTTATCAGACAGTGGAATGGCTTTCAGTTTTTGACTGGATTCTTTTCCTAGTACAACTTCGCTCATATCTACTGCTGCAGGCAGAATAAGCTCTTCTCCAATTGTGAGAGGCTTTCTGGAACGTGCTATTCGTAATGCTACCAAATACGATGCGCAAAGAGCCTTCTCATTTACAGCGGCGCAGGCTGTCATTTTGCCTTTCTGCTTGAGGTACAGCTCCTATTGCTGCTCAAAATATTCCTTCGGCTTACTGGATGCACTGTTGTTTAATGGCGCTTCAATTTCGCTGGTTTCATTGCATCGTTGGACAGTGTTTGCAAACACACAACACAGAGAGGTTGGTCCGCATTTGTCCCCACTGCGATGAAGCCATATGAAATGTATTCTGGATCGTACTTGCGTTGTTTTCTCTTTCGGTCACCCTTATCCCCTTCGTCATCAGAATCTTCTGGTTCCTGGTCAGCTTTTCTCTTCAGAAATTTTTCCATACTCAGCAATACATGCTGGACAGTTTAATTACTATTACTGATAAACAAAATTATCAAAACTAATCTAAAATTTACATGCTTGCGCACTTTTTGTTAACAGTGACATCACTGTGGTGTAAATGTATGGTAAGTAAGCAATATTATTAAGGCACACCAACAATGTCACTCAGTCTTGCTAACACTACAGTGCACGACAGAATAGTAGTGAGTAGTGAACACTACTGACTACTCTGACTACACAAATCGAATATTAAGCGGCAGCTTACCAGAAGGGAACACTGTCTAAGTCTCTAAGATTGTCGCCTATAACAGATAGAATAGATATGGCTGATTTTCTGAATAGTGGAAAACTGGAGCAAGCAAGTAAGCTATGTCTTTGTAACAGGTCGCTTTTCCATTTTTTTCTTGGCCTGCTCGTGGACCCCCGGCAACCTGCCGCGGACCCCCAGGGGTCCGCAGACCACAGGTTGAAAACCTCTGCTGTAGATGGTACAAATTTCTGCTGATGTGTGTCAGTGGTGGAGTGAGTGAATGGTGGGCTGCTATATCCTTTATGGTGTTGAGCTTGAGTCTGGTTGAAGCTGCCCTCATCCAGGCAAGTGGAGTATTCCATCACACCTGACTTGAGCCTTGGAGGTAGTGAACAGGCTTTGAGGAGTTAGGAGGTGGGTTACTTGCTGAAGGACTCCCAGCCTCTGATCTGCTCTTGTAACCACATTGTATATTTTGCTTCTCAAGTTTAGTTTCTGGTCAATGGTAACCCCCAAGATATTGATAGTGGAGGATTCAGTGATGGTAATGCCATTGAGTGTCAGGGGTTGATAGTTCGATTTTCTCTTGTTGGATGTTGTCATTGCCTGGCACTTGCGTGGCACGAATGTTGCTTACCACCCATCAGTCCGGGCCTGGATATCGTTCAGGTTTTGTTGCATTTGGATGCGGACTGTTTCATTATCTGAGGAGTTGTGAATGGTGCTGAACATTGTGCAGTCATCAGTGAACATCCCTACTTCTGACCTTAAAACTGAAGGAAGGTCATTAATGAAGCAGCTGAAGATGGTTGGGCCTGGGACTATTCTGAGGAACTCCTGCAGAGGTATCCTGTGGCTGAGATGATTTACCTTCAACCACCACAGCTATCTTTCTTTGTCATTAGATTGTCCTCTGTCATCAGATTTCTGAACGGTCCATGAACCCATGAACACTACCTCATTGTTCCTTTTTTTTGCACTATTTATTTATTTTGTAATTTATAGTTTGTCTTTGCACTGTAATGCTGCCACAAAGCAACAAATTTCACATCTTATAAGACAGTGATAATAAACCTGATTCTGATTGGTATGATACCATCCAGCAGAGGGTTTTCTGTTGACTAGGAGAGGTTGGGTAAACTTGAGATTGTTTTCTCTGGAGCATCAGAGGCTGAGGGGCAACCTGATGGAAGTTTATAAAACTATGAGAGACATAAAAGGGTAGATAGTCGGAGTCTTTTTCCCAGGGTACACTGAGAGTGGTAGGTGCCTGGAACATGCTGCCAGGAGAGGTGGTGGAAGCAGATACGATAGCAACGTTTAAGAGGCATTTGGACAGGTGCATGAACAGGCCGAGAATGGAGGGATATAGACCATGTTGAGGCAGACAAGGTTCGTTTGGAATGGCATCATGGTGGGCACAGATATCGTGGGCCGAAGGGCCTGTCATGTGTTGTACTGTTCTATGACTTCAGTTTAGCCAGGACTCCTTGATGCCATACTCGATCAAATGCTGCCTTGATGTCAAGAACAGTTACTCTCACTTCACCTCTGGAGTTCAGCTCTTTGACTGTGTTTGGACCAAGGCTGCAAGGTGGTCAGGAGCTAGGTGGATCCAAATTGTAAAGGGTGAAATTTTAGTTGGACTCTGTATGTGATGATTTGGAGACAGAAATGTTTGCTTTGGAAAGATATGGGTGTGGAAGTGAATTTTGCTCAATATTCATTGAAGATGAGAAAAGAAGTGGAAATGATTGTTGGTGGATAAGGCAAAAGGGAGCAGGAGATCCTATTGGAGAGGGGAGTAGAGCTTCTATAAGGGTTAGCATTCCTGGAAGAGAAGTGGCCGTGAATGCAAAACTAATTGAAAATCAAAATAACTGTTTTCTATCCAATTGTTCTAATTTATCTATTAACCAAATGGCTACGTAAACATTGGAATTACCAGGCCAAACCTATCAGAGACATTCTGTATGTCCCATCCATCTCTCCCTAACACCACTCTGCCTGCAACTAAAAATGACTGTTTCTCACTTTCCCAGTCTTCACCCTGAAATGTTAAATCTCTCTTTCCACTGTTACTGCCTGACCTGACTGAATTGATGTAACTGTTAATGACTGAATCTGCAAATCTCTGTATATTTGCCTTTACAAGTTTTTAATTCAACACTTAATTAATTTGATGATGCAAAATGGGTACTAAGGTGGCAAAGAGTCAGAGAGTCATGGAGTTTACAACACTGATACAGACCCTTTGGCTCAATGACCATGCTGACCAAGATGTATGTCTTTCTGAGCTAGTCCCATTTGCCTGCATTTGGCCCATATCCCTCTGAACCTTTCCAATCCATGTAGCTGTCTAAATGCCTCTGGCAGCTCATTCCATATACCCATGTCCCTCTGTGTGGAAAAAATTTGGCCCTCAGATCCCCTTGGAATCTTTACTCTCTCACCTTAAATGTATGCCCTCTAGTTTTATACTCTGCTACCCCGGGAAAGATTGTGACCATTCACCTTACCTATGCTCCTCATGCTATAAGGTCACCCCTCAGCCACCTCTACTCCAGGGAAGATAGCCCCATCCTATCCAGCCTCTCCATATAGCTGCAGCCGTCCAGTCCCAGCAACATCCTTCTGAATCTTTTCTGCGTCCTTTCCAGCTAATGACATTCTTCCCAGCTTAATGACATTCTTCCATAAACTAGGCAACCAGAACTGCACACAGTTCTCAAAGAGCAGTTTCACCAATGTCCTGTACAGCTGTAATATGTTGTCCCAACACTTGTTCTTAATGCCCTGACTGATGAGGGCAAGCATGCCAAATGTGTTCTTCACTACCCTGTCAACGTGTGTGGCCACTTTCAGGGAACTGTTTATTTGTACCCCTAGGTCTCTGTGTTCTACAACCCTCTCCAGGGCCCTGCCATTTACTGCACAAGTCCTGCCCTGGTTTAACATGCCAAAATGCAATACTTTGCACTTGTCCAAGTTAAATTCCATATTTATTTGTAGTCTATGATAGCATTTTTCTCACTGAATGTAAATGGTGGATTGTCAAAAATTGTTAGTCGTGTTTCACTGCTTTCCTTGAATCCCAGTATGACCTTTTCTTCATTCCAGTCAGTGGGTGTGGTTAATGGAGAACCTTCAAATTTTGTCCAGAATCTTGTTTCCCCCATTTCCTTTAAATTCAAGTGTATTATCTAGGATTTTGAGTTTCTTTCCAATTTATCAAATACATATCTTTGAGATTTCTCTGAATTGACTGACGTTTTGTTATTACTTCCAGTTTTATTTACTGATTCCGAAATCAGCAACACCAAATCATTAAACATTTGACACATCTTATACAACATAGAACAGTACAGCACAATACAGGCCCTTCGGCCCACAATGTTGTGCTGACCTTTAAACCTCGCCTAAGACTATCTAACCTTTATAGTGACTAATTGGAAATAAAGTGATTGTGTTTTTGGGAGTGGGTAGTCAGGTCACAGAGAGCAGAAGTAGGATTTTGATATGGATGTCCTTCAAATATTTTCAGAATTGTTTTGATTTTTCTGACCTTAGTCTCAATGGGATGTGAAGGAAGTGGAAAAGGGTATTGTGCCCTGATAATTTCCAGGTTTCCAGGCTGATTTCAAGGATGAATATACTTCAAAAAATATTCCAATTTTAGGATTGAATGATACAAAGAAATACTGGCATTTCTGTCCTAAGGTGTTTTGGAGAGGCAAGGAAGGGGTGGTAGAATTGGTTCCAACATGCATTATTTGAGGAATGTGTAATGTAAAGTGCATGTAGGCCTGGAAATGTATTCCTGATTGTCATGCTAAGTGCAGAATGCAACAGCGTTAGCTTCAAAAGTTCAGTTTCATTGAAGTCAATGGAAATGTGTTTCTAAAGGGAGAGTACAATGCTCTGCCAATGCTGTAATGATTCTAACCAAAGTTGAACGTTTAAGCATAATAATTGCGTCTATACATTTCTATATATTTCTGAGTGTGAAGACTGTGATTGACTAATGCTTCGATTAATTATATTTAGAATGTGGCCGAATTATTGTTGGAGTTGCTAAAGGGGCCAAACTGAAGAGATTATTTATGGGCAATTTATCCAGTTCGAGCCTTAGTGGCCTGTGTTTATTCTTTGTGAGGTACAAAAATGACATTCCTATCACAGCAAGAAATATTAATGAGGTATGGAATTTTTTTTGCATTTTATTGATTAATTATTTTAGAGTCAGAGAGATACAGCATGGAAACAGGTTCTTTGACCCACTGAATCTGCACCAACCATGAACACCATTCACATGACTCCTACATTAATCCCATTTTTTTGTTCCATCTGTATTCTCATCAACTTCTCTCAGATCCTACCGCTCACCTCCACATTCCAGGCAATTTACAGTGGCCAATTAATCTAACAGCCTGCATGTCTTTGGGATGTGGAACGAAACTGGAGCACTTGGGGGAAACCCACATGGTCACAGGAAGAAAATGCAAACTCCACATAGACTACACCCAAGCTCAGGATTGAGCCCAGGTATCTGGTGCTGTGAGGCAGTGCTCTACTAGTTGCACCATCATGCCACTCTACTTTGTTTATTATTTGAGTATATTAATTAGGAAAAGTTTTTCAACCTATGGTTTTAGGGAAAATAAGTTTTAGGATTTTTCAGTTTTAAATGTACCCTATCAGCCACTAAAAAGGCACAAAGGAAGGATCACTGCACACCATCCACTAGTGGATCAAGTTTATCATAGCTAGAGGAGACTGAACTACTGCTCCTTTCTCCAAGAAAATATTTTCATCTCTGGAAAAAGTAGTTGTGATATTGGATAAGGAAAACATTAAGGAGGAGGTAAGGTGAGGTGAGGTGCATCATAGGTTGCTAAGGAAAGCAAAGGAGGAAATTACACAGTCCTGGCATAATCCTTCAAATATTTGCAGATGCAGTCGTCTTACCCGAGGACTGGAGAAATATTACAATTGTAAGGGTGTAGGGATGTAAACAGCAGTTACAGGTCAGTTAATCTTAGTTACATAGCGTGGAAACAGCCACTTCAGCTCAACTTATCCATGCTGCCAAGATGCTTGCTCAGCTCGTCCCGTTTGCCTGCATTTAGCCCTCTAAACCTTCCCTGTCCATGTATGTGTCTAAATGTCTTCAGCATGTTGTAATTGTACCGTCTTTACCATTTCCTCTGGCAGCACATCCCACATATCCACAACCCAGTGGAAAAAACTTCCCCCACAGATCCCCTTAAAATCTTTATCCTTTCTCCTTATGCTCTCTAGTTTTAGACTCCCCCACCCAGGGAAAAAGACTGACTATTCACTTTATCTATGCCCCTTATGATCTTATATACCTCTAAGGTCACCCTTCATCCTCCTGTGCTCCAGGAAAAACAACCCTAGCCTATCCAGTCTCTCCTTATAATTCAAACTGTTCAGTCCTGGCAACATCCTTGTGAATATTTTCTGCACCCTTTCCAGCTTAGTGACATCCTTCCTGTAGCTAGGCGAACCAGAACTGTACACAGTACGTCCAGTGCAGTTTCATCAACATTTTGAACAGCTGTAACATGACATTCCAAATCTTGTATTCAAGGCTCTGACCGATGAAGGCAAGCGTGCCAAATGCCTTCACTATGATGGGGTTATACTATGGGCCTGCCAGTAGCCAGTGGGAGATAGAGGAACAGTTATGTCGGCAGATTATAGAAAGATGTAAAAGCAACAAGGTAGTTGTGTAGGGTAGATACACAGACTACAGATGCTGGAATCTGGAGTAACAAAGTCTGCTGGAGGAACTCAGCAGGTCGAGCAGCTTCTGTGGGATTGTCGATGTTTCGGGTTGAAACCCTGCAGGACCCTACAGAGTTGTGTAGGGTGACTAACTTCCCCAATGTTGACTTGTACTCCCTTAGTGCCAGAGGCTTAGATGAGGCAGAATTTGTTTGGTACATCCAGAAAGTTTTCTTGACAGAGCATGTAGATAATCCAACCAGGGAAGGGGCCATACTAGACACTAGACCTTGTATTGGGAAATGAGCCTGGCCAGGTGACTGGAGTTTCAGTGGGAAAGCATTTTGGAAAAGTGAACACAACTCCTTTTCAGATAGTTATGCATAAGGATAAAACTGGACCTCAAGGGAAAGTGCTAAATTGGGGAAAGGCTATTTATGACAGCATTTTACAGGAGCTTTGCAGGCAAGTCCATATCTGATATGTGGGGACACTAGAGACTGCAGATGCTGGAAATCTGGAGCAACACCCAAAATGCAGGAGGAACTCAGCGGGTCAGGCAGCATCTATGGAGGGAAATGGACAGTTGACGTTTTGGGTTGAGACCCTTCATCTGGACTGGAAGGAGAGGGGAAATAGCCAGTATAAAGAGGTGAGGTGGGGGGGGGGAAGGGGTGGAGCAAGAGCTGGTGGGTGATAGGTGGAACCAGGTGAGGAGGATGATAGGCAGGTGAGGGAGGAGGAGAGTGGGAATGATGTGAGAAGCTGGGAGGTGATAAGTTAAAGTGACAGAAGGTTGAAGAAGATGGAATCCAATAGGAGAGGATAGTGGACCATGGAATACAGGGAAGGAGGTGAGGAGAGGAACTGGAGGGAGGAAAGTGTGTGTGATGGGCAGATCAAGAGGGGAAAGAGAGGGGTGATGGGGCCAGTGGGATAAGGGGAAAAAGGGGGGGACAGAGGGGAGTAGTTACCGGAAATTAGAGAAATCAATGTTCATGCTGTCAGGTTGGAGACTACCAAAGCAGGATATGAGGTGCTGTACCTCTAATCTGCATCTAGCCTCAACTTGGCAGTAGAGGAGCCTGTGGTCAAACATGTCGGTGTGAGAATGCGAAATATTCACTTCAAAGTGTCATTGTGGGAAATGGGAAGTCATGTTGCATCTGTATCACACTTTGGTTAGGGTACATTTGGAGTATTGTGTGCAGTTCTGGACACTGCATTACAGGAAAAATGTGGAGGCTTTGTAAAGGGTGCAGAAGAGGTTCACCAGGATGTTGCCTGAATTAGGGAGTATTAGTTATAAGGAGAGGTTGGAGAAACTTGGATTGTTTTCCCTGGAACATGGGAGGCTGAAGGGTGACCTGATAGAAGTTTATAAAATTATGAGAGCCATAGATAGGGTAGGTAGACAGTCTTTTTTTCCCCCAGGGTGGAAATGTCAAATATGAGAGGGTGACATGGGGAAAGTTTAAAGATGATTTGAGGAAATTTACACGCACGCACGCACGCACGCACGCACGCACACACACACACACACACACACAGTGGTAGGGTGGTAGGTACCTGGCACACATTGCTGGGGAAGTGCTGGAAGTAGGTACAATAGTAACAATTCAGGGGCATTTAGACAGGCACATGAACAGGTAGAGAATGGAAGGATATAGATCATGTGCAGGCAATCGGCATGGTTAGCATGGACATCGTGGGTCAAAGGGCCTGTTCCTGTGCTGTACTGTTCTGTTTTATGTTCTTTGCCTCCTACCACCAAGCCAATTTTATATCCAGTTGGCTAGCTCACCCTGAATCCCATGTGTTCTAATCTTCCGGTTGGAACTTGATAGTGCTAATGGTGATATCATGCAATCCCCATCCTGTTATTTTTCATTCCTTGGTCTGACTTCATATGCCATTACAAGTATGCAATTTTGTGATTTGAGTCTATGCTACTCTGGTTGAAATTTTTTGTCCTTGTGTTCAGACCTTTCCATGACCACAGCCTTTCCCTTCTTTGATATTTTCTGGCCCAAGTTCTTCTAGTTCTGGCCTGCTGGATATGGGTTGACCAGGGTTTTGATCACCTGGCAAAATCTGTTAGACATTTAGTCATAGAAAGTCAGAGTTATACAACATGGGAACAGCCCTTCGGCCCAACTCATCCATGCTAACCAAGTTGCCTAACTGAGCTAATCCCATTTGCCAGCATTTGGTGCACATCCCTCTAAACCTTTCCTATTCATGTACCTATCCAAATGCCTTTTAAATGTTTTAATTATTTGTGCCTCTACTATTCATCTGGCAACTCATTCCATTTACTCACCACCCTCTGTGGTGATAAGCCAAGGGAAAAAACCTCTTACAATTGGAAGGGCTTTACTAGTGCCCCTGAAAGTGGGTGAGTAAAAATTCACCATGTTTTTCAGCAGTATGGTTAGAAGGGGATCACATCAAGTTACAATGCATGCCCTGTCAGTATGATTTAACTAATTACTAATAGATTGGAAGAAAGAGGTATTTTGCCCATGTTACCCTTGAGAAACCACTAGTTGCCCCCAGCGTACCACATGCATGCAATAAAAAGCAAGCAACCTCAACGTCTAGGAGCAGCAAACAGCAGTCACCATGGGCTGGCCAACCACTGGGCTATTTGCATGAAGTTTACCAGCCCACCCACTGTTCAACAATCTTCAGGACAGACAAATCATCTGCTGCAGGAACTCCAACTGGTTGAGAAGAGTTGTTGAGACCCTGCATCGGGACTCACAGAGCCATGTGCCTCTGATCTGTAGGACAGTCAGTCTCCACTCCCGCCCGTCAGCCTCGGGTCCATCGTCACAGACTGCTCAATATTAATGTTTTAAATCGCGATCGGTTCTTACTTATTTGATAAAGGCCAGGAATGTTTCACTGAATTAATGGTGCAACATAAATGCATATTATCGTTTTAAGCTCCCATACCATGAATGTCATTTGATGGGAATACCAGCAAAATATTAGATATTTTCAGATCCAAGAATGCCAGAGATTTAATCAAGTACATTATCTTTGACATTTGTATGCTGGCAAAAATAAGATGCTGACTAATGATCATTTTTCTGACAGTTTTACAAGTAACTTTGACTAGCAGACATTCTTCCTTGTAGGAGGTGTCCTTTTGTGTCTTGGATTGCACTGATGGAATACTTACTGGTGCTACGACTATGATAGAAAAGATCTTTTTGCCTGCTATTTGTGCATCAGAAAACTGGGGAGCACTTAACCAGTCCATACATGGGGAAAGAGAAAAGAAATCTTTCAAAGAGATTATTCACAGATATATCACTTTCCTAAACGGTAAGATATTTCAACTGTTAAGTCATTGTGAGAATTTGACAAGTTTAGGCTTGTATTTACAGTTAATATTTGTTAAACTATCCAACAAAAGCACGGGCAACAGTTGTGGGAAGCACAGTTTCCACATGAGACAATAAGATCACAAAGGTGAAGAAGACTCGTAGGTGAGTTAGGTTTTCAAAGTATACTTCCATTAAAGAACTCTAAGAAAAAAATAAACTCTGGAGAATGTTGATTGCTGCTTCAATGAAATTTCCAACTTTGCAACGTGTAGTAGCTTTTCAGGAAATAGTACTGCAGGCATCAGTGCTTGGGCCCCAGCTCTTCACAATATACATCAATCATTTAGATAAGGGAACCAAATGCAAAGCTTCCAAACATGTTGACAACATGAAACTGGATGAGATTATGGATTGTGAGGAGGACACAAAGAGGCTTAAAGTCAATTTAGACAAGTTGAATGAGTGGTCAGATACATGGTAGATGCCTTGTGAATTTATTTGCTTCTGAAGGAAAAGCAGAAAGGCAGAGTATTATTTAACTGGTGGTAGTTTGGGAAATGTTGATGAATGAAAAGACATGGGTGTCCTTGTACAACAGTCACTGAAAGCAAACATGCAGGTAAGGCAAGCAGTTAGGAGGACCTGACTGCCATGCAACCTGATGGCCTCTCAACTCACCAGATAGAAGTTGGAGGGGTCTCCTTACTAATCAACTCCTTGTGGTGCTTGGATGTGACAGTTCTGGTGAGTTTCCGCTCACCAGACTTGGAATATCTGACAGTGAAGTTCTGCCCATATGGCCTGCCACAGGAGTTCACTTCAGCTATCCTGACAGCAGTCTACATCCCATCCCAAGCAGATGTGAAGCCTGCACTTGATGAACTATACTCTGTGATCAATGGCCTTGGACAGGTATACCCCAAGGTATTCATCATAGCCAGTGGCTTCAACCAGGCTAATTTAAAGAGTGTGGTACCAAAATACTACCAGCAGGTCTCCTGTCCCACCAGGGGGCCAAACACCCTTGACCATTGCTATGCAGTCATTAAAGGCACCTAGCAATCCATCACCTGCCCACACTGTGGTAAATCAGGCCATCAGGCTGTGCTCCTTCACCCTGTGTACAAACAGAATATACAACATGGAACATTGCAGCACAGTACAGGTCCTTCAGCCCACAATGTTGTACCGAACTTTTAACCTGCTCTAAGATCAATCTAACTATTCTCTCCCACATACCCCTACATTTTTCTATCAATCATCTGCCTATCTAAGAGTTTCTTAAATGTCCCTAATGTATCTGCCTCTACCAGCACCCCTGGCAGCATGTTCCACGCATCCACCACTGTGTAAAAAACTTGCCTCTGATATTCCCCCGTACTTTCCTCCAATCACCTTAAAATTATACCCCTTTACATCCAGTACAGAAAGTATGGGCCGTAGTGGGCCGTCTCTCAAATAACGATGAGTTGGAGTACAGAAAGGAGATAGAGAGCTTAGTACCATAACAACAACCTTTCCTTCAATGTCAGCAAAACAAAAGAGCTGGTCATTGACTTCAGGAAAGGGGGCGCTGCACATGCTCCAGTCTATATCAACAGTGCTGAGTTTGAGAGCTTCAAGTTCCTTGGAATGAACATCATCAATAGCCTCTCCTGGTCCAACCATGTAAACATCATGGCCAAGGAAGCTCATCAGCTCCTCTACTTCCTCAGGAGGCTAAAGAAATTTGGCATGTCCCTGTCGACCCTTACCAATTTTTATCGATGCACCATAGGAAGCATACTGTCGGGATGCTTCATGGCTTGGTATGACAGCTGCTCTGTCCATGACCGCAAGAAACTGCAGAGTCATGGACACAGCTCAGCACATCACGGAAACCAGCCTCCCCTCTATGGACTCTGTCTGCACTTCTTTCTGCCTCAGTAAAGCAGCCAACATAATCAAAGACCCCACCCACACTGGACATTCTCTCTTCTCCCCTCTCCCATTGGGTAGAAGATACAAAGGCCTGAAAGCACGTACCACCAGGCGCAAGGACAGCTTCTACCCTGCTGTAATAAGACTTGAATGGTTCCCTAATACGATAATATGCACTCTTGACCTCACAATCTAGCTCGTTATGACCTTGCACCTTATTGTCTACCTGCACTGCACCTTCGCTGTAGCTGTTACACTTTATTCTGCATTCTTTTATTGTTTTAGCTTGTACTACCTCAATGCACTGTTGTAATGAATTGATCTGTACGAACGGTATGCAAGATGAGCTTTTTGCTGTACCTCGGTACATGTGACAATAATAAACTAATACCAATACAAAAGTTGTATAGTGCTGGTCTGAGGAAATAGATGAGCTTCTACCTGACTGCTTTGAGTTGGTAGACTGGTCCATACTCAAGGACTCAGCAGCCAATCTAAATGAGTCTGTCACCACTGTCACGGACTTGATCAGCAAAGGTGTAGAGGGCTATGTACCAAAGAGGTCAATCTGGGTGATCCCCAACTGGAAACCATGGATGAAGCAAGAGATCCACTCCCTACTGAAGTCCAGGTCTGCGGTGTTCAAATTGGGTGACTCTGATCTGTACAGGAAATCAAGATATGACCTTCATAAAGCTATTAAGGATGCTAAGAGACAATACAGGCCAGAACTGAGTCCCAGACTAGGTGTCAATTGTGGCAGGGCTTGCATGCTATAATGGGCTATAAGACGAAGTCAGGCAGCATTGCTGACAGCAACGGATCCCTCCCCAATGAGCTCAATGCGTTTTATCCACATTTTGAACAGAAGGGCAAAGAAATGACACCACTGGCCCCAACGGTCTCCAGTGCACCTGTACCCACAGTAATCATTGCAGATGTCAGATCAGATTTCCGGAGAGTGAACCCACAGAAAGCGTCTGACCTGGATGGAATTTCCAGCCGTGTCCTTAGGTCCTGTGTGGATCAGCTTGTGGGAGGATTTGCAGACATTTTTAACCTCTCTCTAATCTGAGGTTTCTACCCACTTTAAGAAGACTGCTGTCATCCCAGTGCCAAAGGAAAATAAGGTAACATGCCTCAATGAATATCGCCCAGTGGCTCTGACATCCACCATCATGAAGTGCTTTGCGAGGCAGGTCATGGCACACATCAACTCCAGCCTCCCAGACATCCTCAACCCACTGCAATTCACCTACCACCAAAACAGGTCCATAGCCAACGCCATCTCCCTGGCCCTACACTCATTTCCGGAGCATCTGGATTACAAAGATGCCTATGTCAGACTCCCATTTATTGACTGTAGCTCTGCCTTCAATACCATAATTCCAAACAAACTCCTCTTCAAATTCCTAGACCTGGGACTCAGCACCTCCCCTTGCAACTGGATCCTTGACTTTCTGACCAACAAACTGCAATCAGTAAGGGTAGGCACCAACACCTCTGCCACAATTATCCTCAACACTAGTGCCTCGCAAGGTTGCGTCCTCAGCCCCCTACTTTACTCCCTTTACAATCACAACTGTGTGGCTAGATTCTGTTCTAACTTCATCTACAAGTTCACACATGACACCACCACGGTGGGCCGAATCTCAGATAACGACGAGACAAAGTACAGGAAGGAGATAGAGAGCCTAGTGGCATGATGTCATGACAATTGCCTCTCCCTTAAAGTCAGCAAAACAAAAGAGCTGGTCATTAACTTGAGGAAGCAGGGCGGAGCACACGTCCCTGTATGTCTCAATGGTGCTGAAGTGGAGATGGTTGAGAGCTTCAAGTTCTTAGGTGTAAACATCACCAATAACTTGTCCTGATCCAACCATGCAGACGCCATGGCCAAGGAAGTGCACAGGTGCCTCTATTTCCTCAGAAGGCTAAGGAAATTCAGCATGTCGCTGTTGACCACCAATTTTTTATGGATGCACCATAGAAAGCATCCTATCTGGATGCATCACAGCTTGGTAGGGCAACTGCTCTGCCCAGGATTCAAGAAATTGCAGAGTTATGGACACAGCTCAGTCCATCACGAAAACCAGCCTCCCCTCCATGGACTATACTTCGCTGCCTCAGAAGATCAACCAACATAATCAAAGACTCTACCCACCCCAGACATTCTCTCTCCTTCCCCCTTCCATCAGGCAGAAGATACGAAAGCTTGAAAACACGCAGCACCAGGCTCAAAGGCAGCTTCTATCCCGCCCTTGTAGGACTATTGAACAGACCTCTTGTATGATAAAGACGAACTCTTGACCTCACAATCTACCTCATCGTGGCCCTTTCACCTGATTGTCTACCTGCACTGCACTTTCTTTGTAACTGTAACGCTATATTCTGTATTCTATTATTGCTTTTCCCCTGTATTACCTTGATGTACTTATGTTGTGAAATGATCTGTATGGCTGGCATGCAAAACAAAGTTTTTCAATGTATCTCAGTACATGTGACAATAATAAACCAGTTACCAAATGGGTATGTTGGCCTTCATTACAGAAGTAAAGATGTTTTGCCAGAATTACATAGGGTCTTGGTGAGACCATAGCTGGAGTATTCTGTGCAGTTTCGGTTTTACTTGAGAAAGGATATATTTGCCATAACGGGAGTGCAGTGAAGATTCATCAGATTGATTACTGGGATGGCAAGACTGTTGTATGATGAGATATTGGATCAAAAAGCCTGTATTCGCTGGAGTTTAGAAGACTGAGAGGAGATCTAATTGAAACAAAGCTATAAAGAGTGGATGCGGGGAGAAAGTTTCCCCTGGCTGAGGTGTCTTCAATGAGGGGTAAGACATCTAGGACTG